>NC_135084.1:19452500-19824166 GCF_051107435.1 Chaetodon auriga | reverse complement strand
CTCAAGTCCCCACAATGTGACTGTGAAAATGGATTTATGTCCCCACGACCTGAGTAATACACCTGCAAATACACACACACACACACACACACAAATATATGTATCAACATACACTCAGATAAGAGCGTCATTCAGCAGCTCACACACTTGCAAGAACACACACACGAAGACCACCGGTTTATATAACCTGTCATGCAGCACACACACATACACACATGCACACACACTCATACTCAAACACAAAGGCCTCCAGCTGGTCTGTCTTTAGGGCTGGGCTACGAAGGGATTAAACAGTACTTGTCCTTTGTGTGATTCTTGTATGGAAGGAGAGCAGCCATGAACTCTCAACATAAGAGAGACGTAGACAAAGAAAAAAGAGAGGGAGAGATAAATCTTTCAATCAGGAGGATTCATTCGAAGAAGAGGCGTCTGGGATGAACAGCAAATTAATTGGATTTAAGGTTAAAGCAACAATGAAGCAGAAAGAAAATGAAACCTCCGCTTTTCATCCCTCCATACTTCTGCCACCCTCTCCCAGCTGTGTGTGTGTGTGTATGTGTGTGTTTGCCAGATAAGGGGCACTACCAGGGCGGGTTCGGGGTGTTGTTGGAAACTGCTGGCACGGGGACACATGTGCACGACTCAGCACTTTATCATCGCCATGGTGACCTGACGGGGTCACGCAGGGACGGGTCCTTTAGTGTCACTAACTCAACCTGCCGGGCTGCTGCTGCGTGGATGTTAACAGTGTTACTGTGTGTGTGTGTGTGTGTGACATCTGCTGCACCTGCCTGCTGAGCTGTACACATGTATAAGCACACACACATACAGACACACACACACACATGACAAGCGAGCAGCAGTCAGCCAGCTGTGGTGTTGTGGAAGAGTCAAGTTCATTCTCCCTGTCGTGTCTTTCCTCCTGCTGAAACACAGTGGAGACATGTTGAAAGGGACACACACGGCATTCTGGGTAATAGCACATACCCCTGTTAGCATCATAAACTGTGCGCTGCATCTTACCACGGGAAGGGTGACAAATGGCAAAATTCACAGTCGGTCTGATGTGTCACAGCGCTGTCGAGATGCAGTACGTTTTCAAATCAGCAAAAATAAGGAGCAGTATGTGTCTGACATCCATTTGTCAGTTTAAAATAACCTTGATATAAGTTTAAGTTTTGAAACTTTGGAGTGAAACATTCAAGTTCTTCCTGACGCGTTTTGGAGAAGTTTCTCAGCAGCTGGCGACAGCAGCAGGTATCATCTCATCTCAACCCTGCGTTATGTGGCTCAATAGATTCTGAACGGGTGAATGAGTTGATTTGATTCTGTCACAGACAACAAAATAAACACATAACACAAAAGAAATGAAGAAACCCAAAATAGAAAAAAAAAAAAAAAAAAAAAATTCGATCTAAAATCTATTCCAAAATGAAAAAAAAGAAGCAAACTGTAAATTGCATGTAACACAATCAAGGTGTTACGCATAACACTGACGCATGGCAGCAGATAAAAACCCTAAAAAATGCACCTCATCCTCTGAATTGAGAATTGGTTCTGAACGACACCTACCTTCTGCTACAATGCCATGCAGTGTAATACGATACAATACGGCACGGTGTGATACAGTACAATATGTTACAATACCACATGATAATTAATGTGTGAGCGACTGAGCAGACAGGACTGAATGCAAAACACAGCAAATTTAACTGCAACTGAAAAACTGTCTTCACAAAATGACACTGGAGCGTATACACTGGCTGCTTAATACACACTATTTATGTATCAATATAATACAGTGAAATATGGTGCAATACATTACGCGATATATTGCCCCATATGGCACAACCTAATACTATAACATACGCTGATATGATGCAATATGACACTGTATGATATTATATGATATGGTATGGGTCAATTAGCACCATTTAAAAATGTCGTTATTGGGCTAAAAGCAGAACTAACAGCAACATATTCCAAGTCAAACCAAATTGAATTCAGATTTTGCCCAGTGCTAATGTGCGAAGCAGCATGTGCATGTTGCAGTTTTACTTCAAAGTGCCGCACATGTGATGACAGGATGAAGACTCTCATACCTCAGGTCACGCTGATCTCACTGACAGTTTCGCATTTTTTTTCTGAATTTTTAGCACAACTTTGAGGAATTCTGATGTGGAAGCACAAATTAGACCCAGCATATTGAACTATTATCTTAGCCTGCCAACACAGAGATTGATTGCAAGCGCACAAAATAAATTTATGCAAACAGTATGTCGAAAGATGTCCGCCGCGCCATCCATTTGTCTATTTATCATATGGTCGACGTTTTCTTGACACAAGGAAAGACATCGAAAACACTCCTGACAGCAGAGAATGTGCATGAGAGGAGTTAACTGGCGCACATGCATGTATGTGTGCGATCATTGTGTGTGTGTGTGTGTGTGTGAGTGTGTGTGTGCTTGTGTGTGTTCTCTCACCCTGTGATGCCAACCTCTCCGCTCCCTCCCAGCTCTGGCCAGGCACGACCCATCTGTCACATTCCTCCTTCCATCCCTTCTTCCATCCCTCCCCCATCCGCCGCATCCATCCCTCCCTCTGCGTACCCATCCTTCTTTTCCATCCCTCCTGTTTCTCTATCTGCCTCCATCCCTCCATCTCTCTCTGCCTCCGTCACCCTCCATCCGCCCTCCCTCACACTCTTCTTTTTCTGCTCCTTCCTGCGAAACGCCAAACTCCTCGCCTCTGCTCTCCATCTCTTCATTTTCCTCTTGGGAAGTTCCTTTTCAGCGTTCGCTCGTCTCCCTTTCACTGCTTTTCTTTCTGTTTTTATTGTCTGTGTCAGCTTTTGTGCGCCTCCAAACGACCAGCCTTTAAAGAGATGAAAACGAAAACATGTGGCCACTCCAGCTTGTGTAATAATAACAATAGTCGCCATCAAAAGATAACACAATCAGGCCCAAGAGCTTTTTTCCATTGCAGCCCCAGCTACTTGAGGCCAACGTGGGACCCTGCAGGCCCATGTAGAGCCCTAAGGCCCAGTGTTACTGCTCCATGCTGAACCAAACTGATCCAATCTGGGCTAGAGAGACAGGGGTCCTGCCTAGGGAACTGGCACTGTCTCCCTGTATGTGTGTGTGAGTAGTGTAGCATCAGGGGTGTAGCCTGGGGTGTACTGGCATGGCTGTGCATTGGATTATTGAAGGCAGCTTGGGACCATCTGTATGGTGGTGGGGAAGAAGTGGAAAGGAGGAGAGGAGACTAAAAGACGGAAAAAGAGTTCCTTCTTTCTTTCTTTTTTTTCGCCACAGCTTTAATTTTTTCCTTATTTTGCATCTGTGCAAACAAATGAAACAAACCTCCGTTTCATCACCATCAATGCACCGTATATCATCAGGTCTGCCACATGCGGGACAGCGGTTCCCAAACAGGGGGTCAGGACCCCTCAAAGTGGTAACAGAAGATAGGAAAAAAGGAACAAGATCAGAAGAAGAGAAAACATGGGTCTGCTACATGAATATATGGATTTTCTCTGACATTTTTCTACTCTGCACACAGGATGTCAGTGTTGGCAGCTCAGTCAGTCCACCACTTTGATCCAGACTGAAATATCTGACTGACTCCTACTGACTCTGGTGATCAGTGACCGATCCACCACCAGCAGGTCAAATTCTACTTTGACATTTAATGGGATTATTGTCACGACATCACCCTCGTGACAGACATTCATGTCTCTCTTGGGATAAACTGTAATCACTTTATTGATCACATACATACAAAACTAATGTCATTCCCATCAGCCTCAGCTGTAAGCAAATGTTTAGCATGCTTACCACATGCTAAACATGGAAAACATTACATCAGCTAAACATCAGCATGTTAGCATTGCTGCAGCATGTTAGCATGACTGTAGACTAATACTGGATAGCTTGACCTCTTGAGGCCTCTAAAACATTCAAATAAAGCACTTCGAGAGGGGAAAGTCATTATTTGGCCAAACTGCCCACATCTCATTGACATATGCAGGGCGTGATGAGTAAAGGCTGCACCATTTTAAGGGTCATTAGGCAAAAACAGTAAAAAAAAAAAAAAAAAAGTATCTGAGCTTTAGCGGTGCTTTTATATCAAGAGCTCACAGTCTCAACGGTGGGCTAAACCATACTAATCAGGAACATAATCAGTAAACCTGATTAAATGTGATACATGTGAGTCTGTGGGGAAATCCTCACACGGGAAGGCGAGAGGTCAGGGCCGGCTGCAAAACAGCTTGTGAGAATTAAATGTTTTTCAGCGTCTCGAGGGATTCACTGATCTGTCTTTTCCTCCCCTGATACCAACTCTGATACCTGGACTCAGGGAACAGGCCGATACAGAGTATAAATCTGACACCCGTGTCCTGTTTTCTCTTTCACTCTCTCATCTCACTGTGCACAACTGATCTGTTGTTTCACGCGTGAGGTCAAGAGCAGGGTTTAGCTGTAGGAGGCTAATGAAATTATCTTCTAATTTCACAACTACAGTGACTAAGAAACATTGCTTATTGTTCGACGGTCACCTGATGCAAATCAGTTCAATAAAGTCAGTGTTGACACAGATCCGGTAGGTCTATTGAATCGTTGTATTGCTAACTGTCACAGAGGTGTGTATGTGGGCTTCCCTTGAACAGAAAGTCTCCGAGGTAACGCAACGAATCATCTTGGTGACCCATTTTCTTTCCTCTTACATGGAAGCAATTATTCTGAATCAGGACATGGGCTGGTGAAAGGAACCTGCAGTATTAGAGATAAGTGGAAAGCTTTCGCTCCACTTACTTACAGCTCTTATTTATACTGTGCAGGGCTTGGAGCATTTCCGAGCACACGTCGAGTCGGAGGTGGGTACGACCACGGACCGGTCGCCAGTCTATCATAGGATAACACACATAGACAAACAAGCATTCACACGCACACTGAGGTTTCCAGTTCGTCTTTGGACTGTAAGCGACCGGTGCACAAGGAGAACATGCAAACTCAACCAGCTCCACTACATCCAGCCGGGATGCAACAATCAATCCTTATGTCTCCCGATACCAAATCTGATACATGAAGATCAATGCATCTTCGCACTCAGGGACCTCCTTGTTTTGAGTGAATTGGGGAGCAGCATGTTGCTCAAAAAGCTTCACTGGAAATCTAAAAATGAAAGAACTGTTGCTGCTCAACCACTTCAAAAAGTTTCTATTGATAAAAAACTGAAAATTACCCAAAAGTTTGAGCTTTGAAGCGCTTTGAATGTTGAAACGTGCAGATCAACATTAAAAAAAACAGCTGTGTGGGTGTGTCTGTGTGTGCATGTGACATGGATGGTTGTGAGTCTGAGAGTGTGTGAGTGTGTGTGTGTGTGTGTGTGTGTGTGTGTGTGTGTGTGTGTGTGTGTGTGTGTGTGTGTGTGTTGTAGATCTTCCAGAAGGTCTTCTCAAGAAGGCAGACAGGCTGGCAAGCAGCTGTGGTTGTAACTCTCTTTCTCTCACACACACACACACACACAATCCTAGGAACCCACACACGCACACACACTCTCTCTCACTCTCTCACACACACACACACACACACACACACACACACACACACACACAAAACACAAGCTGTTGTTGCTTAACGACTGGGCTGCTCCAGAGCACATCTGCACTCTGCATTATCATTAGCTCTCTCCCGCATCCCCAGGATCGCTGACAAAGTGAACAATACCGACAATCACCCCCATCAGCTGCGGCCATATGGGCGCCATCCATAGCCGAAGCCCCCCCTGGCTGGCTGGCTGGCTGGCTGGGGGGGGGGGGGTGAGGGGTAGAGTTGGTGGTGTTGGGGGGGGTTGCATAGCAGCAATTGTGCCAGCATCTGTTTGGCACTCACTTGCTCACTCGGCCATTTTTGAAGATGAGTCGGCCGAGCTGGCGTTGAGGAAAGTTTCTTTTCGCTGTTATCACAACAATCCTGATGTGTGTGTGTGTGTCGTCTTTTTTTCTAATTATCTGCCTTTCCCACCCATCTCATTTGTTACTCCTCCTTTGCTGCCTCCCTCTCAATCCACCTCTCTATCTCCACCTCTCCTCCCTCCCTCCCGTTTCCCTCCCCTGGACAGTTAAATGTATTGCCAGGTACGCTCCTGTCGGCTGCGTCTTGTAATTGCCACCACCTTAATCCTCCGTCCTAATGGGCTGGGAGGAGGAGGAGGAGAAGGGGAAGGAGAGATGTGTGTGTTTGTGGTGGAGGAGTCAGCCCAGATGGCACAACAAGGTGCGCTCCACCACTCTTCTGCTAGATCCCCAAATCTCTCCCTTCCTGTGGCCCTCTCTCTTCCCTCTCTGTCTTCTCTCCTCCTTGTCTTTTCTCCCTCCTGGACTTTGAACCCAGCTGGCGGAGGTGTTTTTTCTGGGATCAGCAGCAGAATCCTTCACTGCTGTTCTAATTATCTTTCAACTCCAAGCCCCAACTGTATATCATTCTTTTATATCCACATTCCTCTCTAACGTCTTTCTGTCTCTTTGCATTTCTTCCCCTCTCTCTCTCTCTCTCTCTCTCTCTCTCTGAAGCTTCAGTCGCTCCTTGGAGAGTTTTGGAAAAACAGCCTCTTCACAGCGCACGTGTCACCTTGAGATTAGCGTTTGTTGATGCATAGTTTTAGCCTATTGGTGTTTTGGCTGTTGTTCCCGTGCAAAATATGAAAACGTTGACAACAGGTGTAGCCACTCATTGATTCTTCTTTTGTTTAGCTATTTGCTGCACGTCTGCTGTGCAGTTGCTTTAAACCCATGGAGAATTTGGAAATACTTGCGGCAAACTACAGTGCAGAATCAAAGGGAATCATAAATTCCTTTGATTTTCATGTGCACATAAGATGATATACTGCGTTTCTGCACTCTTTCTACAGCGTAGTCCGATAGAGAATCAGGAAGTTCCATGCTTTCATACACATACAGCAAAACACACATACACACACAGGATCAGGAATGTACATACATACATCTGGAGTTTACACGCTGAGCTAACTAAGAAAAAGCTAGTAAGTGTTACAGAAAGATTGTTTTGTCAAATCAGGAAGTAGATCTCTACATTTATCTGATTTTTTTGACAGGTTAACATAGACTGGTGAGGTGAAGTATTCTTTAAAGCAGCGTTAGTCAACTGCTTTGACTGTCTGGGACAGCAGAACGAGCCGTGAACACAACAGTTATCTTCAGCAGAGATGGAACAACATTAGTATTCCCTCAGTCTTGTTTCTCGTTTCTAATGAAGCCCAGTATTCACTCTCCTTTTAGCTCTGTTTTGGTCTCCACCAGCTCCTGAGAAAACTGTCTGGCTCTTTAGCAGCTAAATGCTGCGCTATGTTCACCAACATAGAAGAAACAGTTCTGACACTGTGTCAAAGACACCTATGTATTGTGTTACAGAGATATCCACTGAGGTTAGTATGCTAGCCAGCTAGCCATGGCTTGTCCTGTCTGGTAATACCACTACCTCAAGAGGCGTTAGCCTAATAGCATAGCCCCTGATAGTTTGGGAGATGGGAGATGTATGCGAGCAGTGAGTTTATTATGTATCACAAGCGCAAAAATACAACTGCACACCTGAATTAACTTCATTCAAACTCAGCTTGACTTGAAACAAAATAAAGTAATTTACCTTGACGCCATTTCCCCTGTCGTCAAACTGGCCCCCGTTGGGCTCGGAGGCTGTGTTTGGTCCCAGTCTGGTGGCATTCACTGACAGGCTGCTGAACCCGGTTCTGTTGGGGGGTGGTGTAAACAATGACCCCTCTGATCTCCTGATCTGGATTTGAGTCTGTTTACAGGGCCTCTAGCTGCACATCTAACCGAGCTAACTAGCTAACAGCAGCTAGCAGCTACAGCCAAAGAAAGCTAGAGCAAAGATTATAATGAGCAGCAGTTAGCGGTTACTCTGCTGCCCCCTATTTGCTTGGTGTGACTTTCAACAGGTGGCCCGATTCTTATATATTACACCTTTAAACCTATTTCTTAGATAATTACACTTCCTGTAAGTTAACTGCTGATATTATGTATGATGACTCAAACACTGGTCACGTCTTAGTTATCTCAGCTTAAAGACTTTATCAGCACACATTGAAAATAATGGACTTGAAGTTTATTAGAAGATTATTTGAAAACTGCAAGATGTTCACATTGTTGCATTTACTACAGGTGATGTTTCTTAGAGGTGCCAAAAAAATTCCTAATTCTCTGAAGATCCATTTGCTACCAGCTGTCAGCTCTTGGTGTTTTTCCCAGTCGCCAGCTGATCTTCACCATCAGGGTCACAGACCAGTCAGTGAACTGCTTTCTGTGTCCCTGTTAGCCGTTAGTGCTTTTATCCTGGTAAGACTAAAACAGGAAAAACCAGCCTTCAACCTCTGCCCATACAGGTGTGTTTACATGAGAAGAGGTGCTCATAGGTGTACATATTCATATACAGAGAAAATGTTTGTGTGTGTGTCAGGTTGCAAGCCTACCCTGCTCTTCTTCAACCCCCTCCCTTCACCAGAACAAGCGCCTCCTGGGCAAATATTTAAAGTCAAAACAGGCTGGGCCATAAAAAGCTGAGAGGTGGTGGTGGTGTGGCTACATCTGTCGGGGGGGAGGGAGGGAGAGATGAGAGGAGAGAAGCGGGGGAGAAGAGGGGTGACAGCAGCTGCTGAAACGAGTCTGGACACTGCTGACGCCAACACCTGTCCATACTGGAGACACGCGGCTAGCAAATGTCCAGCCACAGCCCCTCAGAGATCACACACATGCAACAAACACGCCTGAATCCAGCCATCTCATTGTGTAATAAGCCATTCAACAAACACACACATGGAAACACACAGATACAAACCCAGACTAGCGCAAACACACACCTAACCCGGCCCTTTGTAGCCCACCACACCCCTTTCCTCTGGCTGACCCCCATCTGTTGCCTCCCTGGGGAGTGTGTGCGTGCATCTGTGTGAGTGTGTGTCTGTGTGTGTGTAATGGTAGGAGGTCAGGGGAGGGGACAGGCAGGCGTTGGCCCCGGCTGCCCATTGATCAACAGCTGCTAGGCTTCACATGCTGAGCTGGACGGCTGGGAAGGCGACAGCAGCTGGGTTGGGGAGAAGGTAAAAGCTCCGGGCCAGAGGCTGGGACCCCAGGCTGGAGTTGAGGTCGGGGCTGGGGGGCGAAGCTTACAGGCTGGGACCGGGAGCAGGGTTGAAGTTGGGGCATGGGCCACGGTAAAAGCCAGACATGAGTGAGTTTTCAGCTTAGGGAAAGGAAGCAGTAGGGGTAACGCGCTCTGGATGGAGCTGCCAGGGATGGGCAGCAAGGCCTTGGATGGCAGCCAGATGCTGAGCAGGGGATGGATGCCAGAAAGAAACAATGAGGTTTGATAAAGTAGAGTTTAGGCCGGGCTATACTTCAAACAAACTAGTTAGTGTCATCCGGACACGTCCAAAGACAAAAGTGTTCCCAATGACCACACTAGAAGGTGGGGTGAGAAGCTGTCATACAGAGGCATGGCGGACCCATGAAAATAGAAGTAGTTGTGTGAAGAATAAAAAAATAGAGCTCCAGATCCCACCTTCATTGTCGCTTCCTCACACCTGGCTACTCGCTGTAGGAAGTGGGCATGAATGCTTGATTGTGGGTTTTGGACGCTGCCCCCAGTTCTGACATCAAAAGGCGTTGGCGGATGGGTGTTCAGTTCATTATCCTACGAGCATCCCATTTGAAGCTTTCTGACAAAACAGGGAAAATAGAGAAAAACACTGTAGCAATTAGTCCTCTTGAAGATCAGAAAAAGGTTCTTAAGCCAAGCAGGAAGTATTCTGGAGCTTGCAATGGCATGAAATAAAACACATTTGCGTTCTGTCATGCGAGCACACACGTGAAAACTAGTTCATAACTGCAGTTCTCAGTGGTGGAACAAGTATTCGTCTCTTTCACTATTGCGAAAGATGTTAGGGACATTGAAGGATTAATTCTTTATTGCTTTTAATCAAACTGAACCTGAGGAAGCTTATGTATTTTTTCCTAGAAATTAAGGTAAATTTCATTCCCACACAAACCCCCCCCAAATCTTTCGCTCTCTGGCAGGTTGGATCTCTTGAAGTTTGTGCCACGACTGTTGCCGATCGTTTTCTGGAGCATACACACTGTAGGTCGGTGCGTGGGGTTAGAGACCAAACAAGAGCTGATATAGGAGCCGACAGCTGTTGACGGTGTCGGCCGTCACACATCTGCTGTGTTTGGGCTCTTTTACAGAGCGGCCACAGTTCAGGGGGTGAGGAGAAGCGAGGAGGGGGGAGGAGGGAGAGGCTGAAAAGGAGGAGGAGAGAAGAATTGAAGCAGGTGAGGGAGGGTCAAGATAGTGAGTAAAAACAACTTTACAGGCTTTTTACAGCCATGCATTCCACAGAGAGGGTAGAGTCGTGGGTCAGCGGCAGAGCAGATCACGAAAAGGTTTTTCAGGTTGCTCAAGATCACCGTAGAAGTGGTGCAGAGCTGTCAAACACACTCACATCACCCTGAGGAATATGTGGGTTTGAACCAGCCTCTTAATGATACTGGTGGTGCACGATGAGGCGGAGGAGATGAGGGACAGTGTGCTGAATTTCATAAAGAACTAAAAATCACCCAGGTTCAGAGAGCAAAAGCACAACATTGACATGACCTTTAACCTTTGAGTTTTTCATGGTTTGGCTGCAGGAGTTAAGACCTTGAGCAAACGAGCAAAAAAATCCGAGCTCGAGCGAACGGACGGCTTTTTCATATTGCGTTTTAAACTTGCTTTCGGGTGGAATGTCCCTTTTAAACATGAGAACGGTCGGAAAATGTGACCCAACAAAAACACACGTGTGACTCAAATGTTACAAGCTAGTTGACCTTTGCACACAAGTCAGACCACTTTAATAGAGAGAAGATGACAGGAGACGGAGGTAAACTCATCAAATGCATATTATCACCTTAACTGCAGACAGCGTTAAATATGTCATCACTGCGGCTTAAAGAAATAGTTTGACAGTTTTGGAAATATGGCTATATCGAGTGAGATGAGAAGATTGATACCACTATCTACACCATGTCCATTTCATATAGCTTAGCTTAGCATAAAGGCTGGAAACTGGAGGAAACAGTTAGCCTGGCTCTGTCCAAAGGTAACAAAATCTGCCAACCAGCACCAGTTAACATGTTGAATCACATTTGTTTAATCTGAACAAAAACTCAAGTTTTACAACAATAAGTTGCGGCTTCATGGGTTGTTATGTTCCAGACTATTTCTTGGCTCAGAGCAGTCACTTCCTGGAGTCGAGGCTAGTTGTTTCCAGCCTTTGTGTTAAGCTAAACTAACAGTCTCCTGGCAGAAGTTTCATATTTACCACGCAGACACAAGAGTGGTACTGATATTCATCTAACTCTGCGAGAGAGTGAATAATGTTGAACTCATCCTGCTTTACGAAACTGAGAGCTCTCATAACCCTCCACAGCTGATGGAACAGTTGGGTTTAAAATGGCGAAAAATGGATTTAAAAGATGGCTGCACAAGTTTCTCTCTCGTCTGACTGCTGATGTTTAGGGGTATGCATTTGAATCTGTTTGTGTTTTGTCTCAAGTAACTGTTTGAAGATTCACGTGATGGGTTGAGACTACTCATAATATGTCTTTAAGGTGGCACCTTATGATATTTTATCTGATTTTCATGTTTTTGGTGATTCTGATCATGCGTTTTGTGTTATTTTCTTTGTAACTTATTGCTAGTGCTGTCAATATTTTTATATCAACAATGCACCAAATGACTGTGTGTTAGGTGTTGCTCATAGTGACGTCCCTACAGGGATTCTTTTAGGGTCTTTCAGCCCATTGTTCCACAGCTTTCCTGATTTAGGTCATCACGTTGCCAGCTGCAGCAGGTGCAGCTGTTTTCATTAAAACACTCATAAATTTGACTGCTTGCTACAGGGCCAGCACCAAACGGCAGGCAACATTAGCAGCCACATGTACCTGTTGAGCATAGCGGAGCTGCAGCAGAGCCACATATTTCCCCTCAGGAGTTTGTGGAGACCAGAACAGAGCTGGAAGGAGAAGAAGTATTAGACTTGCATTCATCAGGTGGCTACAGACATGACTGTGAATGAATGCTAATGTTGCTCCATGTCTCACATCACTTTATAAGGTGATAATATGTCAGCATTGTGCTTGCAGCTGACTACACTGAAACTCAAGTGGCCAAAAAAAGCAAATACTGCAGGTTTAAATCAATAAGACATACAAAATGTTTATATTACGTGAAGGTAAAGCAGTGAAAAGCAGCTTTTTCTGCAGCAGCAGAGCTCAGAGACTGACCGAGGACATGCTGGATGTGATGATATGTACACACTGCTGTATCTCTTGGCATTTCCCTTTCATGGAAAAAGCCTTTATTTACAGGTCAAAGGTCATGGGCACACAAATGAAAAATATTCAGTTAAAGAAAATGCCTTCCTGAATGGGTGCATGAATCTTTGTGTGTGTGTTTGTGTAAGGATGCATGTAGGTGAGTGCATCAGAGCGTGTGTGTGTGTGCGTCCGAGCACCACAGTTGGCTGAAGGAGAGAACTCATTTGCTTGTTCATTTACTCTGCTTCCCTTTGCAGCACAATGCAGCGGCAGCCACTGGACAAAGAGGCCTCACTGTGGGATTCAAATGACGGAGGGAGGAGGGGGCAGAGAAGGGGTTGGTGGTGGGTTACGGGGGGTTTGAGTTTGGAGGGTAGAGAGGGTTGAGTGAGTTGTGCAAAAAGGGGGGAGGAGGTGATGGATGATGAGGGTTAAAGAGGACGGAGGGGTGGCTGGTCACAAATTTAGCGCAGCCCCGACCCAAATCGCGGGGCAGCGGTGCCCTTCGGCCCGCTGTGACGCCGTCCAGCCTCTCATCAACATAGTCACACAACACTGAGGAAGGCTAGGCTCCGTGCCAGAAGCCACCGTGTGTGCTTTGTGTGTGCTTCAAGGTGACACAGTTTATTCAACGGGATGACCTCACTCTGGACAGCTGTGGAGTTCGGTTCACCACGCAATGAACATCCAGTTTAGGGAAAATCAGCCAAGACGCTTTAGCGCTCATCCTGTTCCTGAAAGCTGGACGCATCTGGGTGAATTCTGCATGTGAAAGACTTTGTGGGTTTTTTAGAGGTTGTTGGTGCATTCAGATGTAGGCAAATAGGGACAGGAAGCTTGGTGAAGGCAGGGAAATGAGCTGCAGGTGAGGCTGTGGTTAAAGACAAGCTGTGGTCATAGAGAGTGTTAATAGTGAACACAGAGAGGAGAGTGAGAGAGAGACAGGTGTTTGCATCGGTGGAACTCAAGTACTCAGATGTTTTACTTAAGGAAAAGCAGTAATACCACAATAAAAAAAAGACTCTGTTACAACTGTTAGCATTGCTATTATTATTAGCATCAAAATATACTTAAGGTCCCTGAAGTAAAAGAATGGCTCACTTCAGAGTATGTACCATTCTGTGTATTCTGGGCTCATTTTAACTATTTTATATACTGCTGGGTAGCTTGTGAATTTCCTCCCAGGGATCAATAAAATCTTTATAAAATCCTAATTTATTTGTTGTTTATATTTTATATTATAAATTTGAATCTGCAGAATAACTAAGCTCATCAAATAAGTGCATCGAAGCAAAAAGCACAAGAGTTACCTCTGAACTGTGTAAAGACGCAGAAAGTAAAACTACTCAAAGTATCTCAAAATTGTAGTTAACAGGACTTAAGTAAATGTACTTAATTGCTTTCCACTGCTGGATTTTATCTGTGTGCGGTTTGTTTGGCTTTCTGTGGATTAATAATGCATTTAAAACCATCTGTAGTCTCTGATATCGTCCATAAAAGATTCCTGAGGAGAGAACAACTCTCAGTTGGGCTGTTAGTTCATTAACAAGTGTTTAACATTCAGACTTATTTATAGTCGAATGTCTCCCTCTAGTGCTCATGAAGAAGACTTGCCTCTATATTGATGGGTAAGCTGTTGACCCCAAGACCCACAAGCGCTCACTATAGCAATTAACAGATACATGAAAAATGAAAGGCTTAATAATCGTTTTTTGAGAAACTAAATTGTATAACAATAATAAACCCCTGATGGCACAAAACAGTTTCTTAATAGATGCAATAGAAATGCTAAAGGTTTTTTTTTTTTTTTCCACAACCTGGCAACCCGAAACTTTTTCTTGTTAATGCTTGTAACTGACCCTAAAACGTAACTTAATGGATTAACCATTTATACAACCATTAGTAATTACTTATAAAGCATTTATAAAGGTTGCCTTATTATAAAGTGGTACCAACACAACCAACAATCTAAAGGGCTAATTCTGTTTTGTTTTGTTTTTTATTTGCGCTGTATGTGTCCAGTGTTACCTGCAGTAGTTGGCAGTCAGCGCGCCCACAGTTCGGAGAAGTAACGGGAGTGTCGGTGTAGGAAACGAAGCAATGTAGTGATGTCGATGGGGCCAGCAGCAAAATGCATTTTAACCACCTAAAAAGCCCAGCTACGGAAAAACATCAATATTAGTTTAAATTTATGCCATACGTATAGAATATTTTTACAACTTTAGTGTGACAGAATGATAGATACTGGCAGCTAGCTAGTTAGCTCCATAGCTAGCTGGGTGGTTGGACAGATCAGTAGCTAGCTTGACGGCTAGATATCGCTATAGTTCTATTTAGCTCTATGATAGCTAGCTTGATCGACAGCTCTCTCGATAGATACTGTATATCGATAACTAGGTCGATAGCTAGCTCAATAGCTAAATATCTCAGTAGTTACTGACATATTGATAGCTAATTTGATGCCTAGATATCTAAAATTAAAGTTATATCAATTGCTAGCTTGATAATGTGATAACTTGATAGGTAGCTCAATATTTACTCTATATCGATAGCTAGCTTGATATCTAGCTCAACGGCTAGATATCGTAGCTAGCTCTTAGATAGCTAGCTCAATACTGTAACTAGATGGCTAGATATGACAATAGCTAGATATATTGATAGCTAGCTCGGTATATACCATATATCATTAGCTAGCTTGATGGCTACATATTAGCTGTTGTGTGTGTTTTGATCACTTAGAGCCCACTTAAATTACAAACTCATGCTCTGTAGCCAAACATTGTTCAAACCCACAGAACTTTATTTTAAATTCTTGTGGACATCTCAAAGTTTCCACAGACACCAAATACCATCAGAATAAATTTTTGGGAAATGTGTTTTTTCCAACATAAAAATTACTTTACTGTAAATAAAGGGGAAACCCGCATGTTTTTGAGTGTATATTGTGCGTACATAGCCAAAAACATTCATTTAGTCTTAACCAGATGTCAGATAGGAGTCAACTCTTAAACTGAATGGGCGCAGGGAGGGAAGAAGGAAGGAAAAGCTCAAAATAAAGGGAAAGAAAAGAGGATGAAAGCAGAAAAGACAGAAATGGACACTGCAGATTTTCAGGTTGGCAGTGTGAGCATGTAAAGGGATAAATGTTCATTGTTACACAGCAAAAGAGAGGAAAAACAGTGCCGCAGTTAGGAAATAATGACAAACCGATACCAAACAGACTGTTCAGTAGAGTAGACAGATGAGTGAATGATCCTGCTGTCATGCCTCTTTACCACCAGGAGGGGGCATGTAGGAGCAACAGTGTGTCCAACACTGAATGAACATTACTCTTTATCAATGGGAGCAGCTTTGCTTCAACAAAACCCAGGATTCAGAAAACCTTTTAAATTTAAGAGTTGTTGAGATTACACAGGGCACAGAGCTGTTTTCAGCCGTTACACACAACCTCAAGACAAAACCAGCATGAAGAGTACATTTAAAAAACTAAAACTAAAAAAATCCCCTCTGATCAATGTCCTGAGAGAAATACTTCAGACTGAGTGGTCATGCTTGGGTCACCAGAGAAGAGGTGGATCAGATACTGTTTTACAGTATTCACAGAGGAGGTTTATTCCAAAACAATCATTTGACTAAATGCTTCCTGGCAAAACTGACTTGATGACTCGCGCTTTCTTTTGACATACTGAATTCAAAATTTCTGGTATCGAATCTGTTCATGTCATCATGATTATAATTAATTGTGTTTTGGAATAAAACCCCCCAAAATGTGTGATGTGTAAAAAGTTTCTAAAAAGCAAAAACACATTCAGCTGCATCTGCAACTAGTTCCTGTGGAACATGTGGAAATATCTGTCGGTGCATTCAGATTACCGTAACAAGTGAGAATTATATTTTTGGGACAAATTGGCACAACAGGTGCATGTCTACAAAAAAACTTTTGGGACAATTTCTTTCACCAAACCTTATTCAGCTTTTCTATGAGGTGTTTGGTTTCCAGTTTTCCACCTTTAACCAAACAAGATGCCATTAGGGGCTCATTAAAGGAGGATTACTCGTCACAAAGAGCCCATGAACTGCTGCACGTCTTGCTCTGGCAGAGATGGCCAAAATATGGTCTAATGCCACATTCATGTCATACTGAAATAATTACTCATGACTGGCTTGTAAATAATGTTCATGCCAACATCCAGGTGTTAATTACAACTGGGACTTTACTGAAAGCTCTCATATGTCCGACTTGCCTCTTCATAATATGGAAGTGCCCAAACCAAACATGGCCACCTGTTTCAGCCAGCCTGCGCATGTTATTAAACCCAAATGTAATCTAGATGCTACACCATCAGTGCACATTGTTATGATCAATTCTGCAATCATAAAATAAAGTTTTTACCACCATCTTCATTTATAAAATCATGTGGATGCTCAGTTGTTAACATGGGAATCTTTGCCATCTCTCCCATCCAACATGGTGTGAACTTGGCCAAGGCACCACTGAGCAGCACTGGATGCATTGGGGAAATGCTTGGAAAGTATAGGAAACAGCATTAGGAGCTTGACCCCATGCTAGGGACTAAAAGTCAGGACATATTGGCCTGTGCCACTTCAATTTTGACCATTAAAAAAAAAAAAAAAAAACTTTCTGCAGGAGTGAAGCTAAATCACTGGAGGACCTATTCAACAGAACAATCCAGGTATCTACAGCCCATATCCAGCAGTGTACAAAATGCATTTAAAACCACATTCATGTCATATTTAGACTGTAATTATGAGCAACCGAGCTGGAAAAACACAGCCTCCGTCTGCTAGTTGTAATTCAGGGTTGGATATTATCAACAATCGTTGGCAAAATGGCTGGAAAGGCACCATCACTGGCAGTTACATCTAATTAAAATCCAATAATGACACTGATACAACTGAGTCAGTGAATTTTAAAGGAGCTACACACAGTTTATGTGTATCTGGTTTCATAACACTCTTAAAGGAGCTTAGTAAAGGCTATTTAAATGATGTGACTGCCAGTCCAGCAGTCAGGGGAACACGTTCCTGTTCGTCCCATTACCGTTTGTCCAGCTGTGACATCACACCACCAGCTCGCTCTGATTGGCTTTCCGTTGGTGACACAGTGAGGAGCACCAGCTTTTATTTTCTGACAGCAAAATGCAACCCGAGACTAAACTTATTTAATTTTTTCCTGCAATGGCAGAAGACTGGAAAAAGCAAGGCGAAAGATGACCAAATATTTTATACAGTATTTATAAATCCATATTTACACTTTTGTATTGCCCTCCTCTACATGGAACTTAAAATCATGGTAATCGTAAGATTAAAAAAAAACAGTAGGATGTGAGTAGAAAGATGTTGGCCTCCTTAATTTTTACCAGATTCTCGGTATGAAAAACTCACCTGCTAAAATTAAACTGAAAACATGAACCCGCTCACAGAACAGGACACAGCCTTCAGTGGAAGCAGTCGCTCGCTACAGGAAATTTAAAAGAACAATTTTTTTGGTTGAATGACAAGGCAACATAAGAAGTCTTTCCTCCAGACATCTGCTGGATGACGAAAAAACAAAGACAAAAAGACACGTTACAAATATTAAGCGATCCCTTTATCATGTCAGGATGTGCTGTAAAACCTGGCAGAATAAAACATAAAGCAGATAATAGTCCAGAGCATCTAAAGTGCCGAGGTTAAAACTCTGATAGTGATTTACACCAGACTGGCACAGCGCATTTAAAACACAGCATAGATTAACAAAAATACACAAAGTTCGACCGACCAAACGTCTGTGGACAGTTCCTGCGGGCAGATATCCCGTGTCTGCATCAGTGTGTGTGTGTGTGTGCGTGTGTGTTCAGTCCGTTCCCTCATGTCCTCTCTCAGACCTGATGGCAGTGTGTTGTACGTCTGAAGTAAATGGCTACGATATAAACGGGGACAAACCAAAGAGGGACTTGACTGTGGAACTGTTATCCTAAAGTTCAAAGCTGTTAAAAATCCAGCTGGGAACCATTCACACAGGGAGGTCAGTCTGATCCGGGGAGGTCCGGTCTGTAACAGGGGACAGTCTGATCATACAGTGATAAAGCATTAAGAGCGGACATGATGATCATGTCTCTCATGTCGGAGAGTTGAGACAGGTAGGTTGTGTGTGTGTTATGGGGGGAGGGGCAGAAGGGTACAGTTGATTCGCTGCTGTGCATCCTCTTTGATTGCGTTTCTCCTCCCTTCGTCTAAAACAGCTGGATCATGGACTCCCGAGACTTGCCCACTCCGATCCACTTGACTGAGGGAACAGAGAAGCAGAGGTTTGGGTTCATTTCTCTACTGTGGAGGCCGTCCTGGTCTGTCGCCGCAGGTCCCAGGTCTGTGTGTCAGTCAGTGTGTTTACATGCAGGCAATCGAGAATGTGTTTACATGCACTGTCGTAACCTGGTTACTGTTAATCCACATATACATGCAGCTTTAACTGAATGAGTACAAGTGTGAATTTTACAGTTAAATGTTCAGCAGTGGAAACTGACTGATTTCAACATCTGGAGGCAACTTTCAGCTCATTTCAGCTTTATTTGGGCTTTGATTTGTGCAGTTTTCTGAGTACCTGGTTCATGTTAAAATGAAAAAGGCATCGCTCAGTAATGATCTCCCCTTTCAGACCGACTGCCGTTGTTTGCCTTGTGGTCCAGTAGAGGGCGTTCTTAACATTTACATGAGCTTGACCTATTGAACGCCTGTCCAGCCATGACTGAACTAAGATAATGAGTAAAAATAAAAGAGGACCCTGGCGAGAAAAGCCGTGCTGATCGGAGGTATTGAGGGTTTTGAGCTGTAGATGGCAAAATTACCAACAAATATCAGCCAGTTTGACAACAGAAAGCAGTGATTATGTCTAATACTGGAGAGAGTGAACTGTGAGCATGATGCTGCTGTCAGTCTGCTCTCTCTGTCGGACCAGTTTGGGTCAGCTGCATTTTGGATCTGGTCTAAATTTCATGTATTTTGAGTGTGTGTGTGTGTGTGTGTGTGTGTGTGTGGTCATACCAAGCACTCCCACATGCTCCTCAATGAAGCGGACATATTTCTGCGCGTTCTCCGGCAGCTCGTCAAAGCTCCTCGCGGCCGAGGTGTCGCTGTTCCAGCCCGGCAGCGTCTCATACTGGACCTCCACACGCTGCAGCACCTCCTGATTGGCTGGCACAGAATCAATGGGCGAAGGGGTAATATCACACCATTAGCTTTACAGGAGACTGCAAGCAAACAGCTACGACAACAGATCAATATGTTTCTGCCTTGAAACGGAGCTCTCTATAAATAATGGTACGGAGTGGAAGAAGAGGAACAGCTGGAGGCAGACCAGCGACAGGTCAGACCACATCCTCTGATAGCAGAGAGGCATCAACTCATGTCAAACATCAACAACAGTGTGATCAAATGTGAATCTCAACACATTCGTCCATCTGAGACACATGCTTGGTTATGTGAAGGGAAAAGGGAAAAGGGAAGGCTGTCTTTAAATTTCCATTATTCTCTTTATATGCGCTGGAGTTGATTTGACCACTTAGACAAGAAGCACTCAGTCACACGCCGGCTCACCTGGGAAGTGAGGTATAGTTTGGTTGTTGACTTTGTACGCCACGCCCACTTTTATCTCGGTGAACACGTCAAGTATGTCCAGTTTGGTGAGAGCTAAACTGGGAGGACAAAGGGGACGGGAAAGTTATTGGAGTGCACACCCAGAGACTAATCAATCTCTGAGAGGAAAGATATGCTTTGAATACAACAGATAAAACAAACCATATAAGTGAGAGGGAATATAAAATCAGTGAATGAGACAACAAAAACATGGAAAAACAAAAAACATAATACTGCAGTGAAACCTCCGACACACACACATGAAACACGTGCACACTGAACTCACGCGGTGAAGCCATTTATCATGTGGGCATATTTGATAAGCACCAGATCCAGCCAACCACATCGCCTGATCCTGCCTGTGGTCACGCCCACCTCCTTCCCCCGAGTCTGAAGGAGCTCTCCGATGTCCTGAAGACAGCAAGATGAGCAGAGACGGTTCATGAGTCTCACTGACTTGTGCATGTTTTTATGTCAATCTTATTCATTCTGCACGACCTGAGTGATGGTCCAGTCAACCAGTCAGACACCAAAAACATTCAGACGTTTAAAGGGATAGTTCAGTTTTTTTTTTCTTGTTATTTTGGCAGTGTAGCAAACCGTCCTCTGGGTGGTGCTGTCTGAAAACAAAGCTACTCACCCTCTGCTGTGTACTGTACAGAACACGTCCCAGCACGACTCAAGAGACATACCCCTCATGTCTTTATGTCATGTTTGCATTTCTGTACATGTCAGTATAAGTTACTCTCACGTTGCTCTGCTCTGAGGGGAAAGCTCCGATGCCGACTCTGGTGGTGTACGCCTTGACGACGCCGTAAACCTCCCCGACGTTCTGAGGCGGCATGCCAAGACCCGTGCACACCCCGCCCACCGTGCAGTTAGACGATGTCACGAACGGGTACGTCCCTGCAATGACACGAGGAGACAACGCTGATCACACTTCCCTCCATACTGTGCTGACACTGGCTGAACGAGCATGCAACTGAACCAAAACGTGGGAGGGTTTGTCAAGAGCGGGGGCTTTCCAAGTCCGACACTGTGGCCCCTCCTCAGACAAAATCGGGAAAATCTTCTCACCAGTATTATCTGTCTTTGTCTTTCATCTATCTGGCAGAGAATTAGGCTTCAAGTTTTGGAACAGCAGTTCCCATAATGCCTTGGGGGATGTGGCTATGGTTTCTACTTGAATCGAATTTCATATTGTTAGCATTTTGGGAAACCGGCACCATTATAATCAAGGCGAATTAGCTGTTAGCAGTTCCTGTTAGCGCTGTCACTGGATTGTTCTGATACTGAAGACTAAAACATCATGATTCTCAGGCAAATTCTGGCGTTACAAGGCATCTTTGTTTCTGATTCCTTAAGGGATTTATTGGACGTTTACCCATGATGGACATTAGAGACAGCAAGATAAATCACCCTGAATCTACAGCTACGTGAACCGTGTGTGTGTGTTCCGACTCTGAGAAGGAGTACAATGTCTGATGAAATTAATTTACTTTAAAACCACCTTAAGTGCTTCCATGAACTGTGTGCCACCAACAAGTTTACTTGATGAATTGAAATGTTTGCAAAGACTTCGCTGTGACTGAGTTCAGCTTGAGGCTAACTGGTTTCTAGATAAGCGAGCTCCCTGAAAAGAAAGAACCTTGCCCATCTGACACTCTGAAACAGCACAAAACGCTCAGCTATGTTTAAAGAAACTTCACTGGTCTGTCTTTTGTTTAACCATGCCCAAGGATGTCCCTGAGGTGATAACCACTTACCTTAGCTCTACCTCAGATATTCAAGAAAAGGTGTGCTTTAGAAACTGTCTTTCAACTACTGCAATGAAAGCAAACAAAGACTGGGTCCCACGCCTAGATGCTGGAGGCATGCAGATCATCCCGGTGTTCAGAGAGACTGTTGTGTAATCAACAAAGAACAGGTTCGGTGTCTACAGTAGCCAGTGTGTCCAGCAGCAGTCATGTGTCCAGTCAAAGTGCTCTTTGGCTAAACGCTGAAGTCCTACATGCTCCCAAATTCTTGTCTTGATAAGAGTCTTGCAAAGACGTGAGCTTAATGTAAAATGATAGAGATGAAGTTTGGGTTTTATACTGCTGTGACTTTTGCCACAGCTTCTGATTAAGCATAGATAGAGCCAGTCAGATTCAGAAATAGAGGACACGCAGGACGCTGTGCCCTGATACCACCACAGCTATTACAAGCATGGTGTTTTGATAATAAGCAGCGCTGAGCCTCGACTGTAATTTAATCCGCTCGGTGCTGTCGCGGCTCTCAGTAATGACAGGTCTGCTGCGTTACAGTGATATATAACGTCTGGAAGATTAGCATGTTACATCTGTGGGTCATTATCTCAAAGGAAAAACACAACTGTCAAGCTTTCAAGCAACCTTTGGAGAATATTTCTGGATTTAATGATTACTCTGTATCTGTGATTGACCGACTGACAGACTGGTGATGCAGGTCGCCCTCGTGCTCATGCACAGTCAGGTGGCATTAAGTGGTGCAACTGTGAGCGTGCACGTCAAGCTCGGATGCCAGAGCACTTCAGTAGCAGTTAGTAAACTTACCATCATTTCTAGTCTGATCTCCAAGCAGGCTTTTGTAAAGAGCATCACAAAGCTTAAGTGTTTCGGGGAGAAACGGCAGCAGGTCACTGTAAATGCACTCAGCAGTGCTCGACGATTAGAAATGACATTTACTCTCCGAGCACAAAGACGTTGGCTTATTTTCAAAAGGATAATTGGAAATTAGAAACAGAACCAAACAAGTTAAGAGTAAGGCGTGCGCACACAGCGATGTACTGACCAAAGTCTATGTCCAGCAGTGCTGCGTTGGCTCCTTCCACCAGGATCTTCTTCGGAGGACCGTGAAGAGCCTCGTACATGTAGTGCACCCCGTCTCTCACCATGGGCTTGATGCGCTCCACGTAGTCCTAAAAACAACACAATGTTAGTCTAAAAGAAGACAGTTTGATGTGTCTAGAAATGTTTTTCTGTTTGATCTCTATTACCTTTAATCTGACCAGCTCTCCCTCTATGTCAATCTCCAGAGTGGGGTACATAGCCTTGTACTGCTGGGCCAATACTTTATACCTGTAACAGCCGAACAGCGATCAGCTTTGATCAATTTCCTCTCACTGTCATTCAATCCACCAACTGGGCTGCTAGGATACAATTATACGTCATGTTGTAATGAGATTATCAACACAAGAGGCTCACAAACAACATATCTTGCTATTTTTACTCTGCCTTAGAGCCTCAGACACGACGGAGCCCCAGAAACTAACCTCTGGAACAAACTGGCCTCAATGAGCCATTTTATGTGTTTTCACCGCATCTGAAGAACCGTGAAAATTAGGCAAACAAGACAAATGACTGAAAAGAAGCTATTTTTTGAACGCTCTAAGTGTTGGTGTTTTGGTATCTGATAAACCATTGAAACTCTGAGATCTGTTGCTCAAACTGGACTTCCTGGATTGTATATCCCACCAATGCAGCCCTTTGCGATGCTTTAATGCAGAGCTGTTTCCAGTCTGACTGCTGACATGAAACAAACAATACTTAAATACCTATTCTCAACTCATCGCCTGAAGGTCTGTGGAAAGCGTTACCGTTGGCACACTGGGCAAACATAATTAAACACAGATATCATCAAAACCCCAGACAGAGATAATCCTGTTCTATTGGCACAAACCTTTCAGAGAACTGAGTGAAGTCAGCCAACAGGTCACATATCCTGAGACCGCTACGTGCTGCCTTGGCTGAGTACACCGGACCAATCCCCTTCTTTGTTGTCCCGAGGCTGGACGGGGCCGAGACGGGGGGGGGGGGGGGGGGGGGGGGGACAGAAGTAGCATTAGCATGTGGTCTCAGTCGACAGCATGTCTTTTTACAGTTACAAAGTTCAGTGCGTCTCTCATCTAAATTACTGTGCAACTCTTTAACATCTCCGAACCCAGAAACAGAAGTTTTAACCTGTAGGAAAAGCATGAATTCATGGGACAGCTCTGGAGCTTTAAGATAAAACAAGCTGACATTAGACCTGCCATGTCTGACTGAAGAAATGTTCATTTTCTACATCTCTAGACTCCAGCAGACACTGACGATCACCTGAATCTCTGGAGATGTTTAACCAACACTGTTGCACACGTTATACATGACAGAGTACCAGAGAAAGACAACTCCAATAACACGTTATACTGGTTAACCATTTACATATGACACAATCAACAAGCACCTCCTGTAACTCGATCTATTTAAAGGAAGAGCGGCCACAGCAAACTTTGCTTACCCTGCATGCAAACCACTGAATGGAAATAGCCAAAGATCCTCTGTGGTTACCGAGTTTCATCATCAGCACCAGGCAGCGTGAAACATGCAGCGTCCAATCACCAGTGTGCTCAGAGCAAAGAGTGATGGCCGACATGTTTTTCAGACCTGTCGCCTGTGGTGTACTCTCTGTACTTGTAATAAAGTTTATCCAGATGAAAGTACACAAATATCAGCAAAATGTGCTTTGAATATCAAAAGCAGATGTACTGTACCCTGTGACTGATAAATGGCCACATATTACATTATCAGAGAGTTAAAATACATACAAGTGTCATCCTGTAGCTGCGGCTGGTGCAGCTAGCTTTAACTACTTTATATACAGGCAGGCAGTTCAGTCCAGTGGTTCCCAATGTAGGGATCGGGCCCCTTCAAAGGGTCAGAGATAAATCTCGGGGGTTGTGAGATGATTAAAAAAAAAAGAAAAAAAAAGAAAATCATAGTCCTGATACATAAATATGCAGTGATTTTTTGGCATTTGCAAGAGAGGAAATTCTACACCCGTCTTTGTTTGTATAGACGTCTCTATAGCTACTGTGAGAATGCTTATTGTGAATGATCACAGTGATCACAGTGATGCACCAGATAACACGAGTTGGTTTCAACCGTTCTTTTACTCTGATCAGATACTTTCATATTTGGAGTTTGTCATGTGTTTAGCAGCTCGGTGGAACTTGAGTTCAGGCTAAATTCAGGCTAAACCAAACTCGTCTGATCCGATCCAGAGCTCGCAAGATGCCTGCAGATGCTGGAAGTCCGCCAGCCTGTCATACAATCTGCTGAAATCTTTTAATGAACATGTGTTTTCTCTCTCTCACACATGCACACACACACATAGACACACACACAGTAGCTTGCTGGGTGTTTGGGGCTTTGGTTGCTGAGCTGGTAAAGACAACCCGGCTTTGACAGGACTACACTGAGTCTCTCTCCAGCTTAATATTCTGAATGCCCCACAGACTCAGCTTAACATTCCTCACATATGTTAGTAAAATAAAAATAAACCTGCTCAGTCTCCCAGTGACGGAGCACAGCAGGCAGTGTGGAGATTATAAGCACGTGTGTCACTGTGGAAATACATTTCTGTACATAAAAGTGAAACTAAATGAGTAAATGAACACAGGAGGAACAAGGTTTTCTGTTCCATCTTAATTAAAATAATATTGACATTTCACCTCACATTTGCACACATTTAGCAACACAATCAGGATTATTGTATGTTAGTTGTGCAGCCTTTGTGTATATGTGGAACAGTGTTGTTGCAGCAAAGCTATGAGTCATGAATATTCTCCAGAATCATCCAGATTAAAGGACATAGGACTTACTAAATCTCACATTGGAAGCAGAGCTCACCTGGTAGAGTGCACGCAGAGGGTCCCCACAAGGCGGAGTCCTTTACATTATGTCATGGATGTGATATGTGATTGTTGGAACAGAGGAAAGACGAACTAAGACAGTCGAGTTTGAATGAAGTGTGTTTTACGATAATAAAATCACTGTTTTTGTAAATGGAGTCTGGTGGCTTTGGCGAGAGCGATAGATAATGGATGTTTCTGTTAGCTCTTTAACAAAAAGGTCTGTAAGGATCCTTTCCTTAATGTCGTCAGACTCTAACAATCTGAGCCTGTCAGTGGCAGAAACAAACACTTTCAGTGGACGTACATTGACTGTGTGCAAACCCCTGGAGGGATGACACCGCAGCCTGTTTTGTGGCTGCAGCGCTCTCACTCAATACTGGACAAATTTCAAAAAGACCTGTCCCCATTACCCACTTAGATACAAAAAACATGGGACAAAAGGGTCTGTAAACACAGAAAATGTCTTCTCACGTTTGTCTGTCACGCTGAAATCTTTCAGGACACGCCTGATGAGGAGATGCAGTCCAGGTTGAAAGTTGTCGGGATATCAGACATCTTTAGTTTGGAGTTTCGTTTTCAAACACAGATGGAAGTTGTGACAAAAGATGTTCACACATCCCTGGACTCTTTAGATCCAAGATAACTGTGTGTGTGTGTGTGTGTGTGTGTGTGTGTGTGTGTGTGTGCGCATGTGTGTGCGTGTGTGTGTGCGCAGCAGCCATTTTTTAGCAACAGGTCTCTTACTTCTTGCCCGCCTGCTCTTGCCTCTGCTGTTCCTGAACGCCATCAACCGCTTGGTGGAAGTCAAACACTGCGGAGGAGGCAGAGAGGGGACACACACTCTCACACACCTCAGATAAAGCAGGGCTCACACATCCACGCACACACATTTTTGAATGCATACATCCACACACAGATTAAAAAAAAGAGTCCAGAGACTCGGGAAGACTCACCGATATGTGCTCTGTCTGAGATGATCAACCTTTTGCCCCAGTCTTTTAGGCCTACACACACAAATACACTTTGAGCCTCCACACATTAAAACACAGCCCGTCCTGTGACTCTCTGGTAAATGTTGTGTGCGTTTAAAACACCTGTGCATCGCTCACCTTTTCCTTTATGTTCGTTCTTTTCTGCCTCTTCAAACAGGCCTGGAAGGTGGATCACTACTCCATTACCTGAGGAAAAAAAAAGCTGTGTGACCTTTAAGTTTACAGTCTTTGAGACTATTTTTCCAGAGTGGTACAGAGGACTGATGGAGAGCTTCATCACACGGTGCAACGACAATCACCTGAAGCTCAATATCAGCAGAACCAATGACCCTGTGGTGGATTACAATGCTTCAAATATGGACGTTGCTGCAAAGAAGCAACAGAAAAAAAAGTGTTTTTGAGATCTTTTAGGAGCTTTTGTGTTTTGCTGGATTTTTGTCAGTTAACTCTGATTTCTGGCGTTCTGGTCTAACTGCACCCAGGTGCGTACTGACAGCCTAACTGTGATGTTAAGGGATGTACTGTACAGACAGAAATGGCCCAAACGATGCCTGTTCACAGGGGTATTCAAACAGCTGGCCCTAATTATCTTTTTAACTGGGTTGCAACTGGAGGAGGTAAGGTAATTACTTTGACCAATTAAATGTAAGAAATGTGGAAAAAGCAGCAAACTTTCTTTCAATGACACTGCAGGAACAAATGTGGGGGGAATGCAGATTTTCAGCTCAAGAACAGCAAAGACTGGAACAGATTTGCTCCCAGTGCTGGAGGCCATGAATGTACTTTTACAGGCGGGAAGGAGAGCGACAGTAAAATAAACAAAAAAAACGTCATCCAGTCTGGGACAGTGAAACCATTATAGTAACACTAAGAGAACAAGTAATCAGTGTTTGTTTGTTCTTCTCTTTCACGATTTGGTAAAATATGTTTCTGCAGTATCAAGTAACACCAATAATAATCAATACGTAGCCGTTGCTGTAAGAGAAGACTTTTTTCTTACAGCAGATACAGTAATAATCGAGTAGAGGTATGACAGGAGGAAAAGTTTTCTATTAGGTTAACTTTCTTCTATTTTGTAGTATTGTACTCTAGGTTAACAAAGCACTGTCCAGATTTGGGGAAAGATATCAACGGCTTTATGCAAACTGAATGTGAAACCAGCGCACTGACGCCTGAGTGAATTCAGAGACCTGTTGTTCCAGAATACCTGGTTGACTCATTGTCTGTTCTGTGCATTTAATGTGAGTTAAAAAAAGAGCAACAGTCTGCCGCCTCACATTCAATTACTGCGGAGATATTTCCGTCTGGACCAAAGCGGTGGAGCAATTGACAGACCAACACTGCCATCCACGAAACCATGCTGCTAGCACGGCTATAAATATCCACATACACAAGAAAAGGCATCATCAATGAGGAGATGCCAATGCTTTATATTTCCAATTTGGTCTCCATTCACTGTGAAATAATCTGCTTGCAGCTTTTAATGAACAGCAGTGAGAAGAAAATGCCAACCATGAATGACAGACCAGCCTGCTGTTCTGCTAAAAAGGATCTTAACACGTTCCAAAGCCCAAAAAAGCCCAAAATGGTGATCTCAGACCACATCTACGTCTACACAAAATAATCACCTCAGCTCAGCACCTGCATTTCACAGCCTCTGCCTCTCAAAAGCTCGATGTGTAGAACATGAATTAGCTGAGAGCAGGTGCCTTCACAGAGCTGACAGCGCTCAAGTACACAGTTATATCGTAGTACTGTGGGGTACTTTGGAATAAAAGCTTCCACCAAAGTGAACATATTGTCATGAAAATGCTGTTCATAGTATCTGCTGCTGGGGTTAATGGAAGAAGCTTCTCGTGACAAAAAGTGGAGTGAAAATGGAGAAAAGGCACAAATAAGTGGCTGATGCAGCTCCTTTAAGTAAAAAAACGTGAAAAAAACTGTACATGGATGCAATTTAAATACGTTTTTTGTAATATTTGTCCTATTTATCCATCGATTAAGTCTTCAAAATCAACACATCAACTAATAAAACGAAAGTGATGAGAAGAAATTTGGGTGGGGCTAGTGCAAAATGCACTGCAACTCCATCTGTCTAGAGTGCATGTCACACTTGACACACCATGCTGCATGAATTTCAGTGTTTGAGCCTGCAGCAAAGCATGAATGTGCCATATACCAAAGAGGAAAAAGGAGAAATGTGATTAGGTATTGACAGATCATACAGCCCTACATATTAAAGTGCAGATGTATGGAGGGCTGGAAGCCAGAAAGAAAGAGTAAGACACCATTAGCTAATGAAGTTACTGCAGACGAGTGGATGTGATGCAGCCTGCAGGCTGGCTCTGAGTCAAGCTGATCACATTCGCTGGAGCAGTCGTGAAAACTGCCGATGACGAGTGTTGGGCTAAAAGGAGTCTCGATCAATTCATCAGGAACATAGCGAGGAAAGATGGCCTTGGAGCGACGGCCTGTGCGCAATTGTGTGCGAGCAAATGGTGTGTGCGTGTGTGTGTGCGTTACACACCGATGAAGGCGGTGACCTTGGGGTTGATGATGCCGCTGGGGAGGAGGTGAAAGTCGTACTCCACCGAGTCGACCACCACTGTGTGGCCTGCGTTGTTGCCACCCTGCAGAGAGCAGACAGAGACCGATGAGCAGAGATACACAGAAACACAGAGAGGCAGGAGGCTAATGGAGGCTCTGCAACTTTGTTTGGCTGAGCTGGAAGGCCAAATAGTTTGGCGAGTAGCAACAAGCATCGTGCGTAAACCACTGGCCGTCTGTTAGGATGTGTGCTCAATGTGCACTCAGGTGTCCTACTGATGAATGTAAGTAAAACTGAAGAAGTAAAACTGACTGCTGGCACTATGGATTACACATCATGTAAAGGTTATACACCCAAAACCCTTCCTGCTCCCAACTCCACCCGATTCCCCCTTCAGCAGAGTCAGTCGTTATAAAACATTAAAAGCACAGCTGTCAAACACGTGGCATCAGAGCAGAGCTATGACAGCAACAGAGAAGGAACCTTTCCAAAGCATCAGAGGCGGTCATGAGACAGAAGACGAGAATATCAGAGCCTTCAGAAGGTGATGTTACATGTTGGTGCAGCGGAAGTTCATTCTGGACAGCTCAGCCATGATGGTGAACTGAAGAGAAAGGCAGACGATCAGTACACGACTCGTACAGCAGGTGTGGCTCGCTCACTCGCTCAACGCTGCAGATTCTCCTTAAATCACTTCTAAAGACACTTAAGAACAAATCTGGTCGTGCATGTGGTTTTTGCATGAGGTCCAATGTCACCGAGGTGGTAAACAAGCAGCTCAACCTCGGTGACAAAATAAGCTAAACTGCATGCACTTAAATTGAAGAGGTGGCTGACATCTTCTCTCTGGCTCGCCTGCTGACACCTGGGAGAGCGTTAATAATAATATGACCGGACAAGATTACTTTTTAATCTAGCTAAAACAAACAGATCAGTCCAGGAACCCATCAGCCCATCCTTCAGGGCTTCTGGTGTATCCAGCGGATGTCCTGTCCAAGACTTCCTCTTCCATGCACTTCTCATTGTTTACTTGACCTTCACACTCGACAACAACTCCACATTATCTCTGCAAACAGATATCTGCATATGAATGCAGACACATTTTTAAAAAGGACCACACAGTCATCAGACAATAGCCGATGAGTTGGACGGATTCCTCGTTTGCACAAACCAGAACGATTATGACACCAAAATCTTCTTCCTTGCCTACAGAATCTACATACATATGCAAACATCTGTTTATAGACACTAAAGGAGACATTAAACTGAAATCTTCTGTTGATTCGATGGTTAATCCTTCCTTAAAATAAGGCTTGTAAACAATTCAGGCAGCAGCAGAACACAAGCCCAAATGTGGAGAGATGAAAATGCAAACACTCCTGTGTAGGAGGCAGCCAATGGACCGCTAGATTAATGAAGAGGAACAAAGTTTCAAGGCAAAGACTAAAGACTCTTTTGAACTCTGACAACACGTGCTTGCTGGGTGTTGATGTAGACGCCGCACGCAGGCCTGCACATGATTTAGCACAGCTGACAATGGAAATAAAAATACTAAAGTGGAGCCCAGAAGGGGAACAGGGAGTCCGAGGACGTCGCAGCCTGACCTGCTTTACGTTTCACAGCCTGAGAGGTTATACTCTGCAGCTCATGGTCGTACGGATGGAAAGCAGAGGGTGAAATCAGCGGTAAAAAGAACGCAAGCAGAGCACGAAAAACCGAGGTGAGAAAGGAAGAGATGAATGAAGTGTTTTTGTTTTATGCTGCGGCGATGAGGAGGCAGCTGCAGATCCATTCATGCCTCTGCAGCTTGCGTCACTGCTCGCTACCTGAGGCACCAATTCAACTTAGTCCGTCCTGTAACCGGGATGTGTTCCTAACGCTGTAGCCTGCGGACATAAATCAAGCCCAGCATGTGCTTTGACCACATGGGGTTATTCCTGGCCACAGCAGTACCCTGAAGGTGGCGAGGGGGAACAGATGGGGGGGGGGGGGGGGGGGGGCAGATGCCGCTCCTTTTTAAATACTTTTACGATCCATCCCATCCCCCACCGAACATAACTCTCATACAGTCCCGTGATCCGCCTCTTAACGCCATCACGAGAAACTCTACTTCTGACACTCACCTGCTATCGAAATGTGGTTCGTGCTCGGCTACGACAACGCTGATTATTATTCACCGTGTTTGAGATTACAGCCGGAGAGAGGACTGGATTTAACAAAGTGGTGTTGGGGAATGAGGGATGAGCTGCTCGTTGAGTTCGTTTGCTCAGTGATTTTCCACACACAACAGATGGAGACATATTCTCCACATGTGTTTACAGTCTGTCTGTACTGTAATTTCACTGGTGGTCTACGTACACACGACATCTACTGCATGAGTCCGCCCTGGAGGAACGCTCCCTCCTCTGTTGCTCTTCCTGAGATTTCTTGCATTTTTACAATTAAAGGACTTGAAGATTTGATCCATAAGGCGGACTCTTGATTCATCTTTTTGTGGCAGTGAACTGGAAAAGACTGAACTGTTCTGGGGCTGCAATACAAGACAGACGGTTATATCACACTTGATTCCACGTAGCCTGTCTCAATGAATTGTTTTGTCTATAAACCATAAGAAAACAGTAAAAATGTCAGTGATAAGTTCCCTCAGTCCACAGTCAAAAGTTGTGTTTTGTTCAACCAACAGGCCAAAACCCAAAGATAATCCACTGACAATCATGTAACTGAGAAGCAGGAGCAGCAAACAGATATTCAATGTCTGGTCATCATCCTGTATCAAACAAACGCGCGTGTTGTGTACGACGCTGTGTCTCTGAGCAGCAGGGTGCCACGGTGAACACACAAACGACGTCCTGAATAGGTTCAAGGTTTCGAGTTCAAGACCTGATGTTGGTAACAACCTCCCGTCTTCAGTATTGTTTAACATGAAACTGATTGTACTTCCAGTTATCTGATAAATTCTCTGCAGGTTTGACCGTTGTGTATAACACTTATCTGACCTTTTTAATGGACCATTGTAAGTCTTGTGCATACAAGCTCAAGTTACCAAAATGGCCTGAAAGAGGGCCAACGAGACCACAGTCGCTGTTAGCCAAACCAGACCTTGGTTTCATTGAACATCTCCACAGCAACTCCATCAATCTGCTCAATCCGTTCGTGGTACAGGTATTATTATGACACAATCTTTGTTAAACAAAGTCTCCAGCAAACAAGCACAAAAAAATGACTAAACCCAGAGGACAAACATGATCAGGTTCCTCCGAGAGTTACTCCTACACACAGGAAACATCAACCGTTTAACTTGATCGGCCTGTTTCAGAGCCCCATGGCCTGCTTCAAGTATGCTTCTTATCAACAAGCTGAATACATAATTACCTAAAAGATCTACTCTCTGACAGGAACAGTTCACTCAGTTTGCATGGTTGAGATGCTGTTGTGCAAAGAAAGGAACCCCACGTACAGTAAGTAGTCTTGGTGCAGCCCAACATTTGCGGGGAACGCCAAGTTTGTTGACTTGACCACAAAATTTAAACACGAAACACTCAATGCACAACAAAAGCATGAAACAGGCACAGGGACAGATCCACTGATGGAACTGCAGCGACTCTTAATCGGTTACCAAAACAGTTGCAGAGCCATTTTCTGTCACTTGACTAATCAGTTCAGTGCAGTCAACATAGTTAACTTTCTTTAACTTTTAAGTTTAACTTTCATTTTGTGTTTACTTTGTTCTGGATTATCTGACCAGTGGCCAAACACAACATTGAAGTGAGTATACTGGAGCCCTTACGGAGGCTAATAAGCAAATATCTGCACCTTTTACTTGTTAAAGCATGATGTGGATATATGATATTCCACAGTAATGGCTACTGGCCCTCCAGCCATGCCATCAGCCCCCTGAGATGTGTTTTGATGGTAACATGTCCCCTCAGCTACACACCGTGCTTTCTTTTCTTGTAACTTCAACTGGGACTTCTAGGATCTGAGAGGTCTGGACTGTAAGAAACACCAAGCAAGACTGCTGGCAAAGCTCATTTTATAAAAAGATCAGCGCAGCCCTTCACTGCTCACTCACTCATACACCACCAAGCCTCCAGCAGACACACACACGCCATAATGTATGGAGGGGCCGCTGTGCAGGACCGCTGCCAGAGTGTGGTTTATTTTTGCCCGCCTCCTGCCTTGGCAGGACAGCAGGACCAAGGAAGCTCAGAGACTCAGGAGAATCCTTGTTATGTCAACTTGTTTTCAACAGAGACAACTAATAGTCGCCTGATCCGCAGAGTTCATACGAGCAGTCCAAAGATTAGCAAGATCGTCTGCATTATTGAGGAGGCTAAGGGATGGTGTTAAGGATGGCTGCAACTCACAGTTATTTTCATTATTGATTCACCTGCCAATTATCTTCTCCATCATTACGGTCCTCACAGCTGACAAGCTGGAATGGACTTGAAAAATGGCTCAAAACTACTTGACTGTTTAATTAATCGAGTAATTGTTACAGCTCTCGTGTTAAGCTTCGCTTCGGTACTGACTGAAAAGTGTCTCTAGCATAAAGTGTTTAAAACTGATTCCTACTCTTCTTTGATCAAACAGCTTCTGATTTACATCCTAAATTTGCCATTTTTAGACCTTGCTGAGCCATGGTTCTGTTGTACGGCTGATTGCGATCAGATGATGTTTAGACATCTGATATTTGAAAAGCTAAACATTTTTGTTCAATTAAACAAGGCTAAAATTGCTGCTAGAGAGCGTCCCAGTGGACGAGCGGTTAATTCCAGCCGGAAACGTCTGTTGTCTTCTCTCACTGCCTGTTTCTATGCCGTCGACTGCACAGTAACAGGCAAAATATACAGACAGATAGATAGAAAGATAGAAAATGTATTTTGGTATTGGTGGTAAAAAGGTTAAAAGACGCAAAAACATTGTAGTAGTCTCGTACAGTAAGCTTGTCATTCTGACTTTATCGCCTGTTTGCTTTTAGCTCAGATCAGCTTGTTTCCTCAGTCGGAGTCAGACTCAGAAACAGCGAAGTGTCCACAGAAACTACTGAGGCTGCGAGGGTTTGAAGCCTGTTCAACAAAAATAGGAAGTACTCCAAATTGTTGTGCTAACTCACTACGAGTTCACACGTTTTACTGCCCAGACAATTACTACTGCCAGAACATAAGGTTACTATTATTTTGAGTCCAGACAAGTCGACTGTATACAGCTAAAAACCACACGAGAGACCAGAAGACCAAATATGAGCAGTCCACTACAGGTTCCAGCTTCCTTGGAGGAGATGTGGTTCAAGTATGTGGCTCGAGGCCATCGTAGCCGAAGCTTTTTAAACATTTTAAGCTGGGGCTCCGTCCTCCCTACACTGCTCACGCTCACTGTCTCAGGAACAGGAATCCTCCCAGCACACAGTGGGCAAAGGACATCGACTCGAGGCACTTCAGAGTCTCCTATCCGCCCGTTTTGCTTGAGAAAACCAGGGTGCAAGCAAACGCAACACAAAGCGCCGGCATGCTGCCCGAGTCCAGATATAGAGTTAGTGGAAAGGTCATATAGCTTGATAAGATAAATAACAACAATCACAATAATTTTAAGTGCTGAAACACTGAAGGTGAAGAATAACATCTCGCCATCAGCTCGACCACCACTCTCATTATACTGCGTGTGTTGTGACTCCAGAGCACCTATAGAAGATCATCCACAATCCATTTAAGACGAAGCCTCACTTTACAGCTGCACGCACTTTCAACACACCCCTTAAATCCTGACGTTAGATTGGCTTTGGTGAGAAAGCCACGTCTGTTTGGACATTCTGACGTCGTTAAGTAAATGTTATCAATGTATGTGCTCTGTTGTCTTGTTTTGCCCGTGTCCCTGTCCAGCCAGTCTGAAGTGATAAGGGGATGCATGTATGGGCCCCTCAAAGCCGGACAGTGTGCATGAGGTGTGTATGGATAAGTTTAAGTGCAGCAGCCTGCAGGATTAGGACAACACATATAGGTCAATAATCTGCTGAACTGATTCGGGTGGAAAACTGAAATTTGACCATGTATTACATATCAGAAGTGAAAAATCACACACTGGCTTCATAATTCATAGATCATTTGACGAATGCTCTGTAGCCAAGACATCCCAAAGCTAGGAAATGCCCAGGGCCTGCTCTCCTCCTGTGCAGAACAATCGGGCCCCATCTTGGATTACATTTTTCAGTCGTCACTCATTCAACAGAGGGTGTGCCAAAAAGCCACAGTAATCCATCATGATCCATAATGATCCCAACGTTTGTAATGATTTTACACCAGTTGCCCTGACTTCCATAAAGTCATGAAGTCCTGTGAAAAACCACTGAAAAGAGACCGTGATCCTACTCTGTAGATCTTATAGAGTCTGATTTAACTTTTTCTTTAATCTGCTGGTTTGGGAACCTCGGCAACACGGCCAAAAATATCACTAAATAAGATGATGTAAGAGCACAGCAGAGTATGCTATCTGACCTGTTTTACAGACAGGTAGGAAGGGAGGAAGGCTTCACCCATCCTATCTGACAGCGTCCATCCCCTACGCTCATATGTTGCCTTCAGGCTCTCGGCTCAGATTCACTACCAGGTACAAACCTTCACCCAATGGCCATTTTTCTTCTAAATGCAGGCTGAGGGAGCAGTTAGTGAGTCTTAAGGCTACTCACTTGGCTGTGTGGTGTTTTTGCATGATATAACAATGAGCTATGTCATTAATGATGGTGAGCCCTTACTGTGCTGGTTGTCTATGCTCTTTGAAGTATTGTACTATGCCTTGCTGTAAAACCAGCTGCTCTCCAGGGACAAAATAAAGTTGAATATTTTGGAGTTTCTGTACAATATCTAAGACAATTAGGTGGCGAAATATAATGGACAAGTACAGACATTCACTGCTCATTTAAGTCAGCTACAATAACGCGATTAGTTCACAATTTGTGTAACTTTAAAACTAAACTAAAGCAGCGTTCAAAACGAGGAAAAGACAGCATTGAAGGCATCAGGGAACTGTAATGACTACAATCCCAGATGATACACTATAACATTAACATCTCCCGGCTCTGTAATTAAACTCCTCATGTAATGATTTATTCAGCCAGACTGTCTTAAAACTAAACCTGCTGCCAGCATTAGTCGACTCCTGCTAGCGAGCTGAGCGTTAACTGCGGAGCTTGACCGCGCTGATGGGGGCCAAAAAGAGCCCCGTCGGGAGTGATGCACCGGGTCACTTCTGTTAGCCAAAGATACGTTCAGCCTTCTTGTCATGTACAGAGACAATTCATCACAGTATTATTGGTGTCTGAGGAGCTAAGCAGCTAGCAGGAATTCAAGGTGACATTAGCAAAACACTGATAACAACGCGCTGACTGAGATGTTGGTTAGCTAGCAAACTGTCGCTAGCCTCCTGGAACTGACAGCTAACTTGACTTGTTTTCGCTCGCGAGCCGCCGTTAGCTACCTGCGGGATTTCCGGTAACTAGCTTAAACTGGGAACGCACGCATAACAAGTGAATGCAGCATGGGGGCTAACCAACCTGACATCTGCACACCATATCCGCGTCTTGAGCCAGAAGATCCACAACTTTTCCCTTCCCCTCGTCGCCCCATTGAGCCCCCAGCACCACGGTCACTTTGTTGCCGACGGGCGGTCTGGGTGCCCGTTTTGCCGGGCTGCCGCTGCCGTTAGGGGCCACGGCGGGTTCCTGACTCCCACTTTCCGACATTGCTGCTGGGTCGCTGGCTGACTACACTTGTGCGCCCTTTCGCACCGTGCTGCGCTGCCGCACCAAAGATAGTGGAGAGGATTGAAGCAGTTTCCTCCAAGACAACGTTTACACGCCATGGCATGCGCATGCGCACAAGTGTTTAATAACACAACTTCCGCAAACAAGTTTGAGGAGAAAAACCGTGAAGCTTACTTTGGGGCAGCTTTGCAGCTCAGTTAAATAAGTCATTCGCATTTTTATTTAGGACAAAGTAAAATAATTGTCCGTCTCTTGTTTGATACTGTAAGTTGTTGGAACCCGATAGCAGGTGAATCATCTTGATTGTTTCTACAATCTCTGAAACAAGGAAGACACTCCCACTACTCTGGAGGTGTGTTCAAGTCCAAGGAGATGCAGAGGTGGAAGAAGTACTCTGATATTTTACCAAAGTAAAAGTAGCAGTACAACAGTGTAGACAGTGTCCTGCGTTCAAAATTTTACTGATGAAAACGTACTAATGTATTAGCATAAGGTTATACTTAAAGTACCAAGAGTCAAAGTACTTATTATGCAGAATGGCCCATTTCAGAGTAATGTGTATTATATTATTGGATTATAATTGCTTTAATCTGTACATCACTTTAATGTTGAAGCTCGGGCTACTTTGGATTACTTTGTATACTGCCAGTTCAATTTAATTCACCACTGAGAGAGGCTCTTTTCCTCAAACAGACTCTCTTTATGAATTGAAAACAAGTAAACAAAAGTGTACTAAAGCAAATATTATAACTTAAGCAACACCAGCCAATAATACAGTTAAACAAGCAACAAAAATAAAACAGTCAGTGACAGGCATGGATTAAATAAAGTATTACAGCTTTCCCACTTGCTCTGTAAATAACAGCATAGGTAGTTTTACTTGCGCATACCAGGATTTACAGTGTTAACGTGCATAATATAGGAAGAATTTGACATTGATTTATTAGCTTAATCACTTCTATAGGGCAAGCACATACAATAGCATGGATCAGTGCCACATACCACAGCATGTATTGCCTAAGGTCATCTGTAAAGCCCAACCCTAGATCAGCATGTATAAAATAAATAAATAAATAAAATAAAATAACCCCCACAGAGAACCACTGAACCACATAAAAAAACCACTAATTGCATATGACTGATCCATCTTGAGTATATTGAATATAACTGACAGTTGCAATAATTCAGGGAGACTGCACAGAGCGTCATGTTCATGTCATTGCAGTCCCTCCATTAAGGTTTGGCACAATATTACAGCACATATAGCAAATAAACGGAAATTTTTCAAGCATGGTGACAGAGGAGAAGATGATTTCTGTTCATCAAGAACACGTTCCACAAATTTCTATAACCATTTGACGCCTAACTTCAATCCCAGCTCAGAAGACATTTTTGGTGGGAGTGAATGGGATTACAGACTGAGTAATCAGGAGTTTGTTTAAGCATATTAGAGGCAAACAAATAGAGGACATGGCATTTTTCAAGTTTCATCCATTCATCTTGTTTTTTTGTAGGTATTTAATGCATTTCAGTAAATTGAATTCTTTAATTGGATCCACATTAGCTTCCACTAAAGGGTTACTAGTCTTCCTGAGGTCCACAACAGACAACAAAGAACAATCTACAGTCGCAGTGAAACATAAATCACAGTAGATTTTATGGTATTGTCCATATTGTAGCCTCATGTAAAACACTTACTGAAGCTCTAAATGGGACTGCTTTCTCTGTGTTGTATCTTAAATTATTTGACTCCCTCTAGTGGTGATCAGAAATGTATGCAAATGCCCAGTTACTCACGTTGGAACATTATGGTACATGCCTATGATGCTGCTCCTTTATTTCAGACAGTTTAACATAGTTACACCCATAACATGCCAAAACCAACACAAGACAATAGAACCCACTGATTTCCTGAGACATTTTTGAAACAATGAGTGCAGAATATTAAATGTTATGAGGAACACAGAAAGTAAAAGCAGCCATTCTCAAACTTTCTGTCTGTTTTTACAGACTTGTCATTGTTGTGTGTGCCTGTTTGTACCTGCTGCAGATGGAGGAGCACAGTACCAGGCACAGCTCACATCACGACTGTCCTTTCATCTCCTCTGAGCTCAGCGTGGGACAGATGGTCAAGTGTGTGAACAAGTGAGAGAACTGGCAGCGGCGGGCACAGGTCACGACTCAGGCTCCTCTTAAAAAGGACCTTTTATTAACCAATTAATGTCATTCCTACAGGTTTGTCCACATTGACTTTGTTTTGTGGAAATCGTTGGACAAACATGGTTCGTTATCCGTCGACACTGACAAGAGGAGTGCTGTGAGTAAAGGTTACTATTAGATTATTATTTGTTGCTCTCTATCAGCTGTGATGCTTTCTTTGACCCAGATTTCCCAGTTTCATTTTGGCTGCCCTCCTTAAAAACACATTTCTGCATGGTGAGGTACATGTTTCTGACAAAGAAACAAATACATACAAGCATACTGATGATTTTTGTTGATATGGAAAGGGACCAACTATGCTGTGTATGAGATAAGATTGTTATCATTAAGAACTATGATTGTTATTATTTGCAGTTTGTCCCAGTAAGACGGAAATCTGAATTGTGTCTATCCTAATCAAAGTATAATACTACTGCATCGATCAAGACATTCTGCTGGTTAGAATGTTCATATGCATCAATGCAGACAAAAATGCTTGAATGCCCATTTTCTGACTGAATTCTCTCTACATGTACCACAGATAGTAACTGAAACCTTTTGAAAGAACTTAAAAACTGAAAAATGACTTAGGTTATTTATGCTTTTAGATAAACTGACAATATCTTATTTAGATTAGGAGGTAGGAGAATATTTTTCAACCCATAAATGAATTAATTCTTCAGTTTATCAGAAAAAGCCAAATTCAAAATAATTAAATCTAGAGACACTGGACAGGAAGGAAAATTGTAATGTGAAAATCTTAACATTTGTTTGACAAATGTAGTGTATAAAAAGTAAAATATTTGCCTCTGAATTGTAGTGGTGAAGAAGTCTAAAGCTGCGTGAAATGGAAAACCTCTGCATTCAGATGGCGTCCATCCCGCTGTTGTCCTGCAGGGGGCAGCACAGATCCGCGACAGACGGTAACGCTCTTGCTCTGTGGTTTCTCACTTCCGCAGCTTATAAGCTAGCAGCACAGAAGATTGACTGTTCAAACATCCGCTTCAATCGCATCCATATAAGGGTCATCTTAAAATGTCTCCTCGCCTGCTTCTCAGGGCTTTTGTAAACGAGCGGCTGACAGCTGCCGCTCAGGAGATATTTCAGGTCTTTGAACGAACGATCGAAAAATACGAAGAAGAAGCTTCGAGCTCCGAACAGGAGATTGAACGGCTCAGAGGTCTGCTGCTGGAGTTTGGGTCACAGCAGAAAACAGGTCGGTTTAGTACATATATTTTATTTATTTATTTATTTTTTACCTGTCATGGTCGGACGAAACTGGGATAATTAAGCTTAAGTGCCACCTCGCAGAAGAAGCTTCCGTAAACATGTTTGTTTGTCTGTTTGTTTTCTGTAATAGTTCCTTTAACTCCTTATATGTTTTTTAATTGATGTATTAGTTGTTTTAGAAACCGAATAAAGTTCTAAAAACGATTACAAACTACAACCAGCGTGGATGAGTTTACTGATTCACCAGTTATTGAAATGAAACAAACATAAGACAAGAGTGTTTCTTGATGAACACATAAGACCCGAATTTATATTAAGGATGACACTGATCCCTAAACTCATTAAGAATAAGGAAATTTGACCAAGATATGTACTGAGCAGGACAGATGAAGAATATAAATAATTTCAGATAATTACAGATGCTTTTCATTCCTGTACTGCAGTTACTCATACACTGATACTGGTATATCAATCATACTGAGCTAATATCACCTGAAATGCATCACAGCTTCCATTCTGGGAACAAAGTGGTAAAGCAGCATATTATAAATCTTGATCCCACGTTCACACAATATAACGACAGACGTCTCTGTGAAAAGCCCATTTTGTATCGTACATATATAGTTTTAAATTCTTCACTCTGTTTTTGCAGACTTCTCTCAGTCGTCCATCTGTAAAGAGGAAACTCCCTCTGAGCAGCAGCAGCAGCAGCACTGTGTGCCGGAGTCGAACCTCAGCGTCTGTCAGTGGGACCCGGAGCCTCGACACATTAAAGAGGAACATCATGAACTCTGGGCCAGTCAGCAACAAGGAGGAGAGCCGGCTCAAGAGTCTGAGGATGCTGGTGAGTCGTATCTACCTCAGTCATCTGTCTGGGAGAAGAATGCATGCATGGTCGGAGCAGGAATAGCCAATCAGAGACAAGGATTACCCTGCATATGCCACAATGTTTGTTCTTTAAGAAGGAAAATCTTACATTTTACTGAGCAACATGGTTTTATTTTTAAAAAAGTACAATTTGTATGTGTAAACCCTTCAGTAATCCCTTAAAATGTTTGAAATTGAAACTTCTGTTTATTCTGAGAACAAAGTGGTAAAACAGCGTATCATGAATCTTGATCCCACACGATAATAATCACGTTCACACAATATAACAACAGACGTCTCTGTGAAAAGCCCATTTTGTATAGTACATATACAGTTTTAAATTCTTCACTCTGTTTTTGCAGACTTCTCTCAGTCGTCCATCTGTAAAGAGGAAACTCCCTCTGAGCAGCAGCAGCGCTGTGAGCCGGAGCCGAACCTCAGCATCTGTCAGTGGGACCCAGAGCCTCGACACATTAAAGAAGAAGATCATGAACTCTGGGCCAGTCAGCTACAAGGAGGAGAGCCGGCTCAAGAGTCTGAGGATGCTGGTGAGTCGTATCTACCTCAGTCATCTGTCTGGGAGAAAAATGAGCAGGGGCACACAAAACCGCCTTTGCAACATCAGACTCAAAACAGTGAAAGTGAGGAGCCGTCTCAGGAGCTGGAGGAAGCTAAAACTGTACAGTTCATCCGACCTCTCGCCTCAACTTCACAATCTCTGATCCAAAGTGAAAAGGTCCAAGAAGGAAGGGAAAACAAAAGACCTGCTGCACGATTTACCAACCAAACACAGTCAGACCAAAGTCAGGGCGCCTTCATCGTTTCCACGGAGTTATCTCATCTGAATTCAGTTGCACCTGACTGTCGTTGCCATCTGTGCGATAAATCTTTTTCCTCCAATCACCACTTGATAAATCACGCTTTTCGCATCCACTCAAAGGAAGCACACGTCCTCTGCGCCGTGTGTGGAAAGACCTTTGAATCCACCGAAAGTCTCAGTGTGCACCTCAAATCACACAAGGGCTCAAAATGCTGCCACGTGTGTGGGAAACACTGCAACAGTACGACGGCTCTGACCGAACACATGGCCAGCCACGCCGGGGTCAAACTGCATCGCTGCCACGTCTGTGGAAGAGAGTGCAGCCGGAAAGGAGACTTAAAGATACATATGAGGATTCACACGGGCGAGAAGCCCTTCTGCTGCTCCTACTGTCAGAAAAGCTTCACCCACAGCGGACACCTGAGGAAGCACACGAGAAGCCACACAGGAGAGAGGCTGCACCAGTGTCACCTCTGCGGCAGAAGGTTTCTACAGAGTGCGCACCTGAAGTACCACCTGATGACTCACATTCAGAAATACTGACTTGTTCCTGTGTGTATAAACCCTTTAATAACCCCTTAAAATGTTTGAAATCGAAACTGAAATTGAGTTGAAAACAAATTCTGCAGCTGGTTTTCTTCATAACAAGTCCAGAGTTTCTCTCTGAGCAGTGTGATAAATGCAGGCTCTGCGGAGAACTGTGTGTTCCTCTTTATTGTTCATATGATCTGTGTTCTGGTTGGAACCCGTCACTCAGTAACTAACTAACAGACTTTGTTTTTCTCTGTGTGGAGTAATAACACTGATGCCAACGTCGTGAAAATAAACTCATTTTTCCTTTGAAGTAGCAGACTTTGAATGACGCCTGTGCAGCTTTGTTGGCTTAACTCAGACTTACTGTTAACAGTACAGAGAACAACCTGGAACTTTCTGTTTCACTATGAGTTAATAAAGTTTCATGGAGCAGCTTCTCTCATACAAAAACCTGAACACTGACACACACTGGGTCCTGACTCTATTCCTCGTAATGCTTTATTTAACATTTGACTAAGAAAGTTTCCTGTAGAGCGATGTGGTCATCCGTTTCCTTTTCTTGTCCTTTTAGTCAGAATTCTCTGTGATTTTGTCTCCGTTTCCCAGTAAACAAACACATCTGATTGACTGATACTGGAATATGAAAGATACATTTATTTATGAGGGCAAACATATTTTATTTGTTATCTTATTACAGATAGGGCTTAACAGTATTTGCATGTTGCAGGCGAGGTCACGTGTCCTTGAATGTGACCCTGAAATGATGAAATCCCATCATGCTTTGGGCTTAATTCACGTTTGTATTTAGAGCCCTCGGGTCGGGACTAGATCACCCACAATGCATTTTAGTGCTGACAAAAGCCCACGACTGGGACAAGGATTGTGGTTGTTTCGCAACATGAACTTCTGGGCAGAAACAACCTCATGAATCACTAGAAACAATGCAAACATGTGTCCTGACATTTTACGACTGTGGTCAAACTGACCCCAAACCTTTTTTAGCTCAAATTCCCCAAAGGGCTTCGAATACATGCTATCATGTGAACTTTTATGCTAACCAGTCTCAAAGTATTAGACGCCGACAAAATCTATTCAGCCGAGATTCACTGATGAAAACTTTCCCACTTGTTTACAGATATTTGCCATCTGAGACGTGCGATTAGCCAAAACTCCTCACTTTAACCTCCTGTAGTCAGCATTTATAGGTGCTCTCTAAACAGGTTTTAAATGTCTTATAACTCATTGTACTGTATTTGCTCTAAGGACATTTTAAAGTGTTTATTAACGTACTGTATTTATCAACTTGTCCTATGAGACAAATTTTATTATTACAACTGTGTTATACAATACTGCCATTTATCAGTTTACACAGCGGATCCTCCATTTATGAGCGTCCTCAGGAGCAGTCATAGTCATCGTCAAATACTTTAACACTTTTCTGGTCGAAGAGGAACCAGTAGGTGGCGCTGCAGGAGCCTTTATTTCTCCAGCAGATCACTGAGGGCTCTTCAGAGTCTACAAAAATTCAACTACAGTTTTCCTCATTGTCACTTTTTACTGTTTTTATCACACAACTGTTAAACAGTATCTGTAAGCCAATGACAATGTTATTCTGATGACATTTGCATGTTCAGTTCAAGGGCAGCCAAGCTAAGGTTGTTTCAAATCCGAATCTTTGGAAGAAACGACCCCTGCGAGGGTTTAAACCACAGGCTCTGGATTTTTCATGTTGTTTGAACTGATATTTACAGCCGCAAAATTTACATCCACGCGGTCACCAGGTTTTGAGCCATTCATCCATGACTTTTTGGTCTAATCGGGGGACCATGAAGCTCAGCTTGGACCGCTCCCAGGTGGCCTGAAAATCTCACACAGAACAGGAGCTCATTCAGGAATCCACCGTGTTTGGGAAGCTGCTTCAGGCGATCCAGATTTTAGCTTGTAAAGCCAAAGAGGTAATCAGGCCCCAGTGACCCCCAAGACTCAAAACCAACTACTCTAATCTGGTTATGTAATTCCCCCCCCCCCCCCAAAAAAAAAAAAAAAAAAAGACACTGGATCACCAGCAAACTCCCCTTGGGAACTGTTTCCCACATGTCTCAACTTAATGGAGATTCAATCACTCAGATCTACAACCTGATCTGTTCAAAGGCGAAATCAAAGACCACGCTGGCTGTTAGTTCGCTGTACTGATTATTCTTCTGCATGGACTCGCAGCAGCATTTGACCCAGACTATGGCTACTTGAGAAAATTGTCCGATACTTTTCTAAAAGGCCAAGAGGTTAATCTTCTGTGAAACTAAATTATGTGAAACTTACTCAAGGGGACTGGGGGGATTTTCTGTATGTGGGTCAGGCTGTGTCCCATGGATTAACACAGAAGAAGAGGGGTTATGTGTGTGTGTATGTGTGTGTGAAAAGTCACTTTTTGCGCAAGCTGTTACGCAGAATTTCGCTGGCACTCAGCAATCACCAGGAATTCCACTGCACCTTGGTTGCATAACTGGGTCATTGAGTTACTCACCAACCCACCCAGCGAAGTCTCTGCGCTGCCAAATCAGCGGCCAGATGTGGATGGAGGTGATCCAAGGGAGTTCCTGGTGCAAGGGCGATGGATGGAGGGGGAGATCTGACAGGATGATCCTCGTGGGGTGGGCTTGATGTGGAGGAGGACAGCAAACATCTGGTGGACGTCCTCCAGAGACAAACAGAGAAATATGCTGTTGGTGAAAAACTGTTTTCATATTTTTTTTTTTTTTAAATTATACCCACACATCTGTTTCAATGTGGGAGTTGATGGGAGGAGACGCATGCAGACAAAGTGCAGGAACATGAGCCGCGATGAAAATCCTTCACTTCGTTGGACAGATACTCAAACCCTGATGAGGATTTCTGTTTTTATTTTGCAGTCCATTAAATCACATTCCTGCTGTAGATGTTTTAGATCCGTGGAGTAAATTCAAAGACAGCTTGTTTTGTGGAAGAACTTTGAGGAAGTCCAGATGATACATTTACCCCGTTGTTTACTTTCTATCGCTGATCCCAGTGTAAATAAATCACACGCTGGACCTTTCATGCATTGAGGAGCTCGGCTAATAAAAGCAGAGAGAATGGCCGACGCTGCTGCTGCTGCTGTCGTCGCTGAGGGGACGCGTCCAAACACAGTTGTTTCCTCGCATACCTCTGCACATTTGTCCTTTACTGATCTAATAAGTGGATCATGTGATGCCTCGATTGTCATCTGTGACCTTGTTTGTACAGCCTGGTTCACCAAATGATTTTAGCCAGAAACTTGAGCAAAAAAGGGCTCGCAAGCTTCTCTCAAATGGCTTTTTTTCTCTCCTCTTTGTCTCAATTGTTTAAAAAAAAAAAAACTTCTTACAAATCAACTTTATTTTCTTCCGCAAATCAGCTGGTTGATGCTGATCTTTAAATGCTGTTGGGCCGCTGTGCACAACTTCCTTCGTCCCTCATTTCCACTACAATCATCAGATCAATCCTCAGATCATCAGATTCAGTCTTCCACCTGCAGGGTCTTCATGAGCAGACCTCACTAGAGGTGAAAGATCTATCTTATCTTGTTTTATCTTGTCTTATCTCATGTGATGCATGTGACACTCTCACCGATGCTGTGTGTCAGCACCGCATTGGCTATTTTACATGAATGTGTCACAGATTGAGTCTCATTTTAATTCTTTTTTTAGTCACTTCCTGTCATCTCTGAACCACCCACAGACTATAAAACATGGGCGTAGCCTCGACAACTTCACCCACAGATTTCTGAAGAGCCGCTGTGAGGCTCAGTGACAGCAGATCCGGTTGTCACCATCTCGGCAGCGCCTGATCCAAAAATGGGCAAAGAAGCGGAGTGGAGGTGGGCTCAAAGCTTTGATATGGTTTAAGTGAGAAGTTAGATCAACATTTACACCCTGTACAGTTGTTATGAATGGGGACATCAGTTATAGAGGCCAAAACAGGCTTTTGTGCCAGGCTGTAAACATGTAAAGCTGGGTATTTTAATATGGGGGTCTATGGGGATTGACTCGCTTTTGGAGCCAGCCGAGGAACTTTAGCGTTGACTTCATTTTTCAGGTCTGGAGGTTGCTGCTCGGAACAATCCTCCTCAACGCTGCTTTAAAACAGCAAACAGGCCTTGAAAGAAACAACATCTGTTGTCTCACAGTATCTGCTCATAGCAACCAAAGCATGACGCAACTTGTTTATGGCTATATTTAGGCACTCGCAACACTTGGTGAAGGTTAGGCAGAGATCAGGATGTTGGTTTGATATTGAGAAAGTAAAGTCAGTGACTGAAACCATGTGTTTTCTTTAACCTGGAACCTCAACCACCACTCAGGATGCAAACAGACGCTCGCCTGTATTTAGGTCACCCTGACCACTATGATGTGCACGCTGCAGAAAACACTTTCTTCAGTCTTTTCAAACACTGCCAGTCAAATCCAGGCTGTGATTACCTGTCCCTCAGAATGTATTCGACAAAACAAATAAACAGAAATGTAATATCAAGGCTGCTCTGACTGCTTTGTAAGTCCAGCTGCTCAGTGACTAAATGAGATGTTAGTGGTTGATGGTGGTGACCCACAGTCCTCAGGACCGATAACTTGGCCTGTGTTTGTATCTCTGGACGATCATTAGCTGCGGTGATTCAGAGCCAGTGAGCAGTTAGTTGTATGAATAAAGACCGTTTGACTGTCTGTCTGACCCAGTATCTGGTTTTGGACACATGCTTTGTAATCTGGTGGTTTATTTGTTTTAAAAAAAAAAAAAAAAAAAAAAATCCAAAGTAACCAGCTGGTCTGCTATTTGTCGGAATCTGGACCAGTCACAGACACCCCCCCCCCCCCCCCCCCCCCCCCCGCAGACCTGCAGCCCGTGTCTCTGTGCCAGCTGCATAATGCGGAGCGTTGAGTTGAGTTTTGCTGCTGAATGAGCCGCGAGAAAACCGGGCGGATGAATGCATGATCGTCGTCGCCTGCGGACCGACGCGCCGCTCAGATGTGAGGGTAAGTCTGCGTTTCTCCTGCACCGGTGATGGAGAGCGAAGATCGGTGTTCAGACTGCTGCCAAAAATACTGAGCCATGGGGGGAGGCGGGGGGGAGGAGAGTGCATGGGATGCCCACACAGTGCAGGTTGCTGCTCTCCGCTCAGAAATGCAGATGTTTGGTTTAGAGGCGCCTCTGCAGAGCAGAGACGGTGACAAGGTCAAATGGTCACAAGTCGCAGTGCGCTGCTTTGGACGCGACAGGAGCATCCCTGCTGAATGCCTGCAATGGCATTGACTGATAGCTGCAGATGGTATCAGTCTACATGCATGCTGCCGCTGCTTTGATAGCCTATTTTAAGACCAGGAGGATCTCTCTGTCAGTAATCCAGCATGCGTGTTGTTGTAGCTGCGGAGGAAGTTGAAAGCGGACCTCGCTTTGGACTCTGGGCCAGAGGTCGAGACTTGTGCACAGTCTGAGTTGAGGCATCACAGCAGGTGACCATGTGAGAATATAGATCTTCCTCACACACACTCACACTCACACACACACAGCAGGGGGACAGCATGAAAGAGATCTGAGAGTAGCCCCTGTTGAGCCAGTAACCACTATAGTATCATGTAAGCACTTGGTACAATGTTTACACACACACACACACACACACACACACACACACACACACACACACACACACTTCAAATCCCCCTATCCCCACTGGGCTTGATATAATGTTGAGTGTGTTCGATAACTTTTGGAGCCGTTGTCTTATCAGCGGTCCTGGAGCTTTGAGAAAGCTGCTGTTCTCACAGTGATAAGCTGTTCTGTTGATGCCAGGTGTCACATGCAGCGCGTTAAATGGAGAGACAGGTGTTGCTATAGTGTTGAAACAATCAATAATCAAACAGTTGATCATTGAAGGCTAATAGATGCTTATTTGAATGACTGGATCATTGTCGCAAGTAGTTTATCAATTATAAACGGCAATCAGCTGTAGGTTGAAGCTCCTCCGGGGGGAAGATTTGCAGCTTCTTTCTATCTCATGTAACCGAATCCATTGTGTTTTGAGCTTTTGTTTGGACAAAATATGCAACTGCAAGACAATCTGATGAGCATTTGTGCCAGTTTTCTGATGCTAAACAATGACTTTGACCTGATTTCTTACCAGGATTTTGTGTCCTGTAACAACTAAACATGTGCAGGGCAACATGACGCAGTAGAACGAAACCAGGTTGCCGAGATTGGATCATCACAGGCGTCACTGTGTTTACATCCAGATGTCCTCTGGCACACAAGGTCATGAATACAGGTTAGGCTTAGACTTTAACACGTTTGTTGTGTTGTGATACGTTTCTGTGATGTCATCTGTCCTAGTTTTTACTTTTCTATGAAAGCCTTTGATTTATTTTTCTGCTTTATCTTCCTGGCAGAAGAGATCACGTATCTCAGTGGGACCTTTCTGGTTAAACAAATTATGAATTAAAAAAACGAGCAGACTATTGACTATTGAAACTAAAAAAGTGGAAAAAATTGTCACATTTTAGAGGCCGGAAGAGGCAAATGTTCAAGCATCGAGGCTCTAGTCTACTGCTTTGGCCCAGAATGAAATATCTCTAGGAACACTTGTGCATCTGTGCAGACTTTCAGAGGACGATGTATCTAGATGACTTTTCCTCTAGCACCAGCAGGTGGTTGGCATGTGCTTTTCATAGACATATCTCAACAACTATTCATGGATGGACATGAAATCTGGTACATTCATGTCCTCCAGAGGATGAATTTGCAATATCCGACTCTTCATTTATCGCCACCATCAGGTCAAATTTATAATGACTTTGCCCTCAGGTGCATTTTATCCGTGCTAATTAGTACATGTTAGCATGCCAGGCGACTCAAAGCCAGACATGTAGTTTATTCGCAGTATCTAGTTCTTGTACATGCAAACTGACCTGAATCCTAAAAAATGGAGCGAATGAAGGAGGGAGCGATGGTTGGATAGAGAGAGCTCTTCTAGTCGTCTAAAAGTAAATTCCAATATAAAAAAAAAGTTGAAATAGTTTGAGCGTATTTGTTCAGAAAATAATTTTCAGTGCAGTGAAGTTTAGCTTAAACACGCTGGAATGTGGTCTCATTAACTTCCCATAAGAAAATAAACTCATTTTTGTTTTTACATCTTGAGTAAAACGTCTCACACACACACACACACACACACACACACACACACACACACATGGGTTTGTTGTGCTTAGAGGAGGTCAGAAACTGGGGTCAGTCTGACTTCTATCAGCACATCTTCACACATATTTGTATTCATCCCACTGGTAAAATAATACAGTGTATTTCATAATAAAACAATGTGGCAGTTTCTTGATATTTCCGCATGAATACTGAAGTGGTAGGAAAGACATTCTTCATCTGGGATGATATTACATAACTTCCTCTTGTTGGTTCAGGCACACTTCTCGGAATAATAACATATGTTTGTCATTTAACAACATATGCTTAACTTTCTTTCAAATAACAGTGGAACGCCGTCAGTGTTGCTTCGTGTTTGTTAGATTCACGTAGTGTCTGCAGAGTGCCTACACAAAATGAAGTTGAAAGAAAAGAAGCTTTTTATACACGTTTTAATCACAAGGAAAAGCACAGCTAATCCTTTGAATGAGTGGGTTTAAAGAAAGAGTCTCTGACTGGAACAATTTTACACTTATTGGAGAGATCTCTTAATTCTGTTTTGATATCCACCAGCACACTTAATGACTTCTCCTGATTTCATGAGATTTTCTCCTAAATTACTTTATTCGCAGCACTCCCAAATCCCAGAGAAGTATAGGAGGTCTAACGGGGGGTCAGACCGGGGCTAATTTTGACATTGGGAAATTTGTTTTATGTGAGAATGAGCCAAGAGCAGATGAGGACTGAGTAGATTAAAGACATTTTCTCCAACCTCAGCTAAAAAGTAACACATAAATAAAGAAAACATACGAGACTGAAATAGTCAGACACAGAAAGAACGAGAAGTGCTGCCAGGAGTGTTGATCCAAAAAGAAAAAGTTGATCTAAAACTTAACTTGTCAGTCATGGTTGGAGGTAAAGTATGTGTATGTTTCTCCTACACGCCCTCTGATTCAGATCAGCCAACATGCTGAAGCCAGAGGAAGACTCCTTGTGTGAAGCAGAACCTGCTGGCTAAGCTCCTTCACATCCCAGAGAGGAAATTAATCTTCAGACTGATTTTGGGTTCATTTTTCAAAAACACACACTCACACATTCACACACCCTGCTCTGAGGTTTGTGGTTTTGTTGATTCTGTAAACATTACTCAACACGGCGAGACTGCTTCGTTTTCTAGACGACCACAATTTAGCTTGAGCGGTGTTTAGTCAGCTCACCGGGCTGACCCGCTGTGTCCCTGCATGCTGCTGTGATAAGTTCAAGGACCGTCTGACACAACAGTGTGGCTGGAGTTTTTTTAAGTGATGCTACATGGTAAACATTTCGCTATGCTGTGATATTCAGATGTATCATCGATTTATCTTCAAAGCATCCGTTTTAATTGATGAAGTAATTAATCTATGGCACTTTGTTCATAATTATAAACTGTTTAAAGTAAAGTAAAAATGTTTGTAGTTTCTTACATTGAAGAATATGTTTGCTTCTTGTTTTTCATGCTGACTGTACTTTTTGCTTTTTGGATTGTCAGACAAATGAGAAATTTGAAGACATCTCTGGTAACTTCTAAGTATGACATAATAATCCATCCAAAAATCCAATAATCATAATCCAAAAAAATATTGACAGATTCCTTGTTGTTTGCCAGAGCTAGGGCTTTAAAGATGGAGTTTTCATTGTTCAGAAAACGTTTCTCACTTTACAAACATGCTGAGTTTCTTTCTTTCATATACATGTTAAATCAGCTCACTGTTTTCTTTCCTCTTTCACTTCCTCTCTTTTGCTGCCTTTGCTGCACATTACAGCCTCCAGTCGCTGGTATATCAACATGTCTGCATTCTGCTGCTCTGTGGTATCGCACCATCTCATACTTGTGGCGCGCACGTGTGTCTTTGTGTTGGTTGAACATGAAATACACACAATATGTTTGCTCTACAGCGCCGCCAGTGGTCAGAATCTCCACAGCGTAACTTTAAGTAGACAGACATCAAAGTCAGGTGAACTAAACAGTAATAATTCAGTCAAATTCCTCTTATGGGTAAACATACCTGGCTTATAAAGCTGATCCAGATTTACAAAAGTACATTGAAGAGACATCCCGTTGTGTTAAGTACTTCTCCAGTCTCTTTATTGTATCTGTAAATACCAACCACTGTCAGGTTTCCATTTGTAAACTGAGGTTTCACCTTTCATTGTCTCTTTATTGACCGCACAGCTATACTGGGACACAATGAATGCAGAAACAGCAATGTGGAAACAACAAAACCGTGTCTGAAGATTAGATAAGATTACATTCAATGTTGTTGTCATTGCACAGAGAACAAGTACTGAGACAACGAAATGCAGTTTAGCATCTGACCAGAAGTGCAAACAGCAGTAAACTGCAGATTAATGTACATATGTATAAAAACAGTGAGGGGTATATATGAATAGGCTAAGAAAAATACAGTATGACCACAGAGTGAAATGAAGATACTAAGCTATATACAGCATGTGCAGCAGTCACAGTAGGTAATATCAGGTCTAAGGTATAAATATACAGCGTGGGTGTGAGCTTGAGAAACGCTTGTGGTAGAAATGCAGTCAGTTGACTTTAACTCAGCTTATGACAGTATTTAATACTAAAATATCTTTAATAGTAATATTGAAATGTTACTGCTGGATCTCGCTCGGTAGAAAGGTTGAATGAAGCTCTTCCCTGACACGTTCCACACACAGTTGTTGGGACATGCATGTGGCAGAGTCAGTCATGTGGGTGTCAAGATGCAGTCTACATGCATGTGGACGGATCTGGTAACAGCTTCTGAAATGACTTCATTTCAGCCTGTGAATAAGCAGGGGAGCTCGGGAACAGAACAACGATGTTAAGTGCACATAGATAATAAAGAAATGGGTTTTAAAGGCCTGCACGTCCACGGCTCCCACGCAGGTGTTTTCACTTATGCAGGCTGATTAGACCTCTTCTCAGGACCGTGTGGGTGTGTGCAGACTGTGCTTTATTGACATTTCCCTCTTTCTCCTCTTAGTTCTGTTGCACCCTTTAAGTTCAAACGTCTACTTACTGTTCTTACTAGTACATGGACTTTGGTGTTATAATGTATGTTCTAGAGCTCCCCCACCTTCAGGCACAGCTCTAACTCGCTAGAATAAGTGAAAACACCTGCGTGGGTGTCAAAGTTAGAATAAGACTCTTTTAACATGGGCAAAAGTAACACCACACAGTCCTACATAGATAAAAGTACTAGATGTATTTTATTCAGAATACTCAAAACTGCTTTTGCGAAAGTATAAAAACAGTTTTTTGAGCACTGGTCTGAATTACTGTGTCAATTACAACATGAAAAACATCCTCAGAGTTGCTCTAGAAGCTGGTGACCTTGTTTTCTCTGTAAAAGTGAAACTGAAAGCAGCTGATGTGTTTCTGGCAGCGTGCAGGTCAGATCCTTGGGGGCGTATGGTGGGAGCCTGAGTTGGAAATTTTCAGTTTCTACAATCTGTGCATTTAAACTTGTAGTAATTGATATTCTTTGGCTGTTTAGGGTCTGTGGAAACAAGCTGTGAACATAACATTGACATAGTTTAAGCTGATATTGAACTGGTTAGCAACACACTGTCAACAGTTTGCATCGGAGCAGCTGAAGTATCGTCCATAGACAATAAGAAGTGCTGATAGTCATCAGGTACTCATCAGGGCCACCTCCAACAGGCTAATTGACCTGTAACATCTGGAAGAATAATGAAAAAATATCATTGTATTAATCAACAAATTATTTTTCTTTGTGTATACGTTTTCCTCAACAACAATAGCCCTGAGTATTGTCCTTGTGGATGTGATGGCTTCAACAGATGACCCCCAGGCTGTCGCGAGTCAAGCCAACAACAAGTCAGGGCTCAATGGTCTGGTATCAATAAGACTGGTGCCGTCTCACGCAGCAATAGAGAGAGAACAATTGGGTAATGAAATTCGAATGGGCAAACAGGATGTTAAATCGACATAACCACGCCACAGAAAACATGGTAATGGCAGAACTCCAAAATCTTAAAAAAATAAAACCTTGCCCTCAGTTACCTCAGTTTGAAAGATTTTCCTGACACAGAAGAGGCCAACAGGATGGCTGTCAGCCTCCGATAAGATAAGAGGATGGGATGATGTGGATGATCTTTTACCGAGACAAAATCACTGAAGAGAAGAGTAGATCTATAGATGGCCACGAGCGAAACTGACACAGGATCAGAAGCACTTTAACAGATGAGACTGTAAACAGAAAATTCAGATTTCCTGATTTGATTTCAAAGATGATTTCACGCACTCTGTAGGCTGACATGTAGAGCGCAAATCGCATGTACAGTAAAGGAATGAACTGACACACATGAAACCCCTGAACAGCACACACACATACATGCTACAGACTGATGATAAACAACAGCCTAAATAGCCAATAATGAAATAACAAAGTGAAAACTACCTTCAAAACCTTCAGTGGGGCTTTTTCTTAAAGTGCATAACGATATGAAACAAAGGCTCAGTACTGGTTTAAAATATTATATTTTTTAACTTTAAATACGCTCTCACAGCCCAAATTTAATCAGGCTATCGTACCTGTATCGTAAACCAACCTGTATCGACTGCAGCAGTTTTCTGCCCACGTGAGTAAGTGTGGATTTAACCTTTAACACCGACCCCGTCATCAGCACTACACTGTCACTACGCATGTTGAATTCAAGCCTAACAGCACAGCCGTGCAGAAATGAAAGGAATGCACGCTCCCACACTCCTCCTCCTCATGTGTGGAACAGAATCTGGACTGTTAACAATGAATAACTCCCAAATTTAATGCGCAGAAGAAGAGCAAGAGCTCGCTGTTGGCCAGAACGATTGATGTGAACTTTGCCTCAAGGCCTGTTTGTCTCGTTGATGTCATATAAATGATCACACTTGTTTGGCCTCGCTGAAATGCGTAATGAGGTTACTGAAAGGTGGGGAAACACAATGTTAACAGGCTGTATTTACAGAGCAAAAGCCAAAAAACCAGCGTGGGACGCATTTGGTATTCACATATTTTACAAGATTCCCTCATTTTTTAGATAAGTTTGCGCCCAAAATCTAAGCCTTTGTCAACATTTAGCACATTCCAAATTGCTGATAAATGAGTGTAATAAAGACTGAAGGGACGAACGGAGTGAACTCTTTTTTTGAAGATTTTGGGTGATTTCCATGGCTGCAGAGAGGAATGTGAGCACCACGAATGCAGAATGTCAGGACTAAAGCCAGTTTTGAATTTGCTGGACTTCACCCAGAGTTGAATCCCATAATGGACTGTCTCAACCTCTTCCCTGAACGCACCAGTGGATTGAGAGGAATGTATTGTCTCTGCAGCAGCAGATTTGCGGATCATCCATCGTGACAGGGATTTCATAGCAGTGTGTGACCCTTTCAGACCGTTCGCACTCTGTTGGGAATTTGAGGGACCTACAGAGGTAAAGATGAGGAGGGATTTCACTCTCACAGACCTCCCCCGGGAGTTTTTTTCTTTGTTTGCCTGTCTTCATCCCCTCAATCCAAACCTTAATCCCTAAAAACAGAGCCAGGCCTCGAAATTTTTAATCCCAAATGGGATCTACTTCACTCCCTCTGTGTCTCCTGAGCCATTTAGGGGTTGAAGAGGCCATCCATTGGAATTCCTTTCTCTACCTCTCTCCACTTAAATCTCAGTATGTGGTCAGAAAGCCACTTCCAGCCCATTCACGTCATGCCCTCCTCCTCTCCCTGAGCTCGCCTCTCATGCCACAGAATTCACAGGATATTCTCAAATTAGACATGTATGATGTTTATTTGCTCATAAACTTCTGTTCTAAAAATGGCGTGAGAGCGAACTGTCAGCAGGAAGCGAAGGGATGCGTGACATAAGATTTTGTCTGACCTACAACCATGCAACATAAAGGAGGCCATTGAATGCTCCTCCAGGTTCTTCTTCTTGCAAGCTGGGAAGTATGGCTTTCTTATCAGGTCGACTGGGCTTGTTGTTTAGCGTTTGCAGGCTGTACCTGGCTGGTTACTGGCAGATATACTGTCACACAGATGACTCATAGAGATCCGTTAGACCTCAACAACCCCAGTGCACCTGTTGAGCTGCAGTTAAGACTCACTGTTGGCACTTTTCAAAGTCTTTTCCTTTCCATTCAAATCTCTCAGTTCTGCATGTTCAGTGTCTGATCAACGAGGTGTCTCGTAGAAACCATCCTCGCTCTTTTTTTTTGCCTCTGTTTCACTGCTTCCCTCTTTTTCTCGTATTTTCCTTCTTCATGGAAAAACCCCATCAAGGCTGTGCCCACTGAGAAGCCTCTGACTGACTTTCCCCTTTGGCTACACAAGACAGTAAACAAGCCTCAGAGGAACACAGAGAGTAAAGAGAGAGCGAGCAGAGAGAAGTGTAGTTTTGGACTTCACACCAGCAGACAGTAGCCCCTCAGTCCTCAGCTCCTCTTCGTTGTGCATGTGTGAGAGGACGCAGCCAGACTAGCGCTCCTTCACACATGGTTTCTGTCCATAACCACAGCAAGCTTTTTTTAGACAGGGGGTAGACAGGGTGTGGATGACTGCCTACCTACCGCGACTATATGAGCAAACAGCAGAGACCAACGCTTACAGCGTCCAGACTCACATGCAGCACACAAACAGAGCGTAAACAACGCCTCGGCAAGGCGGGTCAGACGGGCCAGAGTGTTTTGGTGAAATTATACAGTGGTGTCAGATCTCGCAGACACTTAAGAAAACAAGCTCTTAAAGCAGCACAAGAGAGGATTGTAATGTGTCGTTTTTCAGGCGCGTTTGGTGTGATAGCATTGATTATTTACATATTTTTCTGGGAGTCAGTCATATGCTCCATCTCATTTAATGCACAATAATTTAATATTTCTAACTGCCCACATGAAAAACTCTTTGAGGTCAGTTTCACCACAGTCTTGTCCTTTACTTGTTTTGTCTTTGACTGAATTCTTCAGACTGTTACACGCAGTCAGCATTGACCTTCAGAAATACATGTGCTGTCTTTGCATTTGGAAAACACTGTGGTTAAGTGTGAAAAGGGCAGAGACCGTATGATTCATGGCACAGTTTAAAAACAGTGCCCTCCGTGGTTCTTTACACTCCATTTCTTCCTAAATATTCACACAAACAAGAGTGTTTAACTGTGAGTCAGTCCGTCTAGTCGTCACTCATCGTGTCATGCAGCTTTGGAGTAAACCTCTGTTGTGCCTTTGGGGAAATATGAATAAACAGACCACGTGTAGTCCATAAGTTATGTAGGCTAATGTAATGCCAACTGCTACACCGAAAGAGTCTTTGCAGTTGTGGTGCCTTTGGATCTCTATCTTGCCCCAGAAAAATAGGAAATGACATCTTGACTGTGCTATTCAAGGCGGAGCAGCAAATTAATTGCAGCAGTTTTCTTTTCTGGCAAAACAAAGTTAAGCAGCCAGCAAATGTGTCTCAGAAACTGATTGTGTTCACTGCTTTCAGTAAACATAATTATTACTGCACAGGATTAAGTGGTATATACTGTGAGACGGTATGAAGTTTGTTTCATTATTCTGTGGTATCTTTATCTTTAACAGGTATGTTAGGCCATTGTGCATATCACGCACCCCTATCATTGAATTTAATGGCACTTAGTGGGCCAGTAACAGCTCAAATTTGAAATACCCAAAAGCTATATAATGTTCATCATGGTTATGTGTTATCACTCTATTCCTCTGCTCCCAGTCGGTGATTATTGAATGATAACAACTGACTGGAAGTCTCATCTTGCTGCACCTTTGACTACATTATCGGAGGGTATTTCTGCTATATGTAAATTAAGAGGTTATTCTTAATCAAAGATGTTTCAGAAACAGTCAGCACTGGCAGACTCATGCCAAATGACATTTAAACGTGGTCTCACAGTTTCCTCCGCCTCTGCTGACGAAGGCTGATGGCTTTAAGTACATTCGGAAATTCTAAACAACAAGTCAAGGGCAGTTGGATCGCCTTGAAATCGCCCATAGGTCACTGCATATGTATGTATGTATATATACTCAATTTTTAGTATTTAAAAGATGTTGCACATTGTGTTTTGGCCTATTAATGTATTTTACTTTTTGAGTTATTTTCCTTTGCTAAGATGGCTCACTGCAGTATAAAGAAAGTTGACGATTGCCTGCAAAAATAAGTTAATTATTGACTTCAAGGTGTGTGATCGTCATTACAAGATTTTTAATTTTGCTACACAATCCATCTGATTATTTTTATCGTTGAAAATATGTTCGAATTATTGTTCGGTGAGCCCTCGCTTCACTTCTGAGAATAACTTTTACGAGGAGCTCCTGAAGGGCACATGGCTCTCGAGCTGCTCTCCCGGGCACTGAGGACACAAACGGGATCAGACGCACCGAGACTTCACAGATTGTAATGATAAGGTAGGACATCCCAATGTAGTTAATTAAGACAATGTTGATTAAATGTTACTGCCCGTCTCTTATAAGCTTTATCTCTGGAGAATGGCGCCTCTGAGAGTGTGTATTCACGTGAAAGCTGGCAGTTAAAGGCGAATTTACTGACAGAAATACGTTAACGGTTACTCCTTCTAAGTGAACTCCTGCCTTCTTTCAGGCGTGTTCGGCGATTTTGTTCATTATTACGATTCCGCGGCTGGTTTTGATGCCTTTAACTGTGTCTGGGAGACGAAAATGAAGACAATGCTGCCGGTGTTTGGACGCTGGACGTCAGCATGCCTTCTTTGTTGACTACAGCGGGGAATTAAATTTAGCGCCAACTTTAGGCTCGGTCCGTCCGTCCGAGCCGCGGGGTTAGCTTTAACTAACGTTAGCCAGAGCGTTTAGCTAGTGATCTGCAGATTAACGCGACAGTGAGCGAAGATGTTGAGAACTGATAACTGCCTGGGAGACTTAAAAATACTGTGTGTAAGCTTGATTTTCACTGGCAAACATGTGCTGGGATGACTTCATTTTATTCCTCAGATTTTGCCTCACTTTGTTTAATTTCAATGTCCCCTGCCCCCGAGAAAACGAGCAATATCCACGAAGATGTGTTAAGAGTCCTAATTGTTGCGCTTTCTGCCTATTTCTGGGATGCGATTTAACCAGTCAAATGAAGCTCTTTACGAATGATAAACGTTATAAATGTAGTGAGATGATCCACTATTTTAGTATACTATTTATAAGTAACCCTCTTGATAAATCACGCGGCTCTTGGTGTCTGTGGGAAAGCACGTGTGTGACTGGCAGATCTGATGAAATTATCAGCGGCAGCACGTGGAGAACTGCTGCATCACATGACGAGACAATAGAGAAAGTTCAGAGGAGCCCATTAACAGTTTTGGGCATGTAAGTGATGCTTCAAACGGAGGAACAGGCATTGGTGAATGTTTGTCAAATCGGTGTTTATGTAATTCACTGCAATACTGTGTCTGTTGTACTCAGTGGTGACTTGTTACATGTTTGTATTACCACAGGATGTGTTGTTAAGTGTGTTTGTCATTCAGGTAGCAGGGTATTTAATGATTTTAGGGTGTTGTAGTAGTCTGACATTTATTACAGGATTACTGTAATACCTAAATGGCGATGGCTCCCTCTGACTATGACTGAGTGTTTCCTGGCTTGGCTCCATGTCACACGTGTCTGTGCTATTTGCGACTCTGCTGACCCTGAAGCAAGGAGAGGAGCGCACCAGAATGGTGGCTTTGTTTTCCACTGAACAGCTGGTAGGACAGGGGTATTGATCCACCATGAGCCGTCTGTTTTGTAGGAGCGGGAGTGAAGCTTTCCTATCCGGTGCCTGGGTTGACTGGTGCTGTTCGCTCAAAGCAGTCGTGGCTGGTAGCAGCTCCTCATGTCAAGATAAGATTAGGCTGAAGTGACTCATCAAAGGGAAAATGGGAGCCAAGACCCCCTCTAGTCTTACTCATTAAACCCCATCAGTGCTGACTGTGGCGCAGTCATGGTTGGAGGTGGAGTTCCAGTTCATCATTCAGACACTTGAACCAACTGAAATGACTTGCAGCTGGAGATGAGCTTTGTCCCTGTCCTCCCTGAGGGGCGGGAAATCATCTGTGGCATACAGGGGTGGGCCAGGATAAAGACAATGGATTTAGAAACCTCACACCCTCCCTCCCTCTTTTGGCGTGAGATTTTTTTCCTTTCCAGAGCTCTCCCCCAGGATTTCCAGAACCTTTATGCCGCGCTCATTAGCGTCCCACAAAAGTCTTTTCCTGTCTCTGTGCTATTTTCCTGCGTTTACTGATATTATTCTGATTGCGTCCCAGTTTTACAAAAGCATGATACTTTCTGTGGTTGCCTGCCCTGCACAGACCTGTGACTGGATGGGATTTGCTCAGGCACAACTCATAATACACATAACTTCACTGTGGTTAGTAACAAGCAGAAATCCCAAACTATCATCGTTCATCGTTCATCAAAGGAAAATGGATTAGAAAACGGTATTGTTTGGAATGAAGCTGCATCCTGTTTTCATTGAAGCGTTTGTGCTTCCTCAAAAAGGAAGCAGTGGCGTTGTTGCCGCAGTACTTTCATTTCAAAGTAGATAATAAAGACAATTTTCTGTTCTCTGATTCATTGTAATAGTTCAAAGTAAACTACTCCAGCTTTCCCTTTTGATGTGTGCAGGTTGTGCCAGTTTTTCCACTCAGAGAAGAAGCTTTAATGTTTTAATTGAATAACTCAATTATTTCAAGAGAGAACATTTACATGCATTTGGGCTTTTGAAACTGGTGAAATATCAATGCAGGTTAATCTTTTGGTGATGAATAATCTTATAGAGATGTGACCAAGACGGACGATGTCGACGTCAACATGTGCGAAGATAAATTTTGTGTTTTGTTTGGTTTCCCAGCTTCCCAGAATATAAAGGTCCAGTTGCTGTTGTTAGAGGTTTGTTTGAGTTGAATTTATCTGTCTCTACATCCTTTTGTCAGTCAGAGCATTGGGACCCCGACAGTGTTACCTAGGCCTGCTGCGTCTGCTTGGTTTGTCTCTGAATACCCAAATGCATCTCCGTCCATGTGGAAGTGATGAGGAGACTATGTATTTGGCCACCTGTCGGGGTCCTTCTGTTCACAGTCTGTGTTCCCTGAAATGAGCTTTGGTTCAGAGTGAGAAGTTGTTTAATCTGTTGAGTTTTATTCATTTATTTATTTTCCATCAATAGGATTTCATTTGGCCACTGGTATAAAGCCAGTGGGCGACATGAAAGGCCTGTGTGGACAGACTGTTTGAAGGAACGGCTGCTGACTGTGAGATCGGCTTCCCACCAGACCGCAGTGTGTGCATGTGATGTCAAGTTGTTAAATGTTTAGGCAGTGTCACATTTGCTGCCAGGGTGACTGGCTGCAAGTACTATCAGAAGTCACACTTACAATGCATGACCTACTTTACGTTCAGAAGGTGGCACAAGTTATCACGACATGTGATCAGTGTGGATAACTGATTGTTAACTTGTGCTTGCAGTAGATGCAAGTTGTAGATGCTTGTTTTCTGCTGTCAATTGAAAACACAAATTGATTTGTGAAACCAGCTACAATGTAGACTTTGTCGGATAGAAAATAATTGCAAACTAATTTCATTAATATATTGTTCTGCCATATTTTAATCGTTGTAAGCAAAATATTCTTGCCTTTTCCATTTCTCGCCAGACAAAACAAGTGATTTTAAAACTTTATCTTGGGCTTTAGGGAATCTGTTTTTCCTAATTTTTAGTTGTTAATGTTAATGTTAAAGACCAAACCATTAGAGGACTTGTGTATAGGATTTACTGCAGTGGCATTTAGCGGTTTGGTTGCAGATCGCAACCAACTGAATACCAACTGACAGTGTTAAGCACAACAGATCCATATACTGTTTTTCTGGTGCTATAACAATAACAATCCTGTGCTGAACTATTAAATTATTACTACATCAGAGACAACAGAGAGACAGAATTCCAACATGATATTTATTGAATGATATTTATTAAGAAATGGAGACCAAACATCTTGAGACAAGGTGGCTTCTCAGGATTATGTAAAATCTTCTTTTTAAGATTAGATTACAGTCACCCACAGGTTCCTCAATGTTTTTTTTTTTTTTTTTTCCCCATTCTTATGATAGACTTGAACTTTATAAACTGAGGGCAGGGTCAATAATACTGTCCTTGAAAGAAGAGCAGGAGGAAATACATTGAAATCTGAATCAAGGTTGTTAAAGTCAATGTACTGCACTGTAACTGCAACAGGCTATTGAGCAAGCTGCATTCTGTGCGTGTGTGTGTGCGTGTGTGTGCGTGTGTGTGTGTGTGTGTGTGTGTGTGTGTGTGTGTGTGTGTGTTGGTCATTCTAGGAACGATGTGAAACTGGAAACCTGGTCGGTCAGGCACAGATGCGAACGTCATATGAATCATCAGTGACTAGTTTTGCGAGTTGTGCATAGGAAGCCTTTTTAAATATACACTGTATCAGTGCATCCTGCTTCTGCAGAAAACAGACCTGTGTGGCAATGAGCACTGAAAAGGGCACAATTTATGCGTTTTTGCGTGGTGAGTGCAGATTACTCTGATTGCACATTATCCAGTCTCTCCTGTTTCTCCCACATACAAGTGACATGTTTAAGGGATGGTTAAGAAAATGCTGTTTTGTGTGTGCAATGCTTTGCACCCACCAATGGCAGCAATTAGATTTAGTGGTTCTTCCACTACTAGCTAGTTAATTGCAGTTAATTACATTGGGGTTGTATCCCATTTGTGAAATAATCTCTAATTAGATTGCTAGAATGGAAAGCAGCACGTCTTCACGTCTTTACATTAAATGTAACTTCAGTGAGAGTGTTCACCATCTATTAGCACTGGGAGATGACCTCGAGGAAAGGGCTTAGTCGCCTCATCATATGAGCAGCATCAAAACTATTCTGTATGTCAGCCTGGGAATAAAGGTGACCCTGTTAGTGAGGTATGCTGCTGACACAAGAAAAATGTATTGCTCTTCTCTTAAGATTTACATGTGTCCAAGATATACAAAAAATATAGATATTTTTTTCTCCAGTTATTTTTTACACGTTTGTTACATCCACTTCCTTGTGCATCAATGTCACTACTTTCCTGACTGTTAACCTGTAAAGAGCTGCAGACAGACGTGTGTTACACCTCCATGACAAATGGAGTTGCCAGCCAGTTCTCTTTACCTGCCAGCAATGAGCTTTACCAGGAGAGCATGATGAGCAGGAGGTCCACTGTGCAGGCTCAAGCAAAAAAGAGAAAAGAGTGGGAGTTTTAGTTCAGTGCCACCTGGGCACCAAGGTCAAACTTTTTTTTTTTCATGCAAATGTTTGATTTCAACTTATCTTTTAAACTGAAAACCAAACCTCAGCATTCATGGTTGAGTTCAGGTTTGTCTAACGTCCTTCATACTGCTGCTGCTTCTAGCGTACATAGTGCACTGTGGCACATAAGCAAGACTACACACGAAGCATTATAAAGCACATCAGGTTAATTCAGAGGCCTCCACAGTCTTATGTGTCTTATTTTGCTTTTTACTCACCAGGATATTTTTCTAATCAGCAATAGTGACTACACTGCTCAGATTTCTATTTGCGGTTTTCCTAGGGCTGAAATTTTGTTTGTGATGAGTGTGTAGATTCCAGTGCTTATGGAGAGAGCCAGCATCTAACACAAGGTCTTCTGCAAATCAACATTACATAGCTAAATACTTTGTAGTGCTGCCAGGACTAAAGTTCAGTAATCATCTGACCAACAGCAGACGCTTGTGGAAATCATAGGGTTTTGAGAGAAGAAGCCTCAAGCAGGAAATACAGATTTTAGCGAGTAATAACATTAATGTGAGGTCAAATAAAATAGTAAGCTAAATATACAGTGTGGTCTGACTAAACCAGGTTCCCAAGTTGCAAATTGTGCACATAATTGTGACCATGACAAGCAGACTCTGAACGGCCAGAACCCTCTGAACTGTTTGGCAGTATCTGAACTATATTTTTTACCTTGACAGGAGAGGAGGAAACAATAAATTACTGTCACTCCTGTTAAATCTTTTCCCTTTGGAGTGCTGATTGTTGGAGTTGGACGTCACTGAGAGGCCAGCTAGTTAAAGTGTCAGACTAGTGCCAAACTGGAGTTTTGTACCACTCTACAGACTGCAAAGTGCCTGTGTGACTGTGTGTGTGGTGGGCACCATTTCAACACCAGGCGACTCCCGCCAGCTGGCTCATTTTCATGACACATTAGGTCGAGAGAGGCAAACTTTACAGGAATCTGGGACATGGCTGAGCCAGTGTATTTTAAACTGTGACTCGCAGTGGTGTCTGTAATACCACTGGCTATGAGTTTGGACTATGTTGTGGGGTTTGACTGTTTTAAGACAAACCAGAGGGAGGGATAAAGAAGAAGAAGAAGAAGACAAGCAGTGTAAAATACTGATTTGGCTATATGTTTGTGAAATGACCATTCAAACCTGGCTGAGGCATTGTCAAGGCAAAAGTCGATAGGAGCGGGCACACAGGGCAAGTTGAGTCCTGACAGCTACTTTGGGTTTAGACTCAGGATGTGGGTGCGGCTCTGATGCATCAGTGACATGCAAATACCAGCTGATTAATTAAACGTGGCTGGGTTTTATTCACGTAGTGTGTGTGCCTGGTCTCGTGGTAAATTTCAATGCAAGGAAGCACATGTGAACTTGTTTAAGAAATACAGTCTGTTGTCTGTGGGACTTTTGTCCCATCTCACATGCCATACAGACCATTCTCATAGACCGTTGTTTCTCAGAGTTTGACTCCGCTCAATCAGTCCAGTATATCTGGGATGCATGGTACTTAATGTGCCATAGTGTGTGTGGCCCCCTTCATATAGAGCAGTATCTGTTCTTACTGAGAGCACACTCATGACCAGCCTGATCAAACACGGTATTTGTCATCTCACGTCTGTCAGCAACAAGAACAACAATCTATTCAACGTTGAATAAATCAAATCATTCATGCCGAATCATGTGTGAAACATCAGATTTTAGGCAATTATAACAAAAGTTAATGTTACGTCAAAATGCATTGAATGCCACAGATGCATTGGATGCATTTCCTTCCTTTCCTTCACTTTCTTCCGCAAGGATTTTTCTTAACAGGGGCCACCTGTTGATCAGTAGAAGAGTGTGAAACCATTGGTAGGAATGTGTATTGGTGTTTCCTGGTGAGAAGAAATGAAACTGGAACCCACACCAACTATGTTCCATCATACCACTATCAATGGGTGGCCAATCAATCAGTGCATTTCATTTTGAGCTGTTGCATTTAAGTGCTCATGATCTATGTGTTTACTGAGACCTAAACTTGGTCTCATGTTGTTTAGCTTGACTTTCTGCCAAATTGCTCTGTGTTTTTTAAGGAGGAAGTGTCTTGAAGAAAAGTTATTCTGTTTGGATAAGGTGTTACATAGCTGTCTGAGCACATGTCTTCCATCAGATCCAGGGGAGAAGATGCTAGGAAAAGAGCATATATGGTATATAGAATAATGTAATTAGAAAAACAATCCTTCATGTTCTCCTCTTAGCTATCACATATGCTTATTTTCTGGTCACTGCAGACTAACATGATTCTTAGGAATTTTGTCAAGGAAGGATCTGACTTTTGCACTATTTACCTGAAATGATATAAATCTGGGAGTTGATATCTCTGTGCCGAAGTGTGTCATGCATGCTTGGAATGTAAGTGTAAAACTGTGTAGGAAGTGTCGCGGTACAGTGGAGTTTAAGGTAAAGGGAAGAGGGAGGGATGGACTCCAAGATGCAAAGAGGGCAGGTCCAATGGGCAGCAGACTGCAGGGTGTCAACCTACTAAACCTCTGTATGCCATGAAATGAAGCATGCAGAGTTTGTTCAGCCTTTGTGTTAGTTGCATCTGAGGAAAGAGGAGCTTTGACTGAACTCAGTTGTGCGTAAGTTTCTAAAAAGTAGTTTTCCTTAAAGGTTAATAGGGGCAGAAAATAGTTGTTTTTCACATTTATTTGACATTTTTATTCTTAACAAGGTGATTCATGTGTTTCTGACTGATGTGAAGCTTTTCTTGAGTTTAACAACTGTTACAGCTTGACCACAAAGCAGCAAGACTTCTTTTATTCATGTTGTCTGAGTGCGACCTGAGTGAGTGTTTGACCACTTATTGTTTTTGTGGCTTGTTTGTCACTCTGGAATTACTAAGACATGTTCACATCACAGTCATTAGGAAGTGGAGTTGTTACTGTCTTTGCTGTAAAGCTGGAGGTTTTCTACAGCTGATACTACCATGCTGCTACTTAAGAGCTGTTCACATTTCTTCATGCTGCCCAGTATTCAATAGTTTTGTTGGCCCATAAATTAATTGATTCATTATAATATCTAAATATAGAAAGGAGAGACGTGGCTGCTGACGACAGACATGTAGCTGCAGTCGCACTCTAAATGTTAACTACATTTCACACATGTGTCTGTTATCTGTATATTTCAGACCTGGTGCCGCCCTGATTAACCTCTGACTGAGCACGAGTCTCTGACAGTCCAACGTGAACCATGACGGCCATCAATGCACCTCAGGACAAGTAAAAGAAACTCTCTGTTTTAGTTTCAGCATGTGCACAATGAGATCTGGATGAGATCCAGTTCATAAACTGTTGATATAAAGTTGACTTCTTTGACCTGCTTTCATGCAAACTTTCTCTTTCCCAGATACAATGCAGTATGGATCATTTTCTTCATCCTGGGCTTGGGAACCCTCTTACCATGGAATTTCTTCATGACAGCAACGATGGTCAGTACAGCAACACTTTAGGACAATTGCAATCATCTGAATGTGAGAATATTTGCAGCCAAATGTGGTTAAACAGACAGATGGAGGTGAAATGAGGAGCCCTGTTGGTGGCCCTGTGCTTAGTGACCAGTTGATTAAAAAGTTGGGCCCCACTTAGAAGAAGGTCACCTCACTTAGGGAAAACAAAGATTGTTTGTTTACCTTTTCTTCCAAAACCACCTGGTTTCACTCAGGATGGCTGACCTGAGTCCAGCCAGGTGGATTTACTTGTTGTGGCATGGCCTCTCTAATCCCTGACTATTCTTTGTGAGTTTTAAGGGGTTAACTTCTTACAATGTGGAATTTCTGCACCATTATCTCGGTGGAGTTCATTTGGAGCCACCCTTAGGGGGGAAATTTCTGTTAAAGCTCAAATTGTTTATGGACCTTATATGTTTTGACAAAGAAAAGTTGGAAATTTGAAGAGTTTAAAGTCAGGGCTTTACCATGACTATAAGGACAGAATCCATAAATGCACAAGCTGTTCAGGCTAGCTTGAAATGCCTCACTTTTGCATTTGTAGCCTGACTGACTGACTTCATTGTTTTTTAGCTTTTACTCAGTTGCCAGTTAAACTAGCAGTAAATTGCACCAAGCTAGAACTGATACGGTCTAGAACAACAGTGCAGGAAATCCTACACTCCTAAAGCTTATAACTTTCAGCCGTTATTGAAGCTGTTTTAAAGTTTTGATTCAACTCTATGGTCATTTTGAAGGTCATAACTTGTGCTTCTGTTGAATTATATTATGTTGAGATTTTTCTAATATTTAGTCCACCCTCACTGATGTAAATGGGCTTAGAAAATATTGAAAGCACCTCTCAGTATTGGCCTTTTGGGAAACCAGAGTTGGTAGATGGCTTATTTTCCTCAAATGATACAGAACAATAAAGCTCTAGGCTGTGAAACACACTACATGAAACTTACATCTGACACATATGAACATCATAAATGAATCCTTCACTGCAACTGTTACTTGCAAGAACTGATAACCACTGACAAAACATATGCATTTCTCCGTCCTTTTCTACAGTACTTCACGAGTAGGCTGAAGGACCCGGCCACTGACCTTTCCTCCAATCTGACGGCAAATCAGACTTTGGCCGGCGTGGACACTCGCAATGTTTTGGAGTCAAAGTTTAACAATGTGATGACGCTCTGTGCCATGGTGCCTCTGCTCATCTTCACCTGCCTCAACTCCTTCATACACCAGAGGTATCCACCCTGCTCCACACTCGCGTAGATTTAAGGAACGGGCAGTTTATCTGTCAAAGGGAGAAATGTGTTAACGTGAGACATTACTTTCAAAAGATGAGCTTTCTTCAGTCAAATTCTGCCCCTTTACTTTCCCCTGCTCTCTGGCTACCCTCCTGCTTATCTGTACCCCTTGGTCACCACATGCCACTATAGGTAACACGATCCTGTTACGTGAACGTATGTCTGTATACCTTCAGTATGTTTGTTTTAATTAGAGTCGGATTAAAGCGATCTGGGGTGGACCCCGACCACAGCCTACTCCTGCCCTGCACAAACACACCCAGGAATGCTATGTTCTCTGCTCCCCCCTCCCCATCTTCTTCTTCTCAACCTCTATGCATCTCTTCCAAACTTTGTCTGTATTCTTTTCCTCCTGCTGCCCCTCGCTTTCTAACTATACTCACTAGCCTATTTTTTTGGTCTATTCGCTCCAGTTTTCTCTCACAAAACAAAGCAATGCTCGGTGTGAATTGACCCATCATCGTCCATTTTCCACTTTCAAATTGGAGATGGCCCGTTTTCCTTCCTCTTTCCTTGAACACTTCACTGTTATATGTTTAATACAAGTAATTGGATATTTGTTGACTTGAAACATGTTAAAATCCACTTTCAACATCTGAATTTTTTTTAATGATTGGACTTAACCCAACATTTATTTGTTCAATGAACACCTGAAGCATCCTGAAATGGTTATGGGCTGTTAAAATTGAATTGCTCTTTGCTGTTTTCACTGTGTGACTCAGGATTCCTCAGAAGCTGCGGATCTCTGGCAGCCTGACGGTCATCCTGGTGGTTTTCATGTTGACGGCAGTCCTCGTCAAGGTGGACATGGCCCCACTGCCCTTCTTCACGCTCACTATGATCAAAATTATCTGCATCAACTGTGAGTTTCCGAGTGCATAATACTGACATGATTTTTCACTGCAGAGAAAGTCTCGGCCTTCTCAAAAAGAAAGCTCAAACCTACTGAATTTCAAACTAACCAACAGTGAGTCACAGAACAAAATGAGGTAATAAAGTATACAAAATAAAAAAGGCTAACAAAACAAAAGGCACACAAGTAGCAGAGACATAGCAGTCCTCTCTAATCTAGCCTAGGAGACAGGATGAGCATTAAACTATGGGTGTGTGCAGGGAAAGTGTAGCCTGAGAATTGAACTGAATTAGCATTTTGTTTAGCTTAGCCTGAGTTGTGTTTATGTTAGTGGAATTCTTGTTATGATTAAGGGTTATTTTGTTGTGTCTGCCTCTAACCAATTAGTATTGTATCCGTCCTGCCAGTGTGATAGTGGTTGGCCAACAACGCCGATTCTTATCCACTTGTTCCCATTTTTATGTTGATATATTCAGAAAATGTAGCGAGTGTCATGGTTGATTTTCTGACTGGTTGGGATATTCCCGATTGCTGCAAACAATTACTTCCATGCATCTTCTCCCTCTCTGATCAGCCTCTTGTGCTTCCACTGTGTTGGGAAAATCCTCCACTCTCTCATACCGCGCTGAGCCTCAGAACACAGTCTGATCTCACTGTGTTTGTTTATTTACAATGACTCACGGAGCAGCAGGGATAAGCTCACCCCCCTCCTCATCCCTGTTGGGCCAGTCCTGACCCAGGTCCTCATGAGGAGCAGCCCATCGTGTTTGATGTAGAGGGGAGGACGCTATGACCTTGTAGCTTTGATATCGGCGTCAGCACATTCCTCTTAGCGCACACACGTTTAAAGATTTCTGCAGCTAATTAACTTCCAAAGCCGCTATGTAAACGGCCTTAATCCATTGGGGTGATGCAAGTTTCTATGAAAAAGCCTGTTGGCTACAAATTCTTGCAAAGTGGCACAAAGAAATTAGTTATGTAACAGTTATGCAGAACAAACACGTTGTCCACGTTGTTTTTAGAGAGGGTGTCATCTCTCATTGTTTGTGACGGCGGTTCATTTTTTTATGAGCCTGTTTTTCTGCGGTGTTTTTTCTGTCGCAGTGACTCTTTAAAGTACACAAACTCTTTAACATCCTTGCCTTGTTTTCTGTGTCCCTCCCAGCGTTCGGGGCCATTCTTCAGGGCAGTCTGTTCGGGCTGGCAGGGATCTTGCCTGCCTCCTACACCACTCCCATCATGAGTGGACAGGGGCTGGCCGGCACCTTCGCTGCTTTCTCCATGATCTGCGCACTGGCCAGTATGTCCCACACACAAAGCACGAGCTCACCTCCTCTATCATTACAATTATGGATGCGCAGGTGGAGATAATAATAAAAGCACCTACAACACAACACACTTACCAGTGCTGAACATGAACTGAGGTGGTCCTTGACAGATTTACAAGAACAGAAGTGGTCTCTTGGCAGTCCTTTTGGCACTTGGGCTTGTTGCTGTTAGTTGTCTTCCTCTGTGTGCTGTGAGAGTTAAGCTGTAATCAGTAAGATCACATCTAGCTTATAATTAATCTGCCTCCCAAAAAATGGTTTGTTTGGCTTTTCAGCTGCAGCAGGCTGCATCGAATTGGACAGATCTAATCTTCTCAGTCCATGTGACTGTGCTAACGCTGGCTGATGAGGCTGTTTGTGGGAAGTGGTGTTCAGTTTTCAGTCACTTTTAAAGCAGTGAGAATGGTCTACCAATCTCATCATTAACTTCAACAGTGTTGTTAGGAATTAACAACTTACAGTAACACACAGATATAATCAAGTTATATAATCAAGTCCTTTCACATGATGCTGGTACTAGAGTGCCACTGTGTTCATGTTTACGTTTGTGCAGGATGATCCTTCCATATTGTCAAGGATGTAAAAGCTTTTTATTACACCTGATGGTCACAGTGTTGATGAGCAGATGTTCCTTTAGGGCTCATCCTGTGATGGTCTTAAAAATACAGTAATGATTCTGAGTGTCTTCTCTTTGTCTGTAGGTGGCTCAGCCCTGCAGGACAGCGCTTTTGGTTACTTCATCACAGCCTGCGTTGTCATTCTCCTGGCCATAATGTCCTACCTCTCTCTGCCCAGGATGGTAAGACCTCATTTCCATATTAGTGTTTTTTGTCATAAAGAGAAACTTGAGATAAGTGCTGAGTGTCTGTAGATAAGCGATTTTAGTTAAGTATTTCTTTCATTTTTTGACATCAGTCCAAATTCCATCACCCCTGTGAGGTGATAGAACGCAGAACACAGCTGCCTGTGAGAATTTACAGCATCTGATGGAACATGATGTCCTCTCTGTGTCCTCTCTGTATCCTGTGCTCTGCTAGCTGATTATTGACTTTTTTGTCAACAGGAGTTTTTCCAGTACTTCATGGAGAGCAATGGATCCAGGCCCTCTGCTGATGAGGAGAACAAGATGGACTTGCTCAAAAAAGGTGCATACAGTGTTACAAGCCTGCTCAGATATTCAGCTTCCAAAAAGTAATTGAAGGTGAAACTGTGGACACGTGTTTTTGTTGAAGATCTTGGTTACATGTAAAAAAAAAACAGCAACAAAAACCACAAGTCAAAAACCAAAAATCTTGGAGCTGTAACTTTAGCTGATATTGTGACAAATGTGATCCACACGGATGAAGATCACCTGTACAGTTACAGGAGGGGGCAGCTGTTTCCCCCACTTTAATTTCCCATTGCACAGTTTACTGTTTGTGACATCCTGAACATAAACACAAGTTTGTCACTTGATAACGAAATAAGACTGTAGGTTTACGTTATGGCTGTCAGTTTTGTGTTTTTTAGTCTGAGTAATCATGTTTTTTCTGTCTGGTTGGTGTGTTTGATAACTTGATAACCTTTGCATTACGTGGGTGGTTGGTGGCACAGACGGTGATTTTAAGCGCTGGAGAAATCATTCCTGGGAACTGTACTTTAATTCTTTTTGTTCCGTTTTGATGTACTGAGACAGAAAAAGAATCAGACATTTCCAACACAGGTGCTCAGCTGTTGTCCGGGTGGTTCAACCAGGAAAGTTTCATGTCCATCAAAGCCTTTAAAGCGCTGCGTCTGGAAGTCACCTAACATAGCCTTTGCAGAAAATGACCAGGGCTTAGCTCCCAGCATAATACAGACACTAAGATGAGGGAGTGCTCTCTTGACCACACACTGATGGTGGAAGCCAAACCCACAGAGAGTTTGTGTTTTGGCCACAACTTGTCTAACTTGTGATTCTGTGGCGTTAATTAGCAGTGTGTGAGAGTGCAGTGGGATCCCTGTGTTACGTAACAGTTGTGTGTACACTCACTCAAATGCTGCAGTGATGGTCTTAACCCCATGTGTGACTTGACTGACGGCTGTTTGTTTGTTTCTCAGAGTCAGCAGAGAAGCGACCGGTTATGAGTCTGATGGAGGACGAGGCCCAGCCCAGCGTGTCCGTGTTGAACATCTTCAAACAGGTGAAATCACTTTCTCACAAATGAATGGATCCCATCCGAACGGAATCACTGCAGCCAATAATGCATCACAGATCAGTCCTCACAGTGATTATCTTTTAAAACTTCACTTCTTGCTATTAGATTGACCTGTAATAACTGCAGCTGTTTGCAGCATCCCGTCGCTCGGGAAAGACAACCAGCTCCATTCTCATGACCTCTTTCCCATCTGTGTGACAGAGATTAAAGCGGTTACATAGTGTTGACTTACATTCATCTCGTGCCCTGTGATCAGATCTGGGTGATGGCTCTGTCAGTGTGCTTCATCTTCACTGTAACCATCGGAACGTTCCCGGCCGTCACAGTCGAGGTCAAGTCCACAGTTGCGAACGGAGGCGCCTGGGGTGAGTCTCTGTTTCAGCCTCTGTCCAAAGCTTTACTGTCACAGTAGCTAGTGAGTTTGATAACTGGACGTTTGAGAGGGATGGCTGCCAAGGTTGTGTCCTTGATCATTTACTCCCAAACCTCTTTGGCAACATTTGTTGTTTCCCAGCAAGAAGACAGTAGACAGGAAAGAGTCTGAACTCCTAACCACAGACAGTAGGATTGGCACATTTGTGTGCTTTTCTGCTCTTTTTCATGCACTAAATTACTGTTAACTGTTGCTTCCATAGCGGATCTATGTAGTTTACACTCAAAGTGCAGGGGACAAGGCTTTCTTTGTGACTGTGAGAGCAGCCTGTAAAAATACTGGAATCTGGTTTAATCCTTTAAGCACATACAGTATCTCCTCAAAGGAAAACTGCGCTGAAACTGTGTCTTCATAAATCCTTGCAATGAAAAGTTTGCAGCTTTCGCCCTCATGGAGCTACCATCCTCCACGAAGGACAGAGCTACAGACTTTTAGCTCCACCTTTCAAGCCCACAGAATTTGGGTATTTGGTGCAAGTGGAGTTTTCTTCTAAGCAAAGGCATCTGCTCTCTTGTTGTTGCTAACAACAGCTTGTTTGTTTTGCTCCATTCTCAGAAACTTATTTCATCCCCGTGTCGTGTTTCCTGCTCTTCAACGTGATGGACTGGGTGGGCAGGAGTCTGACGGCCGTCTGTATGTGGGTCAGTAACAACACGGACGGCACTGGTGCTCAGCCGTTCCACCCTGCTGTGAAGGACTGGGCTTCCTCTTTGGGTTCAGAGCCAGTTTGAGTATTTCACAGGCTCAGTCTCAACTTGTCTGATGGCCTGTGGTGCCATGGACAACAGACACACTTAAATGAAAACCTTTGGCCAGATAAAATGTTTACACACTAATAAATGAATGAGTCATGAGTGGAATGGTGGGAAAACATCAGTCGCTCAGAGTGTGCTAAAAGAGACGAGTTTTGTTTCTGAGATCAGAGGTTTGTTTTGGAGAAAAGTGTGTGCGTGTGGCTGCATGTGCGTGTGCGCACACAGGAAGTGGTTTCGGTGGTCAGAGAAGAGGTTTTGACTTTGAAAGCTTGCTCACTCTCCTCTGACATGCACGTCTGGACGAACTGCGATGAGGCTTCAGTGCTGTTACACATCTGTGTGTCTGTTCTTTGGCCCCGCCTCCTTCATATTTAATAATCCAGGCTGTCACTCAGCATTATTTTATATTTACAGAGTTTAGTGTGTCGGGCAGTCTTCACCTTTCTCCTTTTCTGCATAAACTCACATCTCTTAAAAGTTTCTACAGAGAGAAAGAGACAAATTTTGTGTGATCCAGATGAAATAATCAAATTGAATCACTTCATTCTGTGCAAACTGAGTACAGTTAGGTAACCCAGTGTGACCTGCGCTTTAATGCTGCGTCTTGTTACATTAGTACAGATAACAGCAGTCAGCTGCTCCAGGACCATGTGAGGACCATCATCATAAGACAGCACTGTTCAGCATCCTGACGGCTCCCACTGAGCTGCTGAGTGACTCTGGATCTTTTGCTCAGCCAAGCCTTTAAACATGTTTCTCCCACTATGTCACATATAAGATTGTTAACCCTACTTTTTAGGAAGTTAAATGAATTGAAGAGGTCGTTAAGAAATGAGTTTATTCAACTCAGCCTTTCAAATATTCCTGATTTGACAATGAAAATAGAGTTCTAAGCTCATAAATCTCTCCAGAAAACAGTGAAAGACTGTCCCGTGAGAAGCTGGAGATAGAGAGTGTGTGTCAAGTTTGATAAGCAACTTAAATGATTATCAAAACAGTTGTTGATTATTTGTCTGACCGTCATCTAATTTATTCATCGACTAATCGTTTTAGCTCTAAATGTATACCGCTGGACGGGCCAAAAACACATGAATACATACATATATGCCAGCCTAACCTGTGCGTACACACATACACTGTACATCTGTGTATTTACAGGGTCTGTGGGAAACAATGACACCACAGTGTTCTTGTTAATTGAAGTCATGAGTTCTTGTCTGTCCTGTGGCTCATGCTGTCGTGTTTCTCTCCAGCCCAACAAAGACAGCATGTGGCTTCCTGTCCTGGTGATTCTGCGGGTCGTCTTCATCCCCCTCTTCATGCTGTGTAACGTCCAGCCTCGTCACTACCTCCCCGTGCTGTTCTCCCATGACGCCTGGTACATCATCTTCATGATCTTCTTCTCCTTCTCCAACGGATACCTGGCCAGTCTGTGCATGTGCTTCGGACCCAAGTAAGAACTCTGCACATGCACGCTGTGAACTCTGAGGAAATGTGTACACTGAGACTGAATCAATGAACAGCTGAATCTATGACTGGACTATTAGCCGTTGAGTTGCATTGTGGGTAATGTAGGCGCCAGGTTTTGACAAGAAACGAAAATGTGTGAAATAAGAGATGGTATCAGAAATCTGCAATTTAGATTTTTGGATTTAATTCATTTTTTAAACTGTCCCTTTATGAACATGACAATGGAGATTAGCCTAGCTTAGCATAAGGAAGAGGGAAAAGCTAGCCTGGCTTTGGCCTCTGAAACTCAAAATGAACTGTGTGTGTAGTGTTTGTTAAATCTGTTCACAAACAGTTGGTCCTCTCAGGGAGACGTGCAGAAACCTCACAACCATTGGGCCACGTGTGGGTGGATAATGTGTGTTTTGTTATTAAACAGTAACGGCTTGTAACTCAGCTTAAAACCACACAGTGATGTTTTATACATTTGTTTATGTAAGAAATAAACAAGCAGATTTTTTTTTTAAATTTCGGCCAGAGTTGGGCTAGCTGCTTTCCTCTGCGCCCAGTCTTTATGCTAAGCTAAGCTAAGCTAACCTTAGCCAAGCTAAGCTTACAGGCTCTGGGCCGTAGCGCTGTACTTGTCCATCAGCTTCAGGAGAAGTTGTGTTTAATGGTGAGTGATTTCATTCCTAATGACTTTTGTCCCTCTGTTGTCTCTGTACAGGAAGGTGCCACAGCACGAAGCAGAGACAGCGGGGGCCATCATGGCCTTCTTCTTGTCCCTCGGCTTGGCGCTGGGCGCTGCAGTCTCATTTGCTTTCCGGGCCATGATCTAAGATCTCCACTACACCCTTCAATAGACGTAGATTAGACCACCCCGCCCTCCAGCACTCTCCCTCTCTTTACACTTTATGGGAGAACTTTTCAATATCTGGACTCGCCGCTCTCTACAACAACCTCCGGCTGAGTGGAGACGGCACAACAGAGAAGAAGACTAGAAGACCTCGGTCTTTCGAAGTGTACAGTAGAGACTCGTCTCTTCCAGCCATCTCAGCAGAAGCTGAAACATGTTACTGAATTTTTTTCTTCCAAACTCAGCAGCACAGTGTGTTAACCTGTGCCACTTCTCCTCTTTCTTGAGGGTATTTTCCAGTCGATGCCATTGATCAAACTGGTTGTTTCTGTGGAAAGTCGAGTGCAACTCATCAAGCAAATCAAAACCAGAAGTGTAAAAAAAAAAAAAAAGGTCAGTTTTACTGGACTCGTCATGTCGAAGACGGCAGAAAATCTTTAAGGTGTTTTTAAAATTTTCATCACAAAGCTGCCAATTGTTGAGCCCAGGCAGCGATAATGAAGACGGCCTGCACGTAGTTTCCCAGAGCCTCGTTTAGAAAACTTCCTTTTGCACTAGATTACAAAAAAAAAGGAGAATAAATTGCAATAATGTTTCTACGTGATGTAAAGTTCTGCTTGTTTCACTTCCTTTGAAACGGTCACATTCTGTAGGAATCACATGAAGGTCAGACGGTGTGTAAATAAAGTCTTAACACGTTTTTCTAAGCGAGGCTCTTGGATTCTGGTGTCTGCTCGTCCACACCAGCCGCTAAATTCAATCAGTTTGTAAACTGTGATCATCTTTTTAATGATGTTTGCACTTGAAACGTGAGCGTTACATCACTCTGGACTGTTGCAGCTTTCAACTCTGATCAAGCCAAATACACAAAGACAGCACGGGAAGCTTTGGAGGGATCTGGTGACCCATCAAACAGCCGCTTCGGTCACTTGTGTGCGTGTGTGCGAGCTTCCTCCTAACAAATCAATCAGTTCTCAAAGAATGTAAGGAAGGACTACATCCTGAAGACGAGGTTTTAATCAATCATCTGGGCCACTAACTGCTGAATATTCGTTGTCTTAGAGAGTGGTGCTCTGTGTTTGTCGCTCTGTAGTTTTAGATGAAGTTGTTCCAGCGTGGGTCAGTTTTTACTGTTTCTGTGTCTTCCTGCTAAACACGCGAGAGATTTTTGCCGTAATGTATTTTTGAACGCAGCAAAAAGAAATGTACGCAGCTTTGGGCGACGTGAAATGTGCCATCGTGAGTGAGATTTGGAGACTTTCTCGAGCCTGTGACATTTCTCATCAAGCGTGTTCAGATAAGTTTTATATCAGAAGTAGTTTTTAGTGTGTTTTTCAGACTTTACCAGCTAGTTGTGTGGGAGGGGAGGGGAGGGGAGGGGGGATAAAGGGCCTTGAGCCTGACAGTGTTACATTTTTGTTTCTCTGCATCTTTGTGGCCTTTTGAAGCTTTTTTTTTAAAGTCTGCTTTAACTGTACACAGTAGTATTCATAACACCAGCTGCATACATCCTAACAGTCTGTTTTAAAGCACAACGTTGGTCTGTTCTTCCATGCAGTGTGTTGTGATCGGTGTGGGAGTCTGGTCTGGACCATTAAAATGTTACTTATATTGCAGCTTAAGTCATTTCTGTGGGAAAATAAAACTGTGTATTTTTAAGATTCTGGCTCCCCCTGTTGGTCATTTTTGGGAAATTGAACATCTCAGCGGGCGATCAGGTTGGACGAGATCTGATGAAGAATATCACCTGTGCTATGAAACATGTTGATCCAGGAGCGTCTTCCGGTCACTCTTGTAACACAGACATCCTTAATCAATTTGATTGTATAGTACAAACAATCAGCTGATCTCTTCCTCGTGCTGCCTCTGCATGTGACTAAATAATGAAGTTAACTGTCCAGAATGCATGAAAACGCCTCTGTTAGTTCCAGAAAAATGCAGCCTTTCCTCTTCTTTGATGGGAATTTGTCACTGACCTTTATAAACGAAGGCCACAGACTCAAAGAAAGCTGCATTTCAATGTTCTCGCTCTCAGCACAACATGCAGAGAACAAGTGTGGAACTTGTCTCATTTTGAGATTTCCCATCGCAGTTTCACGCCTTTTACACACAAACCTCGAGTTACCACACTGCTTTCACACGCTCTTACCCAGCAGCCTTTGCACCCAGTTCACTAAACTTCACATGAATGCTTTGAACAGTGACGTAGAGAGCGTAGAGTCTACACTGTCAGTTTACACATTTCTAAATATATTGATTATAGCTGCTTTAAAGGGGTGGCAGTTGATAAAATTTAGATATTCTTTGCCCTCAGTTTTGCCTATCAGGCTACATTCAAGCTGCCCTTATTCATGCAGGTTGCAACTGTGAGCAAACTGAAGGAAATACCTGCAGGCATTACTCAGGGATGAACAGAGTGCTGATGCTGGAGTTGATCGTAAACGAGCAGCTGTCTTTGTAGAAACGTAAAAAATGTGTTTCGTGCTGTGAAGAACTGGTTTAAAGACAGGAGCCAGAAGGTTCGAATTGATGATTTATTCTTAAGGTAAACATTTTATTCAAAAATAAATTACCAGAGATATCTTTAAAAGGCAGACAGACATTGTCTCCAACCCACTCGACACAATCAAGAAATTCTCCTTGTGTTTGTACGACATGTTTCTATGACCATCCGTCCTCATGAGGAGAAGACTAGTGTAAACCCTACAGCAGCAACTTATCATTCTTAAACAAACCACAGACTGTTAAGTTGATCAAGAAAAATAAAAAACAGCCATTGTCAACTGATTCACTATAAAACGTATACAAAGTTTATTTAAATATTTAATTCAACATACATGCCCGATTTGTAATGAGTGAACACAGAAAAGAGAGACAGTACAGTACGAGACTGGCGCTTGAGGTGAGAGATAATGTGGATGGAATCGATGCAAAAGAGCTGAGACAGATGTGATGCAGCTGTTGAGCAAAATCAAACAGGGCAGGTTCAGTCTAACATCAAGTCAAGGTCCTATTGTGGAGGAATCACATCTGAATTATAAAAGCCACCCACCACTCGACTGACTGAATAATTTGGCTTAAGAGAGGAACAAGAATCCAGTGATTAGACTTATCCGCCTCAAGATGAAGGGGGCAAAAAGGTCAGTTAAAGGAATAGTTCAACGTCTTGGGAGATGTGCTCACTTACTTGTCACAGTTAAATGAGAACACTGATACCACTCATGACCGGTCAGCTAAATATGACACTACAGCCAACAGCCAAGTTAGCTTAGCTTAGCATAAAGCTTGGAAAACAGCTAGCCTGGCTCTGTTGGAAAAGGTAAAAAAAAGAAATCTGCACTTCTCGAGCTCCATAACCAGCATGTCTGTTTAAGATATATATCATGTTAACCAGTGAGCTTCAGAGGTGCTGGTGTAGGCAGATTTTTTTTTTTTACAATGTAGCTGCTCCATCCTGCAGTCTTTGTGCTAAGCTAAGCTAACCAGCTTAGCTGCTGGCAGTAGCTGCATGTCCATATTCTTTAAATCTCAGCTAGCAAACAAGCATATTTTCAAAACATCAATTTGGGTTTGAGCTAAAAATGATCAATATCTCTGATTCCCCAGAAGCAAGAATCAAACTCAGCCTGTAGCTCCTAAAGATGTGACGGGAAGCACGGCTAGAGCGGCTTTAATGAAAGGCAGTGGAAGAGAAAATGGTTCACGATGACAGTCCTCCCTGGCTACCTGACCGCAGAGGCCTGGGCTCCAAAGCTCTTAGCTATCTTAATGCTACAACGCAGCTCCTAACGGCACACTGATGGCCAAACACTCACAGGTCCACTACAAGACACTAAAGGCCAGATAAAACTCGTCAGTTCTACATTAAAAACAGATCAAACCTCCTACCTTCCTACAGTTCTCTTAAGGATCACAATTACAAAATATTAAAGGGAAACACGGAGACGCGCACTGAGGAACTAATCTAGAGGCAACCTGAGCCCAGGGTTTGATCGTGTTACCTGGTGAACACACCTTCAAACTCAGCGAGAAGAAATGAATGAATGGAGGCAGGCAGGTGAACGACTGCGCGCAGTTTGCTTGATTTCCTGCACTCGTCTGTTTTCAGTTCAGATTTGTAAATGGAGACAGATCAATCGACCGAACAGCCTCTCGGTCCAGCATGTCCATGACGGCATTTTCAATTCAGCAGAATCAATAAAATCTGTTTCCTGATTTTAATGAAATAGTTAAAAAACAAACATCACCTCATCGTCAGTTTTCTGAGTCTGTTAGTTTGCTTGTGCTTGGATACGTTAGTAAACTGAGCTCTGGACTGTCAGACAAAACCATTAAATGCACAGAAAAGGGTTTTAGTTTGCATCCATTGTTGATAACAGCTGCCCACACCGGAGTCAGTTTTCCCTGAATTACAGCTCAGTCCTGAAGCAAGTGCAGTCCGCTACCAGCATGTCAGTGTGTGTGTGCGTGTGTGTGTGTGTGTGTGTGTGTGTCAGCCTACAGTATATGCATTACAACACAAGATGCATCTATCACAGCATGGCACACTGGAGAAGTCCTTCATGTCCCGTTTTGGCGAGAGGCGCCGCCGCCGCCGCCTTCTCTGCTCTCCTCTCATGAACGTGCAGTTTCTGCTCTGAGGCACTGGGGGGCGATGAAGAGCAGGGCAGCCAGCGAGCCTACAGGTCCACGACAGCAAATAAAGATGGGGCAGCGACGATGATGATGAGCGTATGGGCGGGGGGGGGGGAGAGGGTCAGCTTTGGTGTTGAACTAGTTTCACAGTTCTAGGATTGAACACATTACGCGAGTGGGCAGGAGGGGGATGAATATGATGAGGGAAGGAAGAGGAGGAGGAGGAAGAGCGTCAGTGAGTCTTTAACTTGGTGTGCTGCGAGCCCTGTTCTGTCAAGCTGGCTTTGATAGAGTTAACCACCGTCTGTCTGACGTTGTCTTCCATATACTGTTCACTTAATGGCTTCAAAACCTGCAGGAGAGAAGGAAGCAGAGGATTCTGTGAGAGCAGATCAGGCAAACTGGTCAGAAAACAGATGAAAAAGGGGACAAAGAAACTGAAAGAAAGTAGGTTAGGGAAGAAAAAGGTTAAATAATAAAGGAACAAAAACAGGACGCAGTCTCCAACATGCCGACCACGGAGAGATTCACAACAAACCTGAACAAAACCTCTTCAACTGAAAAAAACATTTAAGAAAAAAAAGAAATCAGCTATCCAAGATTATTAAAAAAAAACGCTAAGGCGGGCTTCAAGTCCTTGAGATCCTGAGATGGGCCTGGCCCGCTGGCGTCCAGATACATTCAGTGAAGCTCAGAGGGTGTCCACACTGAGGGACCCAGGGGTTAAAGTATGACAATCCAGCACCATCGGCCTGAAAATGAACAATAACGAAGCCAACAAACTGCAGAGTAAGTTTCTAAAACAGTCTCTAAATCCGCCAGTCGTCCAGCAGCTATTTAGTCTTCTTGTAGTTGTTGTTGAGAGGAGACAGAACTCCGAGTCCAAGTGTCGGAAGGAGTGAGACGGGCCACGCCAGGCGGCTCCTGACAGGCTCCAAAAGTTTGGAAATCACCTGAGAGGACAGCAGGGAGGAACGGGAGAGTTAGACCAGGAACAAGACTGACAGGCAAAAAAAGATGAGAAAGATCCATCCAGAAGATTGGGGAGAAACAAAGGAGGAAAAGAAAGAGATGAAAGACATGATCGATGCTGGACCGCACAAATGGAACGTTACAGGGAGTCTGGCAGCAGGAGGTGGAGGAGAAAGTAAAAGGAAATGAGGCGGGATGTGGAGAACGGCAGGCAGAAGATCAGAGAAACGGGACGCGACACCTCTCACCTTTCTGATCGTCTTCTGTAAAGCAGTGGAGGGAAGGAAGGAGACAAAAGCAGAGGAGGGAAGGAGAAGTCAGAGGAGACATGAGGGCTGCGTTCAGGTGAATCCCAAACATTCAAAACAGAAACACAGACACTGGTTTCATATTTGTACTCCTGAGTCTGCTGATGGAGTTTGAGCGATGTGAAGGCTTCTTCAGAGCTTGTGATGGACGGATGGACGTGGAGACAGAAACAAAAAGTGATGGAAGGATTCCTGTTTCTCAGGCTAAAGGCAATAAAAGGGAACTTCAGGGAAAATCCGACTGACACAGAAAACAACAGTAATGACTTCAACAGCAGGTAAAACACATCCAGGCTTATATAAAGTTATATTCCTGCAGAAGAAATGAGAGTCAGTCACTTCAGAAGGTAGTTTGATCCCCGTCTTCAGCTTTAACCAAAACCAGAGCAGAGAATGTCTGCAGTGTCTTTAACACAGACAATATAAACTTAAACACATAAAATAAACAAAGACTGTCTGATTGGAATCACTTGCTCGCTTACATTTCTGTGTTTTGCACGACAGACTTGGACGTGTTATCGTTTCAGTTCAAGCTTTAAGCCGTAACTTAACACCAGCTTAATATCTAAACACCATAACAGCAACAGCAACCATCACAAAGTTAACCATTGAACGGTTGTGTTGGCTAAACCACGGAGATTAACCTGAACACACACACACACTCTCCTCCTCTCACATGGGCTACCCACCTGTTCCCAAAGGGTCTCGGCCACCAGATCTATCATTGTTCCCACCTCCCGAAACTCTCCGGAGTACTTCACATAGGCCCAGGCGCACAGGGACAGCAGTGCCATGCCCATGACCAGGTTAACCAGCGCGGCTAAGGTGCTGAGGCCGATGAAGCCCGTCACTCCAGACACCACGTAGGTGACAAACATGACTGCAAAAAGCGTGGCGGGTGTGCGTGCGGCGTAGAAGATGTTTTTGCCGTCGTTGTGCTTGGAGAAGTTGGTGTAGGCCTCGTCCAGCTCTGACTCCAGCTGGCTCTGGTAGCGCTGGCAGAACTCCTCGCCGCCCATTTTCTTCACAGAGCGGAAGAATCGCACCGAGTGCTCGCGAAACTCCTCGTGGCAGCGCTCCAGGTCAGCCGGGGCGATGTATGGCTTGTCTCCACCGCAGACCTGAAAGGGAAGTGAAAGTGTGACTGACAGAAGAGAAAACAAAGATCCAAACTTTGCAGTCGCACATTCTGCAGGACCATGACGACATCCTGCTGTCCCTCAATGACACACTCGCACCTTCATCTTTAAACTTTTCATTTACATTGTGAAGAAAAACACGTCCTTACCAGCTCCATGTTCTTGCTGTACATGTCTTTGGCTCCTGCCACAGCAGTCAGGTTGTTGGCTTCAGCTGTCGCCTGACGAACAGGAAAACACAGTAAGATTCAAGCTAGCTTTGATGATCACAGGAGATGAGAATTAAAACCTAAAAAGTGTGAAACATACTCAATGAGATCCCTCAGTTTTCAGACAGTAACTGACCTGCAGCATGGACTTGGGGTGAGGCAGCTCCTCACCTTGGTAGATCTTTATGTAAGCCTGCAGGAGTGTAAAATAATACAGACGATCACACCAGTGTTTCCAGTATAATGTTCGTATTCTGGCAGCTAACAGGAAATTAACAGCCTGTTTATACGACTCACTTTGGGGAAAATTGATTTTGCAATACTGCCATTACCACGATAAATGTTTTAGCAAATCATAAATAATGTGCTTCAATGTGGCATTGATAACAGCCGGTGGAGGGTTATGCTTGTACTCATAGAACTGGAGTTACATCCAGTAACTATTGCCCACCACTAGTGTTCATTGATCTGTGACTTCTGAGTGTGAAAACCACTGGACTTTAATAAAATCCGGCAGGACCTTGAAGTACTCCAGCAGATCTCTGCAGGTGACTTTGTTGCCTCCGATCTCCTTCTCTACCAGTCGATCTGGGGCCAGGAGGAGCGGTACCAGCTTGGCCAGCTCTCTCTTAAAATCCCCATCGATGTCTGAAACACACAAACACACCTTGATTGTCCTCTGGAGCATGAACATATCAGTCCAGCATACTTTAGCAATCACTCCTCCTTATAAGTACATAAGTACCTCTCAGCCTGCCGTCAAAGTACGGGTTGGTGGCCACCTTGAGGCCAGGATGAGGCAGCAGGAAGCAGCCGATGTTGGAGAAGCAGGAGTGGATGTGCTTCCTCACGTTCTGCAACTCTTCATGCTGGTTCTGTTTCACCTGCATCAGCAGACAACAATTCTCCCACAGTGAAAGTGTGTTTTGGCTGATGTGCGACACATGACTAAGCACATTCACGCACGCCTGAACAGATGATGGCATGAAGTACGTCTGAGCCTTTCGAAAAGTGGCGTGGTGTGTTTGACAGGAACAGCGAGTGTGTGACCTGCTGTGCAAACATTTAACCATGTGAAGAAATATCAGCGTAGAAAAAGAAAAAAAGAAAGATTCTCACCTGTAGTCTTTTCTCCAGGAAGTTGTTGCCTCCTTCCAGCCCGTAGTCGTGTTCGTAAGGATAACTCCAGTCTCTGATCAGGAACATGAGGGACTGGAACACAGCACCAACATCACAGAGACACAATGAGACACATTAAACTTATAATACTAACGGTTATGTGGCTACACAAACGTTCTACACTGCAAACATGCACACACAGTGATCAGCAGCCAGTACCTGGAAAGGCTTCAGGTAGATCTCTTCCATTGCCAGCCGGCCATATTCTGTGAAGAGCTACACATGAGAGAAACACAGACTGAGGATCAGAAAACAGAAGCTCCTGTAACAGACTCTGGTGCTGAAATCACACCAACCTGCAGATGCTGCAGGTCGTCCTCCTGTATGTTCTGGGAGAGATTGTACACCTAAAAACAAGGAAGTAAGCACAAAGTTAGACATGAACGTTGACATTTTCACCTCATTTACACCTGGCATTAAAATAGGATCTGGATCCCCACATGTCATGTGGATAACAGGTAATCCGATCTTGCCTTTGCATTTAAACCTGGTAATTTTAATGTGTTCTTATTATCCTTATTGAAATTGGATCTCTGCCTCCAGACTAAAGTCTGTGAGCACTTTGAAATGGCAGCAAACAGAGTCCCTTAAAAAGAGTTCGGTGTGTTGAGTTAGGGAGAACTTCCTAAACTTTGTGTAATGCTGTTTATGACATTTGTCCCCTCATAGATTCAGAAAATGTAATACATTTATTCCTTTCTTTTCATAAAAATATGGTCTCGGTTTGTCCCTGTGCGCTGCAGCACCAGCGTGTAGGCTACTCCATGACTTGATAAATTAGATGCCTTGTTAACAGTTGATGCAGTGCACACCGTCGCACACAGTTACTTCTTACTATTTATCACTACTTTCCCAGCAGCACTGCTTTCATTTCGCGCAGTTCTGTTGAATAATGCATCCTTTGGCTCTTTCAGGGCACAGAATAGATGTGTAATCAGTAATTACAGCCATGTCTCTTTCAGCCTTCTCGTTTCATCACTCTCTTTGAAATACAATCTATATTTTATGTTTGCTATAAACAAATATCTGTATCGGAGCCTACAGATGTCAGCATGTTGTACGGACTGTGATTACACCTGTATAAGATCCAAATAAGACATGTTTAAGTCTCACCTGCACAGAGCTGGTCATTGTGCTGAGGGCGAACACAGTGGCACAGTCCTTTATGGTGGACTGGCTGTCAAATGCTCCCTGAGTGTCAACGAGGAGCACAGCAACCTGTGGGGACGAGACGCAATAAATGTAGTACGCTGCCAACTTCAGCTTGTCGACAAAGGACTGTGATGGCTGCTTGAGAATACTAATCTGATATTTACCAGGTTGTCCCAAAAATACATTTCAACCCTGTGTGACGTGTGAAGCTCTCGGGGATTTATGATATTGTCTGCTTGATAACTGTCTACCTTGCTGCCATCAGGCTTGTCGACCACAAAGACGTCGCTCCAGATCTGAATTCCTGTGGTCTCCCTCTCGCAGCCTCCTCTCCAGGTGAACCCTGTCAGGGGCTCATCATCACCTCCCATCCATGACTCATCCTGCAGTGGAGGGAACGAGGGAGGAGACGGGGAGGGGGTAAGATGAGAGGAAAGAGAAAAAGGAGAAGAGGCGGTTGAATAAGGGGGGAAGTGGATTGAGAGGACAGACGAGGAGTAAAGTGCGAGGCGCAGACAAGACAGATGGTGGAGAGGAGGTGGAGAGATAAAGGTACGAGAGGGAGGAGTGAAAACAGGGTCAATGAACTGAAGTCCACCAGCATTTGGCTCAAATTAGCACCTGGAGGGAAAATTCATTTTCCAAGAGGAGCTGTCTTTAAATAATGTATTGTATTGTAGTGTTAAATGTAATTTAACTACCCAGACCAGAGAAAAGAGCCTTACACAACTAACCAGGACAACGCTGGCTGAGAAAGTACCTGCTGACTGGATGATTATAAGACCTCACTGAAGGTCTGTACTCCAGAAAACTAGAGCTTTTTTCTTTGCCAGTAGCAGCTCACTTAACACACACGTTTTACAGTGTATAGTCTGCACAGTAACAGGTGTGAACAGAACACCCTGAATGAAGTGGCTTGTGTGAGTAGTGCCAAGACTTCAATGTGAGACTGAAAACACGTTACAAGGCCATCATCACAAAGACTGTTCAGTTATGATTTTGAACGAGAAGGTCAGAATAAAAGCAACTCATTGTGACCTGGTTTGTTTGTCTGGTCGACAAATGACGAACCACAGACAGGAAGTGTGTAAACAGGCCCCAAGAGCAAATACCTGATTTGCAAGGCAAACTCTGATTCCGGCTACTACACCATGAAATCTGTGTTGAACGCCTGACGAGGATCGTATGACAATATTAATACTGTGTGTAACATTAACTGTTGAATATAAGAAGCCCAGCCTGAACAAATGGCATCAGCGCTTGGTGAAACATGTGAACATGTGCAGCTCTCTGCAGACTTGCAGGAAAACCCATGTTCATGCTGCTCAACAGCTGCGAGAAAGGAGTCCTAACATTCCTCCGTCTTTCCTGTTGTGTGTGTTAAAGTGTGTGTGTGTTAGAGAGGGTATGTGCAAGTGAGTGAAAGGTGATCCCGGCTGCCTCTGTGTGTCCAGCTGCTGCCACAAGGACTGACTACTGGTTGATACCTGTGACGGAGCAAGTCACAGCTGTTGGGTGGACATGCTCAAGAATGTGTGTGTGTGTGTGAATATGTAATGTAGAGCACTTACACCACCCTGTTTTATTGGTACACCTTGCTGCACCTCCTACTCACCTGGTTGAGCAAGTATCTCAGCATGAGGCTGAACTGGAGGCGCTTGTCTTTGCTCGTCACATTCTGGTACACATGCCAGTTCTGGTTGTAATCTCATCTGCTGTACCAGCTCATCTAGCCCACCTGTTTTCTCAATCTCTACGGACTGTGAATGTTACACAATATTAACGGCCCAGGGGAGAGATGAGCTGTTTTATGCGTATTTAGCACAAGTAAACACACCTTGAGCAGGGGCCTTTACCACACATAAGTGAGTAATTTAACTGCCTGATCTTGCTGTCACTGTGCACCAGCGCAGGAGCTTCATTTCAGACGTGCATGAGGTGAGGTGAACTTATCAGGGTTGGGAAGTAATGGTTTAATTATGTGTTGTTTTATCAGCACTGATATCGAAGTTAAACCAAACGTGTCGCAACAATTTAGCCAATGGTTTACTCATTTAAAAACAACTGCATGAGAGTGCATTTTCCAGTCACGACAAGGTATTCATATGTAAATATTCTAAACTTTGCTGTTTATATACCTGACTGTGCATGTAGCGCAGCATGAAGTCCAGCAGGAAGGACTTGCCCTTGCGGAAAGCCCCAGCCACGGACACGACCACCACGTTCAGGTCCTTCACGTGATCCTGCAGCAGGATCTTCTCCAGCGCTGCGGCGTCCAGCTCAAAGCTGTGTTCATCCTCGTTGGCCAGGACGATCTGGATGGGTCTGGCCTTTTCTTCCTCTACCGCAGCCTGAAGACATGAGTTTGCAATCAATCATGGCTTTCGCTGGCATTGAAGAGAGAGGCTTAAGTGATCACACTGGTGATGAGGCAGATTTCACGGAGGACAGAGGGGACTGAAAATCACAAGTCTGAGATCAGCCGACAAAGCGGGTACAAAGAGGAAATAAGATGAAATGAACACATTTAGACGTAAAGAAAAGATGCAGAATACTGGTATTTTTCTTAAGTATATAAAGAAAAAGTCCTCTAGATAAAGCACAGAGTGGTGAAGGAAGAAAGAGAAACAGGGACTCAAGTTATAGCTGCATCAAACACTAGTTAATATGCTATACATGCTTGTCAATAGACAGAAATATGGCAGGAAATGCAGTAAAACTTCACCTCTTCTTCCAGATTCTCTGCATCTGATGAAGGGGTGCGGCTGGCACTTTTGATGGAGTTTGAGGCCATGGTCCTGGGAAGCAACTCATCCTCCAGGTCTTCTGGCCTGGCTAAAGGAGGCCTCTGCTTATGTCGAAAAATGGGGACATCTTCCATTCCACTTAAGCCTTAACAGGGCAAAGTAAATGTGCACTGGTTAGATGACAGCGCTCTGCATGTTAGTGCAGTCCAGACAATGGATGTAAAGTGAGAAGGAGAAAATGTGGAAGCAGGGTTATGCAGTAAGAGGTTTCATTGACTGACTTTTGTTTACGTGTGAGAGACGATTGTTCTGAGACAAGAGTGGAATGTCCTCTATGTGGTCAAATTATAGACGGGATCTTTCCAGCATTTTGTGCTGGGCTAAATACTGTCATCCACTCTGGTCTACACATCTAGGTCAAGCTCGAAAATAGCCCTGCGCTGAAAATCACAAAGGGGCAGCAAAAAGGACACAAGACAGGAGAAGGACAGCGTTTTCACATTTTTCTTCTCAGTCATTTTGATGTTCCTGTGAAAGTCTTTCCTTGTAAAATCTAAAGCACGTTTCCTCTAAAACTGCAAGGTTCTTCCTTCTTGTCCCAGTGCCACAAGTGCAGTATAAGCAAGTGAGCTGAACCACAAACTGGACTGCATGCAGATGAGAAGCTTCTCTTGATAACAGTTTTGTTAGGGCTACAAGTAATGATTATTTCCATTATTGACTCATCTGCTGATTAATGATCAATTCATCATTGGTTCTATATAATGTCAGAAATTGGAGAAACTATCCATCACAAAAAGTGACGTCTTCAACAGTCCAACACCCAAAGATACACGGTTTATTATCGTTATATGAGACCCAGGAAACCAGCTGGAGCCGGAGAATTTTGGCATTTATTCTTCAGCCCTAATTATTTTAAGTGACTAAATTGAATTTCTATTATTTAAAATGTAAAGAATGGTAAGCCTAATCTTGTAAAATTCATTTAAGCTGCTAAAAAAAAAACAACTTTGCTTTGCCTCCGACTTCATCACAGTTTACCCTCATTACCAGCTTTCCTCTACAGATACAGAACTCAGTGGAGCCGGTTTGGGATGACACTCCCTGATGTGCGTAGTGAAAGCGGCAGTCCCCTGGTCATACACCAGAATCCACTGAGCAGGTAGGACAACTAGCATCAAGCATTGCTCATTCAAATATTATACCAGTGATTACCATTCAATTGTCCTGAGCTGGCTCTCACCACATACAAATGTAGGTTTGGGCAAACCAACAGGACTCCTCAGATCGCTCCTGTTATTGCTTCATGGACACACCTTGGATACACCATCTGTTTTGAACAATAAGAAAACTGTCGCAGCATATAGCCGACTTTGCAATGATGTCATCTACCTCAAACAAGTAAAAACAGATTCTGACGGCACATCTAGACGGCTTTACAGCGAACACCAACCGTCACAAACAGCTATTCAGACGTTACTCATAAGGTTACGTGTCAGTGCAGATCAAAGATTTATGCTTCACCTATTAGCCACAGAGATGCTGACTAGTGTCTAGTGATAATTTTCATGAGCAATTAACCTGTTGATTATTCGTTCCAAGCCTGTGTGTTTAAGTGAGACAGCACTAACAGTGATGAGGCAAGAAAAACTCTCAAAGAAATTAGTACTTCTTTGTGCCTGACTGCCGGATGCTCATATGCCACCTGTGTTTGACTCTGGAAGAGAGCAGCTTATGCTGTGCAAACAAGCTTAATACAAACTTGCTCTCCATGCAGGGCCCCAGGTAGTGTCTTCTGTCTACACAAATTAGATTTCACATTACCCAAGATGGAAAGCAAGACAGCCAGGGATCGCACCTTTTTCACAAGTACACTGATACATCATACATTTCAAATTAGCATGATTTTGGCAATGTCCAAGATACATGACTTTTAGTTGATTTGCTGTGTGCTTGTTTTATTTATATATACAGATATATGTCTTTAAGAGATGGCAATGCAGGCTTGTGTGACTCCCTGGCCCTGCAACGGCAGCACCTGGACTCAAAACTCAAGACCATTTCAAAGAGGTGGGAGGCCAATTTTGAAAATATTAAAAAGGTCCATTGTGTAGGACTTAGTGGCAACCAACTGAATACCCCTAGCCTCAATCCTCCCTTTCCAAGCATGTAGGCCAACCCTTGGTGGCTGCGAAACTTGTGAAAAACACAAAAGGTGCACTCCAAAGCCAGTCTCCGGTTTGTCCATTCGGAGCTACTGTAGAAACATAGTGGTGCAACATGGCAGACTCCGTGGGAGAGAACTGACTCTCTTTGCAGAGATAAAGAGCTCATCCTAAAAACAATGATTCTTATTTTCAGGTGACTATACACTAATGAAAACTATGAAAATCATATTCAATTTCTGCCAATATGTCCCCTTAAATCTGACACGCTGGTCCTTTAAGTGATCTTCTTCTTTCTCAAGGGGACGACTGTAAATGGGGCACTCAAAGATCCAGCTAGAGGTGCTGCGAATTCCCACAGGGGTAGCAGTAATGCTGCGCTGGTGTTTGAGTATCTGCTGTAAGCATGAGGCAGTTACAGTAATCTGCTCTGCACACAAATTAGCCCTGCACATTTTCCTGTCTGTGGCAATGCAGGTTCCCTTCACGTCCAGAACAGCACTCAGCACGATGAAGTGGCACAGACTGCAGTCATAGAGGGGACCCACACAAAGACACTATTCTGCTGGGACTGCATGGAGTCTGTACTGCAGCAGAACGTGTTTGAGAGACAAAACACAATAAGCATGCTAGAAAGCATAACAGCCTGTGAAACACTGTTTGCTCTGCTGATATGTGCATTCACTGCTGCACTCACACTTCATGAAAAGTGGCTAATGCACTCGTCAGCTGGCAGAAAATGAGGGCACAACTAAATTTAGCCACATTACTTCTTATCTTATGGAGGCACTGAGCAGATGTTAACTGGCCTACATGTTTCTCTGCACTCACACACAAAGTTACCAAGGGATGTGTTTGTACAGTACATCACGCACAGAAAGCATGAAGCATTGCACATAAACACACAAGTATGTTCAGTCTTGCATCCCTCCAGATCTGATGAAGGACTATCTTTAACTATGCATGGCAGGAATAGAGCGTGTCTACGCAAGCTAGCCTACATCTCGACACTGTGTCCCAAATCAGCTCTCCCTTCCCCGGACTCCTGCGCTATATCTGAGGCAGACTTTGCCATGGCTTTGGTCCATCTAACTTAACCAGCTGTCTAAATATGGGAGGTTTCAAACTTTAAAGAGACAATTTCCCTGGCTTTTCCAAGACATTTACTGTAGGAATGAACAAACCTTTGCGAGTGAAAAATAGTCATACATGAAAATTACACTGCTGTTAATTAGCCGGAGACAAATGTTCTGCAAGCAAGATTAAGCAAAATATTTCCTGGTGTCTTGCTGATTACGACATTTAACATTTTCATTTGTTAAAGGAGAACACAGGTACTTCAAGTGTTTGGAAAGCAGGGAAATCTCCTCTCTACTGTTGCAACATTCCAGTGCTTCTCAAGGTTTCAACACCCCCCTTTAGCCTTGTCTGATCCAGGCTGCGCATTTTAAATAATCTGGGAAAAAATAGTTCACAAGACCAGGAAACATGAGTTTAAGAAACAGAACCAGGAATCCACTATAGCCCATTAAGATGCAGTTACACTGACTTCTCTGCACACCGTTGCCAAAAGACAACCTGACACGGCCTCCCTGGACAAGAGTCAAGGAGGGCAAATGTTCAGTTGCAGCAAGCAGACCAACAGGGAGTCTGTGAGGACAAAGTGCATATTAACAGCAGCCACAGTTAGCGAATGTTGTTGCCACAGACTCAGCTGGCCTGTATGAAAGTAGACACAAGGGTTATCTTGATAAGGGGCACCTGACCATATTTCAGTGATGAGTGAAATTTGTATTAGCCATTTATTTTCTGCAAAGGAAAAAGACTGTTTTTCTCTCTTTTAGGATGGTAAAACAACATGTCTGTATTGAAAACAGGGTAGGGCTCTAACCAACAATATTATTAATTCATTAGTGATTATTTTTTCAATAAAGCAATTAATTGCTTGGTACATAATATCTAAAAATGCCTTGTTTCATCCGACCAACAGTGCAAAACCCAAAGGACGGTGAAAAAAACAGCAAATATTCACATCTTAGAGGCTTGAACCAGGAAATATTTGCCACTTTTTCTTGATTACACAACCGCAATGAGTAACCAATTCTAAAAGTTATTGCTGAAGCAATAATGACTGATACTGATGCCAATGAACTAATCAACTGATCACTCCATAAACGAAGTGCTGGCAATAGCCTTCTCCAGTCCAGTGTGAGGACAGCACTGCTGTCACAGATGGGGATGTGGATCGTTGCTAATATAACAATATATATACTGTATATTTAGTGTTTTCAGGGTGAAAAACACTGTGGCTGTTGCCTAATGTGAAAAAACACATTTACTTTGAAAAGCTTGGGAATACAGACAGTCATAATATCCACATTTGTAACTGTATTAAACTGAGGTAAAGTGAGGAACCTGCATATAGTTCAATGCATCAAACCCAGCATCAGCTCTTTTCAGCACCAGTAAATCTGCTCAAGGCTGGGGTTTAGCCTAACCCTTTTACATTTTATTGAAATTTACAGATAGTCCACAGTTTTTCTAGTCTATCTTAGTAGTCAAGTGCTCATATGAACACTGAAATAGGTTTTACTTGCTCTAATTCTACTTCCTACTCACGCTGACGCTTTTCAAAGTAAGTGATGGGGACAAACCCACAAAAACTGTAACTGCATCGATTAACAATTACGTGTGTTTTTCTGGCTGTAAACTGCTCAAGTGTCAGTTATACTCAGAGGACAAAATTAGCCTGGTAATCAAGTGGATAACTGCTGGTAAACTGAACAGACTAATAATAGAGTATTTAAAAATATCCGAGTCATTAGTGAGATGAGGGGATTATCGTATACGTGTGGTTGGGCTGAAAACCCGTTACAGGAAACCGGTGACTGTTTCAAAGTTCAGACACGGAGACTGTGCGGCCAGCTCCCCGCAGCTTTACAGACAGGACACCGCGGACGACTCGCCGGTCCTCCGCGGGCCAGGTGAAAGTGACGGCCCGGACGAATGAGCCGACAGGTGTCGCGGTTTTGTATCCGGGTCAGAATCAGTTTCAAACATCAGCTTTTAAGTTACAGACAGAAAACACGTTTTAACAGAGCGAACACACAGACTGGTAAAATGAACCTGCCTCCAGTTAATTTTCACACAGCTTGGCCTGTGCTGCCGCTGTGCTTCTGTTCGCAAACCGGAGGAGACCTACCCTGTCAGGGGTGCAACATTTGGCAGGACACCGCGGGTCCCCCCGTTGAAAACAAGAGCTAACGGAAAACGAGAGTTTGCCCCTCACAAAGACAAAGACGACAGAAGCGAAACACTTCTACACCTCCCTCCTCGGCGGTAAACTCGGTTCACTGCTTAAAATCTATAAGACAAAATCGACAGCGGTTTACCTTCGTCGGCGACTCGGCTTTTGCAGTTGGGCTCGAAGTGATTTCTGCTCCTCAGCCCGCTCACCTCCGCCATCTTGGACTGCTGAAACCTGACGTGGCTGACGTCAGAGGAGCTTCTTTCTCCTCGCGCTGTGAAGTTCATGATGGCCCGCAGCTGGCGCGAGCACAGCGCGCCGCCAACTATGTCTGCTTTTCACAAGTTTGTGTTTTAGCTACACTGCCGCTGCATGGTTGACAGGTGTGTTTCTTTGACTCTTTGAGACTGTAACCTGATCTCAGGGGCGTAGCAAGGAATTCTGGACCCCTGCAAGACTCTTGCCCTGGACGGGGAAGTGATGCCCTTAGTACTGTTTTTGGACATGTGGGACTTTTTACATTCAACTGACAGCTTTAAGTAAAAACAATGAAGCAGGGGTCTTTGAAACAGCCATTATGTCATCACAAAAGGAGATAAAGTTTAAAATATGTGAGAAATATTTAATTTATTTGTTGGTTGGTTTATTTACTAGGAGCTGTTCAGTTAAATATTAGCCAGATGTCCATTAGGACTTCAACTAACTTATTTTAATTGCTGATTAATCTGTCAATTATTTCTCAATTCTTCGATTAGTTGTTTGGTCAATAAAATGTCAGAAAATGTTGAAGCCTAAGATGACGTCCTCAGTTAACTGTTATAGAGGAGTGAAGAAACCAGAAAATAGTTACATTTAAGAAGCTGGAAAAAGAGAATGTGGACATTTCTTTTCTTAAAAAATTACTCAAACTGATTAATCATTATAGCTGGTGATTAATTTAATAGTTGACAACTAATCAATTTATCATTGTAGCTCTGTTTTAAATGCAAATATAGTGCGAATTTTAACAAAATTTAAGGAAAATCTGCAAACGAAAATGCAAAATGAATTTGTATTTCCATGCACTGCTGTCATGCAAATATTAGAAGTTGAGCAAGATAAACTGGCTGTTGCCATTGAACCACTGCAGAAGCAGAGGGCGCAAAAAGAGGACGTAATTAAATGAGCACCAGTCAAACTCTGGTAAATGTACTTAGTTACACTGCACCACAGCGAGGGTCCCTGTTTTGACTCAGTCATGACATGATACCATTCAGATACAGGGTGGTACTTTTGGAGCTGCAGCTTTACTCCTCTGACCACAGCGTCCCCATCTTTTCCTGTTGTTGATACTGCACTGCTGGGCCTTACGCTCATGTTGTGTGTGTCCAGACTTCTGTCACATGTTCTCCATCCCCTAATGCCATTATCATCAACAATGTCGGTTTCCATCCTAAGAATGTGAGATAGGAATCTTGGAGGAAATTGGATCCATTTCCTCAACATGTCCCGGGTCTTCCACACTCGCTGCACTTTGTTTGGCTTCTGAAACCTGAACATGTACTTCAAATCTCGCTTTGAGATTAGCTTGGTTGTGTTTTTTTTTCTCGCCTGTTAATCACAATGAAAAGATCACATTGGGTCTTTCATGACAACTTATAACAAAAATATCCGATTTTATTAGGTATTTGTGGGTTTTGTAGACACAAGTAGAAGTAACTAAAGCTGTCAGATAAATATGAGTAATGCATATAATCATTTTTTTCATTTAACCCGTCATGTTATGTGTAGGTGTGATATAACGTCTACACACTGAAGCACGCTTCCTCTGTGTACTCACTACCTTGGTGAAGGTTATGTTTGCTTTCACAGACAGACTGTCGCAGCAAAGACACTCGTCTTATCTCCTGTGTTTAGCCAGATATCTGTGATGCAGTGGAGATATGCTGTTCTCCACTCAATAACTTTATGGTGTTTTAACTGCTGTCAGTGATTATGACTGCTGAAGAAAAAGTCATAAAAGCTCTTGAACTCAGTGGACAAACTCACTGCATGTGTTTACCCAGCTGTTCACGTCTGCCGCTGTGCACTGACACTGTGGAAAGACTGTCTGCTGACAGAGATGCAGGAATAGGAGGGCAGCTTTTCTTCAAGTAATGCTATGTCAGATTCCACTTGGCTGGCGTTAAGTTGGCTGTTGGAGAAGATATGACTTTAAAGCCTTTAATTACACTGAAGTATCAGGTGCTTTTGATCTGATAATGATGATAAAGAGTCTCCAGTCATGCTGATGGCTCCGTGAGGTGGATGCAACCAGCATGCTACATGTGCACAATGACAAAGCAATTTTGATGTGTAGCAGGCATAACGTTACCATGCTCACCATCTCAGTTTAACGTGGCGACTTGCTAAAAGGAGCTAATTAGGTCCTAACACACAGCTGGGGATAACTGGAAGAAGTTTTGCAGATGTTCAGTATTAGACTAATGAGAAATTTTGATGGTGCTTCATTACATCACAGTTCATTCAAGGGGACATGTCTTTACCAATCCCTCTAACAGCTGTTGAGACATAAAAGTTTCAAATGTCAACCTCATGATGGTGCTAGAGGAAAAGTTAATAATCAGTCCAGATGAAAGGGCAAGCAGACTTTAAACAACCCCACTTGGTACCTATGAGTTTTTATATTTCATTATACTCTGGCCGTAACTGGAGACTTTAAAGTATTAATCCTATGCATGTTGTATTTGACAGAGTTGCTACTCGTTAACTTTTTCGGAAATGCATCTGCAACTGGGTAAGATCATGTGACACAAACAAAACGTCCCAGCAGCTGCTACGTGGACCTTGTAGTCAGATGATTTTGTCAAGGGACTTAATTTACTTGTCCTCAACAGGTGTGTTTGGGTCTGTTTGCATTAGCTGCTGCAGTGAGGCGTGTTTGCATTGGCATTTAGCTAATCTAAATCCTCACTGAAGCTGCGATACCTCACGAAGCTGCTGTTTGGAGAAAGTGATCAGAGGCGCTGCTGTTACTTTCCAACTCTAACCTCTAACTGACCTGGACACACACTAACACACACACATCAACATGGAAGGCAAATTGAAGACGCACTCAAAGCTCACCCTGAGTAACCGCGCTCATGAGCCAATCAGGTGTTGTTGGCTAACTGTGATTGGGTGTCGTGTGTGTGTGGGGTTGTCCTGAGGTACATCCCCACATACACTGGAGGTCCCGCTCCATCCGGGGATTAGATGTGACATTTAGGAGTCACTGAAGGACTCTCTTGTCTTTCCTGTGCTGCACATTCAGAGTCATACATAAAGCTTTGTGTCAAGGACATTTGGAGGGTGTAAACTTTGATCTTTTGCAGGGAATTTGAAAATCTTGCTTCTACCACAAACCCCTTAATGCTCAATGAATATACTCATAATACAGATCAAAACCTTGTGTCAGTATATACTCTGGCCTGTTGAGGTTGTGGTTGTCCTGTTTGTTTGGATGGTAAGTTCCTCAGTGAGCTCTTCTGCTTCCTCCCTCTTCTTCCATGCACTATAATGGATGAGGTCAACGCTCAAACATACGTAAAGGTCAAGACACACGCAGAGAAGGGGGAGGCTCATGGCCGAGAGAGTGACAGATGGAAAATAATTGGTTTTTAGAAAGAGCCGGGGGGACAGCGAGACCCGCCGTGTTAATCTGTGTCACTGCTCTTCTATTCTTAGCGTGTCCCGTCGGCCTGCAGAAATATGAGAGACGCATGTGATGACAAGCCCTGATAAATTTAGAGAGAGGGTCACAGAACAGTGACAGAACCCCCAGACAAGGACTAGACTCCAGATGTGTGGACCGCACAGCATGTGTCCTGGAGGTACGCAGGAATGTGAATGGAGTCTTCGCCCTGGGACATTTACAGAGGGATTATTCCTTTGTGTCCTATTTTACTCCTGCCTCCCATCAACACTCATCTCATATTAGCACACCAGTCCCTTGGCCTCACGTTGCAGTCAGTTCAGATGAGCTTGACATCAACTCTGCGTTTCCTGAAGAAATAGTCGAGACTGAGTGGAGGGCTCCCTCTAGTGCCCACAATGTGAAATACATCAAACAAACAAACAAACAATAAATCCACAAGCTGCGATAAGAGGGGTCCAAGCACATTGCTGGAAATGCATCAAAGAACTTTTAAAGAACAAGCTTTAATAATATTTTATGACTAGGCTATGAGTCCAGAGCATTATTTGTTCAATGAATTTCAGTCACAGTGGTGGAATGTAACTGAGTGCAGCTAATAATGTACTTAGATGCAATTTAGAAATAAATTATGTAGTGTGTAAGGAATTGTATGACATTATATAGGACCTAAAAAAGTTAGGACAACATAAAAAAAAATTGTAAAACACAAACAAAACAGTATTTAAAAAAACAAACAAACAAAAAACATATACTCAATTGAAAACAGAAGACAGTATATTTAATGTTTGACCTCATCAGCTTCATTGATTTTTGTAAATATCTGCTTATTCTGAATTTGATGCTGTTGATGTTTCAAACAAGCTGGGACAGGAGCAGCTAAAGACTGGGAAAGAGGTGGAATGATCCAAAAACACCTGTTTGGATCATTCCACAGGTAATCAGGTTGATTGGTAACAGGTGATAGTGTCATGATTGGGTATGAAAGGAGCGTCCTGGAAAGACTCAGTCGTTCACAAGCGAGGATGGAGCGAGGTTCACCACTTTGTGAACACATGATTGGATAAATGAGATTAATATATGAGCTCAGGAACACTTGAAAAATGAAAAATTGCAAATACGGATGTGAAATTTTAGTTGTTTAAGTCATTATTTTATTTATTCTATTTACCCTTGAATACTATATTCATGTTTAAAAAAAGGAAGCCAACACATATTATTTTATATTTGAAGTGAATTACAAAACCATTGACATTTCACCATTAACTCACATTATACACTTTCAGTTAAGGATGCTGACAGAGTTATTTATCAGAGTGGATCAACAGGAAGAATATCTCCAGGATATTTCACATTATGCAAAGAAACTTAAAACCGTTTAAAAAGTTGTCCATTTGTTTCCGATGCTGCCACACGGTGGCAGTGTAGGCCTGGTTGAGTTTTGTGAAGCCAGTTTGTATTGAGGGGTTAAGAATAGTTATTTTAGACAGCGATAACAATAATTACAATTACTATTAATCAGTGTCTGGTAGACTTGAACTGAAGTTTCTCCTGTTTCACCATCAGCTCATCAGGTCTTAAAGATGTCTCTTGTGAAAAAGTTTATTTTTTACTTGCTTTGAATGACACGTTTAGACTTTGCTCTCTGAGCTTCAGCAGCTCAGCATCAAGAGCCAAAGCAGCATTTTATCATCTCAAACAAACAGGAAGAGTTAGAGGTCTCATGCCTTCGTCTCCAGCAGGGCGGACTGTTCACTTCCTTGTCTGGTCTCCCCAAAAATACCATCAGTGTTTTAACAAGGCAACATGTGACCTCTGTTCTTACATTTTTACTCTGGTTTTAAGTTAGTCATGGAGTAGATTTTAGCAGTGGTTCTGGTTTAGCAGTCACTTAACAGCTTTCATGAGGTCTTTTGGCTCTTTAGGAAGCAGAATCGAACAGGGTGAAGCTGCTTTTAGCTGCGATGCTGCACACAGATGGAAGCAAACACTCTGAGCTTCTCTGGTGTCTTTGAGTGATGCATTTCTCTACAGCACGTCCATTTCTTTTATTGGATGTGGAGCAACTTGCAGCTTAGCACTGCACTGTAACTGCTCCATTACTGTATTCCTGATCTATTATTATGGTAATCTAGTTTAATTTATTTTATTTTTCCTTTTTATTGTGTTTTTAAATGTCTATAAATATCTAAAGCACTTTGAATTGCCTCTGTGCTGTACAAATAAAGCTGCCTCGCCTTTGGAAAAAAAAAAACTGTAATAAGCTGCGATAAGTAATTTTACAAAATGCACGTAAGATGATTTTGATAAACAAATGATAGCATTGTTTTCATGGTGTTTGAATCACATCAGGACATCAGGAAACATTTCAGCCGTTCATTTCTCTAATTGATGATTTTAATTTGATGTGACAGACTTGATGTGAAATCTGTCCTCACAGACGATGAATTTAAACTTTTTTCTTTTTACTTTTGGATCTCAGCAGACAACAAGTGACATTAAACACAGAACACACAGACTACATGTCCGATGGCACAAATACTGGAGGAGGGGTCTTCTCTTATTGTTTTTAAAAGGCCTGCAATGTTATTTTCAAATATCTTGGAAATCAGCTATGTCATATCAAATCCTATGTAACAATAATAATAATAACTGCATTTGTATAGCATTTATCTAAACAAGGTTGCAAAGTGCTTCACAAAATATATGAGAATAAAAAACTAAAAAGAAATGTGACAGAACAAAAGAAAATATACATCAGGCATCATGAAGGCTCTCCTATAAAAACCCTCATGTTTTCAAATGAGCAGGGCAGAACCAAGATGAACTGATTCAAAGGCATCGCTTCACTCTAACTGTAAAACTGTCCAGATTTTTTAAAGATGTTGAGAGCACAGGATATGCTGTGTGAATGGCATGGGTGACACAACGATAACAATACATCATCAGCATAAGGATTTATTTGAAAGCCATGCACCTGTTTCGATGCCTTGTATACGGGCTTCCTGCACACGGCAAAAGGCTCCGATGTCAGCAGAAAAGTGGCGGGTGAGACGGGGCGGCCCTGCCTGTGGACAGGACCGGATAACACACTAATCACAAAATACTCTAAAGGTTTGGACTGAGGCTGCTGGTTTGTGATAAAGTGCTTTAATCCATTTCTTAAAGACAAGTCCAAAGTCACATAGCTCACATAGGGCCACTCTATCACAAGCCACCAATGGGAGCTGGCTCTGACCATCACATGTAGGCCCCTTCATGTTATTGGAGGAACGTCTTTCAGGATTCATGTGCATAAGAGTGGGGGCTATCTTTACCATTCGCTATTTTTTGTTTCTTGATTAGATGGTTGTAAAGAGGTAGCAGCTCCTGATAAAACACTGAATCTGTCACCTGGAGACTTCACAGATTTTATTTCCAGCTCCAGGATGGGAGTCTCCGTTTCCTGTCTGAACGTTATTCCTGAAATGTTTTCCACACGTGAATCTCCTGTTGTTCCTCTGCAGGTATTAAAATGCAGCCTGGTTCAGTACAAGCCTTTGATGCTGTAACACCTCACTGTGTTTTCCTCCGCTCAGCAACAGGCTCATTGTCCCCTCTCTCCAGCTCCTCATACAGTTCGGCTTGCTGAATCAACAGCATTGTTGCCAGGTTGTCATGGTGTCTGATTGTTGAGTATCATGTCACGCGCCCCGTCACAGCCGGACGTCCCTCCGAGCCTGCGGCCGATCCCATGGTCGCCAGGACGTTTACCTTGGCAACCACAAGAGGCTGGCAAAGACGGGGGAGCCAGGAGACGTTGGTGGTGTCGTGTCACCGTGTGTCATGGCCACAGAAAAGCTCCTGAACGTTGACCAGAGTTATGTTTGGAGATATTTCCACCGAGGTTTTGTATTTGGAGGTAGCTGACCTGAGGAGGGCAGAGAGCGTGGGTATCTTTAAGAGCACCTCTTTAGCCTGGCTTTACAGTATTTAGTGTGTGTTTATTTCATTATATTAATTTAGTTTTTAATTAAACTTGTCTTCTTCTTAACTCTCTATCTTCTGCACTTGGAGTTGTCTTTGATGTGTGACTTGTGCTTTATAGATAAAGTTTGATTAATTGATCCACAAGTGTTTTATAGTGTCTTTACAGGAATATTTTATGTCATGTTTTAGCATCAAAATAAATTAAACTGTACGAGGATTTATTCATGCATTCTCGTACGCAGGCGTGAGGTAAGAACAAGCCGCACGCTGTTAAATGTGTTCCCACGGTGTGTTTTGAAGGTGTTTTTGTAGCATCAACAGTGAGCTGACGGTACTTTTGGTTTGATAAAATGCAACCAGAAGAATGTCCAGTAAACTGAATCATAAACAGTATTTATTCACTCTGAAACCTTAATTTTTCCTCCCAAATCAGGTGTTTCCTTATTATAATATGGTTATGGAAGAAATCAGCAGTTAGCAGTAAACCACTGCAAAAATACTCCTGCAATCAAAACTGTACACAAGTATTAGCAACACAATGTACTTAAAGTATCAAAAGTACTTGTCATGCACAATGGCCCCTTTTTAGAGTGTTATATTGTTTCATATTTTGTGTCTGATCTTCTTATCTGATCACTATCATTGATGCATTAACATGTTGACTCTTAATTAGATTTTTTTGTCAATCAGAAACTTGTTTTTCAATCAGGCACAAGTCGAAGAAAACGTTCAGTGTGACCAGTGGTAAACCAGGACCCGGGCCTCTCCGGGATCCTGGTGTCTCCGGGACTCCGAGCCCTCAGGGGCAGGAGTCTGAAAGGGAAAACCGGGGAGGAGGCTCCGAGGCCAGGCTAGCTAACGCACCTGCAGGGGGTCTCATCACTCTCTCCACACTTCTGCTGTCAGGGCTTTTGTTTCAGCAACATTACTCACCCACAAGGTCCTGCCTCCCAGGTAACTCTACTGCTGAGCTGCTGCTGCTGTCGGAGGGGCAGAAAATCCACAGCCTCAGCACAGCCCTCACAACATGTGGATCACAGCCAGAGAGGAAGACAGACACATCGGCCTCTGGACATGTAAAAAACCAAAGCTTGGCCATAGAGACTCTACATAATGTACATTAACTTGTGACAGTTTGGACAGTTTGTCCTATCTGGGGCTTTGTGCCTCATTTCTCTCCCTCCAGTATTTTGACATACAGCATCTTTTTTGTTGATAAATCCTGCAGATTGACAGTAAAACCTAATCACTCCATCTTCACGTCAATGTTTTTAACTGTGCAAAAGTTCCTTAAAGCGAGACAAAGTAAGCTTTAACGGTGGAGATAACACATGTTGTTCATATAAATGTAAAGTCAAATCCATAAGCAAAAAAAACATTGTTGTTCAATTTGATGCACTCGGGACTTAAGGTGCTACAGACCTCAATCATATCAGCTAATTGTAGCAAACTAACTAAAATTTTTACTCAAAGCATGATTTTTACCTAAACGAAGGTTTGGTGCGCCTGTCACTGGTACTCTCAAACGGCCATGTAGGTCGTTTTGGGAGTCATCGACCTCTCCAGACGTTCAGCGATGAGGACGTTTGGGCCTTAAAAGATACAGAGCGGTCTAAATATCAGAGCAGCTGCAAACAGCAACAGAACAGGTAACAGTGTTTTCCAAGTGCTTCATATTCTAATCCAACGTTTGAATCATTCAGAGAAAAATGATTTTGTCTTGCATCATTTTGTGTTTCTCTGAGGAGGAAAGTTTGCGTTCACTTGTCCTCAGATCCATCTCTGGTGAAAAGATGCGGCATAATAACAGGGTGCAGATTTGATTTCAGTCGTCTAACAACAGAGCTGCTCTCGTGTATCTGAATCCTCCACAGACTGGAGGTGGATTTTAACGATGTTGTGTCTTCTGCTTTCCTTCACACCTTTCCATTTACTTCCACTGACTATTCAAATTTACAGCTTACCCCCTGGTGTCATGGCACATAGCAAGAAAAAAAAAACTCAATAAACAAAGAGGTAACATGTTGAACATTCTTGCAGGAATCACGCTGTGTTTTCTAAATGTTCTCGTTTTTTTGTTGTAGATGTTTTGGCATTTACTCAGTAATTATCTATGCTTTAATTCCCATCAGCCAAATTTGAAATAGCCTGATGAAATATGATTGTTTACCACGTTTTGCTGTTTCAAGACTCTTATCAATCATTTCCAAACAATTTTCTCTTTTCCTGGAAAGCAGAAACTTTTGTTCTCCCCAAGTTAAGAGTTTGTTGATTCTTCACATTTCACAGCAAGATAGCTGGGAATATAATAACACAATCTCCTCGTATTATGTTGTATTATTACACTACATAAACTCACATCATTATTGATGCTTTCACAGACATTTGGTCTCTCCCTCCTTCAACACTTCAGCTGTTTGTTAAAGGACGTTGCAGCATGGTTTCTCTTGAGATGGTTTATGTCTTTTAACATGAGAGACCTGGCTAAAAAAGCAGCCTACGTTAGATTATACAGAAACATATGAATAATTTGCATTATTCACATATAGCACTATAACATATGACAATTACAACAGTTAAATTCTTCATAAAACACCTGACATGAGAGTGATTTCTCCAAAAGGAGTGTGTCTTCACATCTCGAGGATCTGGTCTGACTGAAACAGGAAGAAGCATTTTGCGGCAGTAGACGGGAGGTTTAGCTGGAACGGCTTTAGAAATGAAAATGTGCATAGTCCTTTGTAATTAACACATAAATTACAGTGATGAGTTTGTGTGCATGCATGCACGTACAAGGCGTCACCAAAATCCAGAACAGATAAACACAGAAGTCCTCCACATTAAACGACCAAACACGTCATTTATAACTGTCCCTCCAGAGACGCACGGCATTAACAGCTGCGAGAAGACTTCTTCGCCTGAACGTAAACCTGAGTTGTTTTTGTGCTTTGCTGAAACAACTGATGCTGTTTTTGTTCTTGCTGCAAAGTGAAAGCAAATCCTTAGAGATTAAAATCTCACTTGGGTTTCAGTTCCTTTACAGGATCATCGACGTGAGCATGGACGGTTAATTTGTCATCCGTTGTAATGATTGTAAAATAACAATGTAAAGTCCTTTGAGGCACATTTGTGTGTGGTGATTTTGGGTCAGGGTAAATCACGCTGTGTTTCTCAAACACACAATATATAAAACTGCGCGGCCTCGGCCCAGTTTATGGTCACCTTAACTTTTAAGTGAAATACAACAGTCAAAGAGTCAGCTCACCTGCATGTGACCACACCAAGACAAAACACTACAGGTGAGCAAGGTAAAAATCTGAACTAATAGGTATCACATTGAAATTTTCTTAAAATATGCAACTGACAAATTAAATATTGGCTATTTTGCATACATTTCTGGAACCTGTGCATCCACTGGCTGTTACCAGGGAATCCTTCAGAAAGACAGAAGACCAGAGATGTTAAAAATGCTTTAAAACATTAACAAGAACCACAATAAATTGGTAGAAATGCAAGACAGCTCAGGCAGCTCTGTTCTTACTAAAGAGCAAAAACTTTCCACTTCAGGCTTCTCAGATTTTGTACTTTGATGTCCTAGTAATTATATGTTTGGACTTTACAGGAATAACTTCAAACCAGTTTTTCCTGTACCTTATCTGTGTCCACACAATGGAAGAAAGATAAGGAGGGCTGCAACTGACTCACAGTGCTAGAACTGACTTACCTTGACAATGTTTTAGCAACATTGCCCCAGGAACCACAATATCATTCAGTCAGTCGATCCACCACTTTGGTTCTGGCTGAACTATCTCCACAGCTATTGGATGGACTGCATCAGGTCATTTGAGCTGCAAGCGGAAGTAAATCCTGAATCCTGCTCCTGTCCTGAATTGAAAATACAGTTAGACTAAATTTACGGAAATGAAGAAAAACTTTGTGAAATTTGTATTTATTACTTTCAAATAATAATATAAAACATGAAAACCACCAGGTGTTAGATGCAGGTGCAAGATTTAATTGTTGTTTTGTTGATTGAAAAGGCAGAAACCCCACGCTGATGGCAGCATAATTGCTTAGACTTGCCTTTGATTAGCTTTTGCTTTTTTATTTTTATCTGTACTTTATTTATTATTTCCATATCGGGTCTCTAGTTTATGTCTTTGCCATGTCTGATCCAGAAAGATGTTATTTAGATTTTACTTTCTTTTACATACTGACTAATTAGTCACAACCAGACAATTAGATGAACAGCTGAAGGTATAAAACGCTGATTGGATGTGCAGCCCGCAGAATGAGCCTGTTGACTTTTACACCTGATGACAGCCTAATTGATCATCTTAGAATATTGATATGACACTGAGGAAAGTTTTACTGATGTTGTTGAATAATTGATGATTAATGATGAAGTTTAGGAGAGTTGCTGTGCTTTCTGTCATCTATCACCTCACCTCTTACTCCAAATCAAAGGGCTAAAGTCCAAGTGAAGTCCAGACTCACTGGTTTTCAACGCGAGCTGCGAGTCTTTCATGACTTTGTTAAATCCAGTTTAAAGTCACCACTCGACTCTGGCTCCAGTCCAAGTCAAGTGACTCCAGTCCACACCTCTGATATGCATTCTTGTGCACATATTTTTCTGCGTGTATATGCTCATACCTGCATTATGTGTGCATTACATTGGAGAGAGAGAGAAAGAGAGAGAGAGAGAGCACTAACATGAGTGCAGCTCCACCACCTCTCCCTCTTTCTGCGTGCAGCTTTGTGTGCCATCAAAGGCCCTGTGCAAAGAGACATGAGCCTTAATTGTTGTGCTTTATCAGGGGGATAAAGGCGGGATGGGCATCAATTTAGGACGCCTTTATTAGACTACAAAGTGTGACAGACTGACGGAGAGATAATTGGCAGAGAGGGGAAAGGAGGACGGGATGAAAGAGGAGAACGATGGAGATACGAGGAAGAGTGAGGACGTGGATGGAGGCGCATTTGATCAGGCTGTTATGGAGCAGAGAGGAGCAGAAGACTCCTAAAACACAACCAGATGAACTCACTCCCATCTTGTTTTGCAGGAAGGAAAAGAAGCCCCACATCCATAATTATGAAATACACACCTGCAAAATCCCAAATATCATCAATTATGTGCAAAAATTATAACATTATCATAACTTTGTGATGACTTAAAAAGTTGCTGGACCCTCTTAGCCTTCATTCATTGAAAACGTGGACTTTTTTCTGAGCATAGAGTTACATTTGTTAAATGGTTAATTGGCAAATAAAATATTTGACATAAAGTTCAGATGTTTGCCAAAGAAGTTCTGCAATGAAATGTCTCGTCTCGACATTTTGAAGGATTTCCCGAATTTAAGTGTTTGCAGAGTTAAGAGTCGGGTATTTGTCGGGGTTTTATATGGTATTTTAAGGATTTGTGTAGCGTCAGGACGCGTTAGCTGCTCACTTTTGCTGCACTCCACAGCTTGTTAATGTGACAGGATAATGTTGGCCCCCTTCTATTACATCTGAACTAATGTGTTTGTCTGATTATACTGTGGCAATATGAGGACTGTAAAACAAAAGCTTAGCACCATTTCCAATCTGTCCCCTGCACAACACACTAATGACATCACTCAGTTTTGATGCGTGTTAAAACGTGAGTCTGGACTGCTGAAAGAAAACGGTCAAAAATCTGCTAGACTTTATTCTATTCCACCTCGGAGGCATCGGATCAGTTGTTGGGTTCACACTCTCTGTGCTACACTGTCATTCCCACAAATCACACACTCTCTAATCAGTTCACACACTGACTGAGCAGCCCCGAGACCCCGGCCCTCTCCTCTCCTCTCCACCCCTGACATGAATATATGAGTGTTTTTATGCGCGCAGTGAAAAGGCGCCGCTGAGTTAAGTGGCCTTGTTGTATTCTGCTCGGGCTCTAACGGCTTCCAGTGGGGGGTGTGGATGAGAGGGGTTGGTGGTGGTGGTGGTGGTGGGGGTGGATGAAGGAGAGGCCTGCAGCACCATGCCTAATCAGCCTTTCTCGCCAGGGTCAAGACTTTCTGTCTGGGTCCACGGTGCTCCCTGCCACTGAGGACTCGCCCATTCAAGCGCACAATGTCCCTGTCAGTCCCGACAACACTTCCTGCCTCTGCTGGCTCCAGCCCTCGCAGGGATACACAATATTTCACAGCTCCCAACAATGGCCTGTCTGCCTGCACCCACCATATGGTTACTATGGGCCACAATATTGACACACATCACTAATTATTCAAAGAGCTGAGAGAGAGGGAGAGAGTGAGCGAGGGAGCTGAGGAAGGCGTCTGTCCGTTGGTTTTCTCTCTGTAATGTAATGTGAGATTACGCTCGGCCTTATATATGTGTGTGCAAACACCGAGGGGGTGAATATGCATTCATTCCTACTCAGGTATAAGTCTGCCAGGACCCCAAACACATGTCAAATGACACAGGTACCTAAAAAAATTGATATATTTAGAAATTATCACTCAATTCTAGATGGTAAAAATCATTGTTTTGCTAATTTTTCACACAAAAACAGCAGAAAAATGTTAGAAATAAAACTACAAAACAGTCCATTTACGTGCAAAGTGATTTTTCACTCCAACTGTTTTTCATTGAAAGTCTCTGTATCCCTGAAAATACAACAATGTTATCAATTCACAAAATGTCTGCAGACATAAATGAGATACTGACTGGTTTTCTCAGCTTGTCTCTACATTACATACAAATAACGTTGCTGTAAAAAAGCTCACTGCTGAACAGACAGGCTCCAGAGGGTGATAAGCTGATATACATTCACACAAATGAATGGAAAAATGTCTTGTTTCAAAGCTGCCACAGTGATATATTATCCTCAAAGTTTGTGCTGTTCTGGTTTGAAGCGAGAGTGAGGAGATGTGATCCATATTGTCTGTGTTCCGCGTGAACGGGAGGACATCTGGACGACAGTCTACAGGCATCCAGCACACCTCTGTCCAACATATGCCTCTTCTTATTCCCACAGGAGCTTCCTAAAGGCACGGTAAATAATATAACGACATGAAATGATGTGATCTTTGACTTTACAGATGAAAAGAAAACATTTAATGGATCTGCAATCTGTGGTTGTTTACAAGAGTTTCTATTCATACGCATACCAGATTCTATCGACTAATTTTATCCTCAGCGGCATCAAAACATGCTGCATGAGCTCTCTAACTCTAGCAGGTGCACGTTAAATGGACTTGAAGAAACTCACTCGCCTCTCATATATTACTACTACATTTGAGTCACATTAGATTTTCTGGAAAAGAAACGCCCGCTCAACCAGAGTGTTGACTCAAAGACACTTTTAACCATGTGGATGAAAAAACACATGTACGCTAGTTATTGTGTCCTGGAATAAAGGAGACACCTTCTGTTTCTGTGATTTAAGAGCTGATAGCAAATCCTCTGGTGTAACGTTAATGTGTGAACTCGTCAGCAACAACACACAACACTCTTTCCAGCCGTTAACGTCGCCATGACGACCACGTCAACCACGGAGAAATCAGCCACATTAAGACCACATTGATTTGGAGACGGGATCGCTGTGAATGATCTCCACTGAATATCCACCGTCACAATAGAAAATTTACTTTAAAATAGAAAACGTTACACAAGGGCCACAGTTTTTATAAGCGGACTCTGTGGGGGCCGGACTTTCATATAGGAACAATAAAAAGGCCTAATTAGCCTGTTATTGCTAAATATTATCACTTTCTTACAAAATTAATGTTATTTTTATGAGCCTATATCAGTGTGTGCAGACTCCGGCATACTGAACTAGAAAATACCAAACCCACAGTTCAGCCGCCAACGAATGAGTCCTTCTCTCCTCATCTAAACTCCTCTTCAGGGTCCCAGGAAGCAAACAAAACACTCACTTTGAGCATCAGCTTGTCAAAGGCCTCCTGCATCGAAAAGACAATTTTCGTGAGTCTTCGGGGCTCTCCATAGGACAGGTGAGCTGTAAACTGTGCACTTTTTGGCTCATCTCCAGGGGCTGGGAAACAGATGACAATCGCTCTCAGGGCTGACTGGACCTGCTCCACCGGTAAGTGACGTTAGATGGGAGGCTTCGGTGGACTGGATGTGAAATGCCAGGTGTTGATGTGAGCTGGGTTCAGATTCCCTTGCAGCTCGGTCCAGATGCAAAATTTTAGAAGCCCTGAAATAGACCATCTGGATTACGCACAGCCTGCCAGGTAAGATTTTTTTTTTTTTTGTTGAAAGTCAGATTCCAGCTGTGTAAATCAAATGCACAGGTTGTACATAACATGCAACACATACAGAGTAAACGACACAAATAAAGCAGCTCTGTCTTAATGTAATGTGATGCACTGACCAGTACTTAAAGGGACCAACATGTTGGGAGGAAATCACATTTTTTTGGTATGAAGAATTTGCTTGATCATGCAGAATATCATGAAAACACCTTTTACTTATCTGACCATCTCACTCTGCTGTCTCATCTCTGTGGCCTGTATGTTACAGTAAAACAACACAATTATTTATTCTTACCCTGACAGTCCGCTAATTAACTGTTCTCCGCTCTACTGTGAAATTGTTCTCTGATTGTTTAATTGAGCTTCAGTGTGTTATTATGGTTTACCTAATGTTGAATATTATCTGTGAAACACACTGAAATACTTTTTTTTTTTTTTTTTGTTTCATCACAGTCTTGGCAGGAGGGAAACTTGTTTTCAAAATGACTTAAACACTGTTTCTTCTTCTCAGATCTTAGAATTAGTTTCAGACCCAGTACATTTCACAAACTTTGCATTTCCACATTTTTTGGGTTCATTAAACTGAAGTGTCCATAATGATTATTATTTTAATGTATCATGATTAGGGGCGTGCTATAGCCCACTATTAACAAATTGCACCTTTTCCACAATATGTTTTGAAAAAAATATTCAATTCAATTTTATTCATATAGCGGCAAATCACAACAGAAGTTGTCTCAGGACCACACTCTATATCTACAGAGACCCAACAATTCAATCATGAGCAAGCACTTGACAACAGCGGTGAGGAAATACCTCCTGGTAACAGGCAGGAACCTCAGGCTCGGGGTGGGCGTCATGTGCCTCGACCGGTTGGGTTAGAGAGAGTGAGACAGAGAGAGAGAGAGAGACAGTAACAGTGAGAGTTTTAATAATAGACTCTTAACGATATGTAGCAAAGTATATACATATACTATATTTATGTGTGTTATATGTGTACATATTGGTAACAGATAATATATGTATGCAATACAGCACTATGGATGTAATAATAATGGAAGTATGACTGACAGTAGTAGCAGTTGCAGTGGATGTCAAGCAGGGCCTAATGTGTAATCCAGGTTCAACCACTATCTACAGGATGTGCCTGATTTTTGCAATGTTATGAAGGTAAAAAAACGCAGTCCTTGAAATTTGTTTTACGTGGGAGCTAAAGGCAGTGGCATTGCTGGGGTCTCTTGGGGCTCTAAGCAAGAAATCCCTGGGGCCCCCACCCCACCTGTGCACGCTGCAAAAATTTGGTTTTTGCACACATAAATGCATAATTTCTGGGACATTTGAGATGAATACTGAAAAATAGATTTGTGGTTCTCAAAGTGAGGTCCAGGGACCAACAGAGCTCCCTGAAAGCTCAGGCCTATCAAAGGACATATCCTGATCAAAGGTAACTCCCAGGTTCTTTACAGTGGTGCTGGAGGGCAGCGCAATGCCATCCATAACTGCTATACCATCAGAAAGTTCATTTCTGAGGTGTTTAGGGCCATGAACTATAACTTCAGTTTTGTCAGAGTTAAGCAACATAAAATTGCAGGTCATCCAGGTCTTTATGTCCTGAAGATACGCTTGTAGTCTAATTAACTGATTGGTTTCTTCTGGCTTCACCGATAAATATAGCTGGATATCATCTGCATAGCAATGAAAATTTATGTAGTGTTTCCTGATAATGTTCTCTGAAGGAAGCATATGTCGGGTGAATTGAATTGGTCCAAGCACAGAACCGTGCGGAACTCCAAGACTGGCTTTAGCTAGCACAGAGGAGTCATCATTATATATGTTCTTAGACTGATTCTCTACTGTAAAGCTTGTTGGGTGTTGATCTATATTCATTCACTGTCAGAACACAACAGTACTGTTGGTGTGTTCACAGGATCTGCATCGAGTGAGGTCCGACAGTCAGCAGCCGTTCACAAGCTTTCACATTCGAGACTTAAAACCACGCTTGCAGCTTTGTGAGGCTTTAGGCACAACTAATGTCAGCATGGCAATATGACAATGCTAACATGTTGATGTTAAGCAGGTGTAATGTTCATATCTGGGCTTACCACTGTCCATGTAACCCTTACTTTTAGACAAGGGGATGCGCAGTGAATCCAAAATCCTAAAGTGAAAAGCTGTGGACATCGCTGCATTATATAAATGGAATCCTAAAGAAATAGCATATAAATTCAGCAATCTGGGAGTCTTGCACTTCTGATACCAGGTTCCTTTCTTGATTTCGTTTTCCGCTGCAGCTGGAGCCTCAGCGCAGTTCAACGTGGCACAAACACACAAGAGTTTTTCCCCTTCTTGTTGAGGCACTTTCATTTGCAACCGGACACAGGAAGCCTACACTTCGTCAGTGGACCGTGGTGTAGTTCTGTGGGCTGGCAGTTTTTAAAATCGGAAAAATCAGAAAAAATGGATGATTTTATTATCATTTATTTCAATTTTAATTTTAGACTGTCTTAATCCCGACACTTGACATTAGACAGAAGCATATACTCAGACAGCTCTTCCAGTGTCTCCACAAGACGTCCCTCTTACAAGTCTCCTGTCCTCCTCCTCATCATCTCTCTCCTGGCTTGCCCTACACCATTTCTCACCACCCCGATCCTCAGAGAAGCCCCTCTCTGCCCCAGCCAGGCTGCCCCCTGAGTGGTGGGAATGCACTCCTGTGCAGCAGGCCATGACAGGCCCATGTTGGGACAGGCCTCAGCGCTCCACTCCACAGAGCAAATGATTGACAGCCCTCACTGAGGGAGGTGGGATTCCTCATCTGTCAGTCAAAATGCCGCCAGAGATGAAGATGCGATGTAAGGGATCGCAGGGACTGGTAACACGTTATGAGCCAGTGTTTCCTCCTCCTCTTCCCTCCCAGGTCCTTAGCAGCTAGGTAAAGTTAGCTTGCTGGCTGAGGGTGAAGGTTGCCACAGGTCCAGATGTTCCTGAGGTTTGCGATCCCTCTCCCAGCTCGCTGTGATGTGCTGTGCCACATCTGTCTGGGCAGAGGTGTGCCATATTGCTTCCCATCTGCCACATGGCACACCCACACTCCCACACACACACACAGAAACAGAGGCACACACATGCAGCGTGCCCAGAAACTGCCCATTTTAACCAGGGCCATAAATAGTGTAATTCATGGGTGTGAAACAGCGGGTTTTTAAGAGCGCTCAGAGGAACGGAGCGGAGCTGGAACCTTTGGCAGCTGACGGACAGATTTTCTGTTCCTGGTAGCCACATGAAACTCTGTGAACTGCACACTGAACACAGTGAGACAGAGAGGCAATGAAGACCTGCTGGTACAAGAAAATGAGAGTCAAACCATCTTTGTCTGTTCCTTTCTCTCTGAATTTCCCTGTCCTTGTGTGTCTCACCATCTGTCTCCTCTCACTTTGTAGCTGTGTCTCTCTTTCTGTCTCTCCTCTGTCCTCTTTTTGAGCCAGGGGGGCAGTACTGAAATGAATGTCACCCCGTTCCCAATGTTACTTAGGGGAAATTGACTCCTTAGCCTCGGTGCTGTCGGCGGCCATATGCTGATGTTTTCATATTGCAGAGAAATGAGGAGAGGGAGTCATAAAGACTGCTAAAGTCAGAATTACAACCCTGGCTACCAGTAGTGAGGAGAGGGAGAGGCCCCTTCTGTCACACCACGGGCGCTGTTAAAGCCCCAATCCCTCAGTCCTAAAGTACCGTGGGCTTCAGAAGTACCACATTAACGCTGGCTTTTCATTGAAAGTTAGACACTTTTTTTTTACATTGCTCCACTGGCAGACGATTCAGCCTTATTCATGGCTTACGAGGCAGCATGTTTAACTTCATTTTCTTATTAAACATTCACAACCGGGTGGAGGGCGAGGCACGGTTTCGTTGCCCCGCTGATTGTGACTCTAGGAGACATCGCTGTCTTCCTCTGCACGGACCGTAGGGCTATAGGCAGCGTTTCCAGCTTATCTATATTTCATGCTTTTATCTGCTCTCAGCGTTTAATTAGGCAGTTAGCAGCTCGTTAAATTCTATTGAGAGCAAACTTTACCTCGTTGCAAAGTTGTGCTGATGTTGAGCTTTTCCAGGCGATGGAGGATTTTGATTACCTTGCATCCACAGTGTCATAAGTTATTATTGAGTTATGTTGTCTTTGTGGTTTAGCACCTCATTTTTTTCAGGCAGAATATTCTCTTCTGACACTTTTTTTTTCTTCTCAATGAGACAGATGGAGGAATAAAGAGTTGTTAAAGAAACTTGAGTCTCTTGTGTACCACGCATCACACTAGCTTGAAGTAATTTCTCAACCTTATAGCTGTGTGAATATGCAGGTTTGGGCCCAAAATTATACACTTACACATGGTATCACAGCTCCCAAGAAGCAAGAATTTCGTTATAATTGAGCCTGGAATAATTGATTGTTTGCCCACTTGGGGACAGAAGAAATATGTTGTGAACTCAACACTGACACATCCTCATCTTTTAAGTGATTATAGTAAATCTGCTAGCAAACAGTTGCCAACTTACAAATTCAACAAACAAAGAGTAACATTAGCATCAATTTGTAGTTGTGTTTGTGTCCACTTTATACAGCAAGTCTAATATTTCTTCGTCTTCTAGTTCTGTTTTGGTTTGCTGGCAGCAAACCACAAGAATGAGCTGAAAGATGCTAAAATGCTTGGTAGAGGTGAGGGGAGCTGCAGAGTCGTGTCATAATTCTCAAACAGTGACTCTTTTAAAATTACTCGTCATCATCTCACTCAATGTCGTTATAAGAAATATTGATTATAGGCGCTTTAAAGACATTGGTGCGTCTCTATTTCGTTTCTCAGTGCATTGTGAGCTGTGTCTCAAACCACACTAGGTGCAACTTGTTAATGCATTTCTTTTACTTTTTCAAGGACAGATACAGCACAAACACAATGGCCTATTACAAGTGAGTCTCAGTTGCATGTGCCATAAGTTTGTAGTTAAAATTACCTGGACTTCAGCTCTTGTCCTGGGAGCAGGTTGTTATTCTGGGTTTGGTGTCCTTTCTTTGCTTTGCTGTTATGGGCCACTGTTAGCAGACGGTCTTCCAAACCAAACTGCCAACCTGCTGCTCATAATAAAATGACAAAATGACACGAGTTGACCTCCAGTATGGCAGAGAGAGAGTCCTGCTTCGCCTCCCTCCACGACTCGGCCTGCAACAACTCTCCACCCTGAAGCCTGTCAGTGGACCTGCGGGTCCCATGTGAGCCAATCAGGGCTGTTATGTAAGTGTAGGGTGTTTGAAAATGGCTGTGGCCGGCAACTCAGATATGGCTTGTTGCTGATAATCGGTGGCGTGGCGTGGTGCGGCGTGCGGCTGACAGATGCCTGCTCCAGCTGGTACAGGGGGGGTTTATCGCCTGGTTGGAACGCGGGTCCTCACACCCCTCCACTGTGCTGGCCACCGTCGCCGTGTTTAATGAGTCACGAATTGCCTGTTTGTCTTCTGCTCCCTGCTGTTTCTGCACTCCCGCTTCCAGGACAATCCCTGAAACACATGCTGCTGCGCTCCGCAGAGCAGCCAGACAGGCAGGCTCAGCCAAACTGTTATAAAGAACAAAGTTGTCATTTTTTATTTCTTCCTTTTTTTGTCATTTTTTCTTCTTGGGTGTTCATCTAAGAGAGGGATGGGTTGTTCTGTAATAAAGCTGCCTTTTCAGATGCTGCGCCTGACCTCGCCAATATGGCTACCCCGAGAAACCAGTGCCCATTTGAAGCCCCTGACAAACACATAAATGGCTCTATAATTGGGCCGCTTTGTTGTGCGAGGTGCTGGCTCGTCTGAAAGTGCCGTTCAACACTTTGTGGTAAATGGAGTTACATTATGACAACACATGGCAGTTGCTAAAGGAGCAGAAACTGGCACACTGAAAAGAAATAAGCAGGTGGTGTTGACACAGAAATGGTTTGTTTTAAGTCAATAGAAAAATGCAATTTGAGGAAAAAAAAAAAGTTTTCTGCGACAACTAAGCAGATCACAAATTCATCTTCAGGCCAGCGACAGGGCTGTGTGACGAGGCAAGAGAGGAAGGATCTGCCTCGCGGTCCAAGTAAACACCCGGAGACGCTTGGATGACCATCAAATGGACCAGAGCATGCACACACACACAAGCACTCACAGAAGGGGTGTTTGTAGCCTGTGTTAGGGGATGTTCTGCAAGATGCCCAGAGCTTTTCCTTAATCTCACCTGTTTAATCTGCAAGGCTGGGCGTCAGCTTCTGTAACGGGAACAGGTGGCTCAAACAACTGCTGCTGGACAAACTCAGAGAGACCGTTCTGTAAGACCTGATTAAAGCCCCAATCTGACTTTACGAGCACATTAATTGGAAATCTAGCCTTTGAAATACTTTGATGGAAAATAAACTTTTCACACTTCTTACAGTAGCAACCCACCATGGATGATTTTTAATTAGAAATTTTGTCAGAAAGACATCCTCGGTGTCATTATCATGGAATGCATTTGCACACTGGGCTTTGAATTAGCTGTTGCAGCCGCCATATTATTCATTTGTCACGTCCTCTGGCATTGACTACATGCAAACATCGACACCTACACCACCTTTGTGAGATAAGCACCGAGTGACGATCAGAAGAAGTGAGAACCATCCGTGGAATCTTGGCAGCGTCCGGATTCAGCCCAGTGCCGTGAAATCCTCATTCTGCGGGGCAGCTCTTTGTGGCCGGCTCTGGGTTCTCGGAGTGGCATTCTTCTCATTGTACAGGTCACCGAGACAGAGGCGGCCGGCCTGAAAAGATCCTCGGTGGGGGGAAACAATGGCTTAAGGCAGCCCATAAATGTCTCCTGTTCAGCTTCGGCCCATTGACTCTTGGCCTCCCCGCCAAGCAGGGCCCTGTCAGACCAGCCCCTCTCTCTAACAGCTTAATTAGCAGAAAGAACAACAATGTCAGAGCCTGTTTCGACTGAAATAAAAACAAGAAAAGACCCAAAAGCTGCTCTCTCCGCCTCTCATTGTCCCCGTGCCGCCTGTGATAACAGAGCTCTGACTTTTCTGTTCAACTTAGTACAAATAAAACAACATTCCTACACTGTTCCATGAGGAGCATGACGACCGACTGATGGACCAGCAAGGGGGGAGCTCTCGGCTCTGATCGCGCTGGACTTGGTTTAAAAAGGGCGTTTCTTGGTTCGTTATTATCTTTGACACAACATGTCAGCACTGAAGATATTTGTTGAGTGTTTTCTGTCAACTTTACAACTCTTGACAACCAGAGACGCAGACATATAAGCTCCACATCTCCTTTATCGAAAGCTGTCCAGCTGAATGCTTTGCTCTGAACTCAATATGATTTTCATTTTTCATGATAATGGTGATGGAGATGATGATAATGCAGTTTGCATTGTGATGCTAATGCGAGTTCCTGGCGTCACGGGGAGACCGTGCGAGGAGACGCTGCACTGGTGTCCACCATGCTGGCTTTGAACCTTCTTTTGCCCTTCGATGTCTGACTGACTGATGGATCTTGTCTGTCTGACTGAAAGACTGTGTCTGTCTTTCACTTTGTCCTCCTACTTACATGTTTCTGTCAATCAGTTGCCTTTTATTCTCTTCCCCGTGAGTTTTTAGCGTTTTCATGCCTCCTCCGTCCATGTCTGGACACTTGTTTGTCTCCTCTTGTTCAGATACTGTGTCCCTGCCCTCCATTGGTGAATGTGGTCCTCTGGCACCTCTTCATACCTCCACATTTTTCTATCGGCCTTACTCATTAATCTCCCTGTCTGTTTGTGCCCCATCTTTCCATATCTCCCTGCTGTCATTCTTTGTTTTGTTTCTTTTATCTGTGGTTCACATCAAACACTGGCACCAGATTGATTCTCATGTGAACAAGGCTGCAGTGGGGGGCCAGGGACCTCTTCTCCGGGCTTTGAAGCTCCTTCCCATCCTGTTCACTGCTTCTCGGACCCCCCACCCCAACACACACACAAAAACACACACGTCACATGCTTTTTCAACTTCCCTCTCCGGTCTCTGTCTGCTCTGGAAATGATCAAAAGACACCCACTTTTACTTTGCCATGGCGGGGGCAAGCAAACCCTTTCACACAATTCCTCCTGCATTGAGCAGAAACGCCCAGCTGTTGTTTTAAAGAGGTTTACCTGGCTACACAGCTGTGTGCAGAGCGTTAGGGCTGGGTGTTCAAGGTGTGCCTATAATTACATATGAACTATACTTCATGTTTACAGCCATGCTAGTGGCTCTGTGAAGGTGTAGTAAAGCACACTGGTGCTTTGAGCTAAATGCTAACGGCATGCACATGGTCATAATAGCAATGCTAATATGCTGCTATTAAACAGATATAATGCTTACCATGTTTACCATTCTGGTTTAGCATGTCAGCATGCTAACATCTACTAATTAGCACTAAACAGAAAGTTCAGCTGAAGCAGTCTTTATACTATCTTTGTGTGAAGTCGCTGTCATGCACTTATGCACAAATAAAAACCCTGAAAGGCATTTCTCAAGTATCTGCACAGCCCAAAACTCCAAACTCCAGTTCAGTGAGTCACTTACAGCATGCACCCTATGTTGATGTAGATTTACCTTGACTTCATGTCTCCTCACTGTGTTCTGTTCGTGTTCAGTCTTGTTGAAGAACATACACAGCCTAGTTTGTACCGAGGCGCTCTCATCAGCTATGCACAACCCACTAAATGCCCTCATATTATAGCGTCAGTCTCATGACAGCATTAGAGCAACAGAGGACAGACGGCAACAGTTTCTTTCAAGCGCTTCTCTCAACGTGTTCACCTGCCGTGGAGGTGTAAGTAGATAAGTTTTTAAATTTTAATACATCATTTTATTCTTAATACGCTGTTTTGTTTCAGGCCGCAGGTGAGGAGGGCTGCCAGATTAAAAGTTAGTGTGATGAGAGAAAACTACAAAAAAACAACTGGATGTGTCTTTTGTTTTCAGCAGTCGTTAATGCTAAATCCCAGGTTATTTTGAGATTAAACTTTTTAATCTATGCATTAACAAACAAAAATTTTTAATCACGTGTATCCTTTCGTCAACGCACCCAGCAGATAAAATGAAGTGATGAAGCTAAGAATACCTTCATGACTTCACTCTCATTTATTTCTTTATTTTTAGCATCTATGGATTCTCTGGATTTATTGGGCCCTAACCTGTTCAGGTACAAGAAGAGGAACTTTCTGGTCAAGGACAAGTTGCGACCCAAAGACCTTGATGATCTTCAGCATTTTGAGATCCGTCCTACTGATATTTTCCTCATCACATACCCCAAGTCAGGTCAGTTCGCAATAATCAACACTTCTTCAAAATCACATGTAGTTTCAAAGGTAGCACTTTTGTTTATTCATCTTTGCCACAGAGAGAACTGTCTTATCTTTGATTGACACAACTCCAGTGTCTTTTTGGGAGAATTTAACTGTAAATCACAATATATTAAATGATATATGCAGAGGAGGTGGCAGTGCATTTTTCGGCCCTGAGCAGAGTCTCCTGCAGGCTTACAGCCGCTCCTTGTGAAGGTTATTGCTTTGAGAGCGTAATGAATGAAATAAATGTAATGAATGAGGGCAGTTCGAATAGACCTTTTTATCAACTCTGAGCAGTCAGATTTTAGTGAGTCACCCCAGTGGACATTACACCTTTGGATGAAGCACAATTTGCATTAAATCAAAAAGATTTAAAGGAAGTTATTGTCTATCATGCTGCTGGCACAGACAGAGAGCCAAAAGCATGACATAAGGCTGTGAAGTGAAGAGCAGTGTCCAGAATCTTTAATCTGATCACCAGGTGGGCAAACAAGAAAGCAAACTTAACCAGGTAAGTTGTGAGTGAAGATTCTGGGTTGGTGCAAAATTGCTGACCTTTCTCAGTTTTTCTCAGTTTAGACGCAAACGTGCAACCGAAGTTTTCCAAAATCTCCACTCTGGCTGGAGTTTTTAGAATGCATCGTTTTCAGAGGCGAATCCTCCGTTTGCGTGTAAACGAAGGGCACAAACGAAGGGAAATGTCCGTGTACGTGTAAACGGGGCTTTGTGCTGCATGCTGTGCCTTCCAGAACTTGCAGAATAAGCAATTTGGTGAGTGTGTGTTGGCACATTTTGTGTGTGTTGCCACAGGCCTTTTTTGCAATACGGACCGGTTTCACGTAAAGGAATAATTTGCCAGACCAGCGTAGAAATGAATAAAAACAAATTATTAAAAATACAACTGACCATTACCCTGAATGTTGTTAGTGGGAGCCCTGCGTTTGTTTCTCTTCAACGAGAAGGCTTCATTGCCTCACTTGCGAGCCTGTGGCCACATATTATGCAGAGCGGGCTTTCTGCGTGAGAACCACCTGAAGCGATAAACCCGTATTTTAGGTAGGACTGCTGATATTGTCTCTTAAATGCAGCTTTCTTGCAGCTTTCTTTTTCTTGGAAGTTGTAGGCTCTTCTTCTTCTGTCTCATCATTTGACCTTTTCCCTTTTCCGAAGAAGCTCTCCAAAGACGTTTGTTTTTTACTCATTTTTACCAGCTTGTGGGCTTACTCTTTTACTGCTGTATCACGTGACCAAGACCAGCAGTTTGACATGTGTACAGAGGCACAGGCGGATGCATTTGATTTTAAAAATAAAACTACTTTCAGACTCTGATGATCAATACAATATTTTTTGTTCAGTCTCTCTGTGCGGCCTGGGACCAAATGGCCCACGGACTGGTACCAGTCCGTGGCCCAGTGGTTGGGGGCTGCTGCTGCAGAGCATCCTTTATGAAGGTAATGAAGCCGTTATGAAGGTAACAATGTTCAGTTTAAAACTGTTTTGGAGAGCTGCTCTCTCAGCTTTATGGTCATTTTGGAGGATGTAGTTTGTGGTGCTGTTGCATTAAATTTCCACTCATATCAATGTGCTAAGTAACAGAAACAGGCTCTTAGGTAAGTGTTACCGTAGGTCTGTCTGTATGGTCACATTCCTCTTATTTTCTTTGACTCTGTAGGCACAGCATGGATGCAGCAGATCCTGATCAAGATCATGGATGCCGCAGACCCTGACTGGGCAGAAGATGCCACCAATAGGGTTCTAGTTCCGTGGCTGGAGGAGAGAACCGCAGATGACCCTTGTCGAGAAAGGCCAGAGCCTCGGATCTTTGGCTCACATCTCCCTCCTGACATGTTGCCCTGTGGACTGAAAGATAAGCAAACTAAGGTCACAATTTGCGAAAGTCAAATTCACACAAAAAGAAGCCTGTGTCTCTTGAGCTGTGAAAACAACAGTGAAATCATCTGTAATCATGTGAAAGATCACATCAACTACTGTATGCGCCTTTTCCCCTTCAGATTGTGTATGTGTGGAGGAACCCCAAAGACATCCTGGTGTCCCTCTATCACTATGCTCACAGCTGGGTCTTGCTGGAAACGCCTCATAGCTTTGAGGAGTTCTATCAGCAGTTCCTGGATGGTGATGGTAGGTTCAGTATTGAGGGGTTTATTATGCACAAATACAAAAATATATTGATAAGACACAATAAATACTTGCAGATGAATTTTACCCTTTACATAAAAAATATGTTGATCGAGGTTTGTAAAGCAGTAACCAGCAGGTCTCACTCACCTTCTGCAGCACTGACATTCACATTTGTCTTCAACAGTTTACATGGGATCGTGGTTCGATCACGTGAGAGAATACTGTGCAGCGCGACAACAACTGAACATCCATTTTATGCAGTATGAGAGCATGTTGAAGGTCGGCAATCTTTTTTCTATTGCGTGTTTGATAGAACATGATAACAAATCTGTATGAAGCTGCAGATTTTGGATTTAGGGGCTTTTGTTTTAGAAACGCGGCAAACAATGCCTTATTAAAATATGAATTAGCCTGTGTGGTTGACAGGACCTCAGAGGGGAGGTTGTGAAGCTTTGTGCTTTCCTGGAAAAAGACTTGACAGATGAAGCCATCGACCATGTTGTGGAAATGTCCACCTTCAAAAGCATGAAGTCCAACCCCAAAGCAAACTACAAGGACATCGTTGAAATCAACCGCTATAAGACAGAAACCATGCGCAAAGGTTTGTGTCCGACACTGATGTGTCCTCTGTATCATGTCTACACCACACAGACTTCTAACTGACGAGCACACGCTGATCCATCTCTGACTGTTTCTGTCTGAACAGGTGTGGCAGGTGACTGGAAGAATTTCTTCACGGTGGCCCAGAACGAACAGTTTGACAAATTGTTCGAAGAGAAGATGAGCAACTTTCCTCTGACCTGCATCTGGGAGGTCAAGCAGTAGCTCCTCTTACATTCAGCTCAGCCCCTCACTAGAGAGAGTCTCCCTCAACAGTCACAAAATCAGCGATTCACTTGCTCAGGGGTGATACACACTTGAACCTCCGTCAGTATTTCACATTTTACAAACAGGCTTCTCATCTGTTTGTGGTGCTCAGTGTGATTAGCTACTCAGTCGCCGGACGAAATGTCGGCGTAGTACGTTTCGGCAAACTACAGATATGTTCGAACTTTAGGTTTCTTTACATTTAAATTTTCACTTTTATGTTGTGGCAAAGGTTTGGTTAAAGTCTGGTGAGTTTAGACACAAAAACATTTTGTTAGGTTGAGGAAAAAATCATGTTTTGGCTTAAAATACTCACCACAAGCACGCCTTGAACCGTGATCTGCTGCTTGGAACTGATGAGAAACTCAGCTCACACACATGTTCTGCTAATCGCAACTACATCACCTTCATAGCAGAGCATTGATGTCCAAATTTGTTGTTAACAGTGCTTTGCAGAAATGTACAAAGCTAGCATTTAATACTGGTGACTGGGCCAGTGCTTAGTTTAAGTTCACCCACATAACAAAAAAGCACATTTTCTCACTTAACCTTTGTCATTGTTGCTTTGTAGATAGTTTTGGTTGTTTTTGTACAAATTTTGAGATCATTTCTGCTGCCTCCTCAACAGAGATGCAATATTCCCTTTGAAATAAAGATGTTTGTCCTCTGATGAGGGGAGTGGAGGTGTGGAAACAAAAGAAACTGTGAAAACTGTTGTAAGAAAATATGCTTTTCTGTAATTTGGGTGATCTGACTCTTTCACACAAAGCCGAAATAAATGGTCAATAAACCACAGAAGTAGTACAATAGATCACCATAGCAGTGTGTGTGTGCAGGGCCATCGTCCAGTGTCTCTCTTCGTCTTTAAAGCACCTCTTAATGCTTGTACTATGCAGGGTTCTAAATTAACTTTTTTGATCACCAGCCAATGTGGCTGGTGACCTTCTAAAGTTACCAGCCAATCAGAATTTCCACTAGCCAAATTTTTTCCTGGTGAAAATAAGAGAGATTATGAGTGCCACTGAATGCATTTGATCATTTTATTTACATTGTTGGCATGAAAAATGCACAGAAAGTACAACACATGAAACAAAATATACAAAGAAAGTGCAAACATTTAATTTATACAAACAAAAAATGCTGTCAGATTTATTATTTTATAAGACATTTTTCCAGTATTTAGTATCATTACATTCCTAATAAAATGTATTTTTCCTTTCAACTTAAAGTGTTTCTGCCTTCCTTCTTTAATAAGAAATATATATAAGTAACAGCCATGACTTAAGCACTTGCAAAAAATTGCATTGGTAATAAATTGAATTATGTATGTACAACTAGAAAACACAAATAGTGCAGCAGTCAGTAGTGCAGACTCCTTCGACTCTCCTGATGACTTCGGGCACTCTCATGGTCCTTTACTGCCTCGACTTTAAAATTATTAGTCCCCACCACAAAATTATTCGTCTTGTTTTTTTCTTTCGTGTACATGCGGCAATCCTTACAAAACATGACGGCATTTTCGTGATCAAACACAAGCCATTCACGACCTGTCAGCCATTTAGCGTTAAACTGTCTTTTCTTCGTTTCGCACGCTTTATCGACATTCTCATCCCCTGCCTCCTTCCTCTTCTCGCCCCCAGACGTCTGTCCCAGCCACGCATTTAGTTTAACTTTACTTTTTACTTTTAGCTAGCTCAGTCTCCTTTTTTACAGTTTATACGCCGCCGTTCATTCTTCTTCTTCTTCTTTGTGTTTGCGTTTCCGTGGTTTCTCGCGCCGGTTGCACTACAAACTGTAGCGTGCCTTCGCACAGCCAATGGGCGTCTTGTACGTCATCACGTAGCATTACGACAGTGTTCATGGGAAATGTAGGACGAACTGTCCGTGGGACAAATGACCAAGAACTGTAGAGCGGCTCTGACTGACATGATTGCCTAATGCATTACCGGCCAAATTGGCTAGTAAGTTTTTATTTACACCCGCCAATATGAATTTTAACCCGCATTTGGCGGGTTGGCGGGTGTTAATTTAGAACCCTGGTACTATGTTAATGTTTTAACCATTTATACAACTGCATTTTTGTTTTCTTCCACATTTGCTGTCACTGAAGAGTTCAAGTTTGTCGTCTTAGCTTTGAGTACAAAGAAGTTCGATGAATATAGCCATTATATACGCATGGTCATTGTGTTGATTTTACACCTCTTGTCTAGCCGGGGCTTTGATGAGCCGTCAATAAATCCACCGGAAACAAGTGATGTTGTGACTCTTTTTTTCAATTGGACGGTCAAGCATGAAGTTCAGCCCTGGGACAGCCTTGTGCCTCACTGCGCCAGTATTGTCAATTTCCTGACTGCGTGAAGACGTACAACCCACATAACTTATTTTTTTAACAGCAAGGCCCTTTGAGAGCGTCCGTGGCTGAACCATATTTAACCTTTCTGTGTCAGACCACCCGCCAGTGGCTGGGCCTCTGGCGGCCCATTCACCACCTCAGTGGCACCGACAAGCTCGCCGAATATGATATAGAGCCAGATCGCAGACGAACTGCGCAATTTATTCGCCCACAAAACCCAAACATCTTTAGAAGATGTGTTGTGCGCTGCCTCACAAAGGCTCCGTGGGCCACAATGCCACAGCAGCAGCATAAATTACCTTCAGTTTGAGGTGGTGGGTTTTTATGTAGAGAACGTCCACATCCTGCTCTTCCCATGATAAAAAAAAGCACTTTTTCCCAGGTTGTATCACACACCGGGGGTCTGGCTGTGTGAGAATCGGGAAGCAGGAGCTATGTCCTTCATATTGTCGTTTTTGGTCATGTTCAGTTTGGGCAGAAGGGGCTTTGAGATCACAGAAACCTGAAAATGGCCTTTTAAAATCAAGTCAACATGAGAATTTATGACTGTTATTAAGGACACAGGGAGGTTTTTAGGATATTTAATTCATTACATCTGGAGCACAAAATGAGGTATATAGTGTTGAGTTTAGTTGGCAGTAGGGTTAAAACTCATAATTATGTACATTATCCATTCATTAATTTCATTAATTAATATCTATAAAACACAACAAAATAGCGAAAAATTACCGACAATGTTCAGTAAACGGCCATTTACGGGAAAGGAAATGAGCAAATCCTCAAACTGATGAGTGATGTTTGACTCATCTTTCATCAAAATAGATTAATTTTCTGTTGATCGACTAATCGACTAATCATTTCAGCTGGACGACACATTCTGATGTCAAACGAACATTTTACATTTGACCTTAATAACTTGGTCATTAACTATGATTTCCTAAAGTTCTGTGACTGAAGTTCGTTACAAACTCTGTTTACTTTTCTTAACTCTAGTCAAAGGAGAAAAAGCTGCCTGTGCTTAAAGAATATTAAAGACCAGAATCAACAATGTGTTGTCATTACTGTCTGACCTGCCTACCCTGTCTGTGGCTCTCATCCCCAAACACATGCATCAAAACTGAAGATGTAAATCTAAGAACAAGAAGCTATTCATTAAAAAAAAAAAAAAGAAAGGCTAAATCACGTCTAAATGGGCACAATCGATTTCAGCAAACATTTCTCAAATGGGAGGGAAAACTGCATTTTTTGGGGACTACTTTCTGCTGTGGAATGATTACATAGAGCTTTGGTTCCAAAAGAGTTTGGACGCTGTGCAAAACAAATAAAAACAGGATGCAATCATTTGCAAACTAACTGTGTTTACCGACAACAGTTCTACAAAGTGTCCCTAAGCTCATGCAGTAACATCCTTTATCCAATCACGTGTTCACAAAGTGGTGAACCTCGCTCCATCCTCGCTTGTCAATGACTGAGCCTTTCCAGGATGCCCCTTTCATACCTAATCATGATACTATCACCTGTTACCAATCAACCTGTTTACCTGTGGAATGATCCAAACAGGTGTTTTTGGATCATTCCACCTCTTTCTCAGTCTTTAGCTGCTCCTGTCCCAACTTGGTTCAAACGTGTTGCTGCATCAAATTCAGAATAAGCAGATATTTACAAAAATCAATGAAGCTGATGAGGTCAAACATTAAACATGTTGTCTTTGTACTGTTTTCAGTTGAGTTTATGTCAGCAAGGATTAGCAGGTGATCATGATTTTACAGAGTGTCTGAGCTGATCTGGAATCAGTCTTGTGTTACTCGTTTAAAAAGTAATGTTGCTTTACTAATTACTCAACAGCAAAATATATATATATATTTTTTTCACAATCCAACTCCATCAAAGATGCCTTTAAACAACTCCAAACCCGCTAACTTTAGCCTCAGTTGACTCAGTGCAGCAGGGGTTCCTGAGGCTCCTGAATCTAGGCAGACCAGTGGTCAACGTTAGCATGACGGCTATCTGGGCACAACATGCAAATAACACAGCTTTGGAGATCCCTGCAACAAACTAACAGCAGCCCACCATCAGACTCCTGGAGGAGCAGCAAACAGTCCGAACCCCTAACTGTTCAGGAGCAGAGCATATTTGTTATTTGTTAACAATAAGAAAAATAAAGAATATGACCCTTTAAATGTTTGAACACAATGTAATCCATGATCCACGCCACTCCTTCTCCATCACGCCTCGACGTGACCTTTGCCGACTGACGCTCAGCAGTCCCAGATGACCACAGGACCGCGGGACAATCCCAGTAGGTTAATAATTACTCCGAGTCCACAGTGACGGAAGCCTGACCCCAAGCACGGCACAGCACGGCATGAGTGGCCCACGGCACCACTGATAAATGAGCGACGGCTACCGTGGCGTCTCTCGTTTGTGTGTTTTGAAAAGATTGGGCAACGTACCTTCAAAGTGTCCCCGTTTTTGCACAATTGTAGGAGTGCAAAGTCACTGGGAATGAGTGGGAATGTGGGTTTGAAGGCAAGGCATGCTGGGAAGGAATTTAAAGGCAATTTTACCTAGTTTCAAAAATGATCACCATGTGTCCCAAAGACCCTACAGATCTGACATATTATCTAATTTTTACAGCTGATGAATGTAGCTTGTAAAATGTGATATTTGTGACCGACCCTGACAGTGACTTAAATTTTGTTTGGTCATTTGTGTGTGCATATTTCTTCTCTTTTCTTTTCTTTTTTAAATAGCTTTTCTGTGACAGCGAGAATACAGCATGGGGATGAAGTACGACAGAGAGACGAGAGAAAGTCCAGCAGAGAGAAAATGACAGAGCGATGCCGAAGCAGCGGCAGAGGCCGTGGCTTTTCTCAGAGATGAACATTAATAATATGACGAGCCACAATAGACGCACTGAGATCAGAGAGATCACCTCCATTGTCCCGCCATCTCCTACTGACACCGACCGCTCTGGTGAAGGAAGAATAAGAAGAATAGAGGAGCATAACCTGGCCGCTCACCATGCCCCTCTTTTTAAAATACATAATGGCCCATGGTCCTCTGCTATGCCTTTTAAGTGTGTTAAAGACTTGATGTGCAGGGATGTGGAGGTGAAGGCCTGCACGTTTCAGCTCAGAGTCAGCAAGTTGTGTCAGCTTTTATTTATTCTCATGTATTTTTGATTGTGCGTTCATGCTGTTAATGTTCAGTTTGCAAATACAGGCAGTGCTTCCACAAGACTCAGAAAACTCTGTCAGAAAAACAAACAAATGAGTTCAGAGAAGTTGAGATTTTGAGTTTGATTTCATTTAAAAGAATCTGAGATGATGGTTATTTTTGTTAGAAACTCTTACCTAATTAAAAATGCAAAAACATCAAATTGATCCTGCGTTTCTAGCTTGGAGTACTTGGTTCCTACATGACAGCAGCAATATTCGAAAACAGTTTAAACTTAACCAAACTGCTATAAGGACTAAATGTACAAAGTGTCTCACTCCTCAACCTAATCAATGAAAGCAGTGACTGCTAACCAGTCAGAGGCAGAGCAGGGTGAGTTATGACCTGCCAGCATGGCTGGTGCAAGTGGCAGCTCAGACTCAGTGATGAGTATTATAAACAAAATATTACATATTACAGATTCCAAGTTGACAGGGCACGCCGAGTTGAAGCTTGTCCTGAATCACATTGAATCATTTGGAAAGGGCGTGTGGAGGGAGAACAGGTTGTCTATAGATCGGACTACCCTGCAGAGGAGGAGAGGCTTCCTACAAATCGTTCCAGTTTGTTTTTCCTGTTGTGAAAAAGTTCTGTGATGTTGTTCAAAACAGCTCAGCAGGCAGATGTGTCTTACTGGAGATACAAGAAGCCAAAGTGGTTTTAGTGGTTCATCGTTTCCTTTGTTTTACATCCAATTTGTTACTTAACGACAAAGGTGTGAGAGCGTCGATTGGACATTTATTCTAAAGAGTTAATCTAGTCTATCACCAAGACGGTGCTCATGTTGGATTTTATTTTGTTTTGGCTTTTGGACTGTTTCGCCCCCAAGTTGTGTTTTTCAGTTCAGCTCATCAAATTTTGCTTTTTGTACCTTCAGTCTGTCTACCCGTCTGCAGTACAGGGAGAATATTTCAACCTGTTTCTCATTTGAGGTTTTCTAGAAAAGAGTGTATCTTGAAACTAGAACTAGAGATAATAAGTTGGAGTGCTGCAGTGTGATCATGAAAACACTGATTATTGAAAAAAACCCCACAAAATTATTGAAACCAATAGATTGACATTGCAAGAATACAGAAATATCCCCATTGCACCGGCAGATGTTTTTCACTTTCATTAAAAAAACAAAACTTCAAGATCTCCATAAAGGTTTATGGACAAAATATCTCTCTAAAATAGCTCCTGTCAGATAACTGCAGTGTAATAAAATGTACAATATTTTCTTCCAAAATGTAGTGAAAACGTGTAAAGTGACATAAAATGGGAATACTCACTTGAGTACTTGAGTAAATATACTTAGTTAAAAACATAACCACACATGGTACCATCAGCTGGACTTTTCATACTGTAGATAAACCAAGAAGAAGGTAACAGTTTGGCTTCAACTGTCTGCACACATGATTCATTTTCCGGATGTCTGAGGAGATCCGTACAGTGCAGACCACCACCGAGGAGGCCCTGAGGTGCTGCAGAATATCAGCAGTGAAAGGAGGACCGGTGTCAATAGAGCAGAGGTTCAGTGGCTGACCAGGGGAATCCCTGCGGTCATTAATCATCAGAGTGGACAGACACGTTACTCTGAGGTGGACACGTCTGGGACACTGCACTCCAACGCGTCCTTGACCTTATCTGCGCTTTTATCTACTTTATTTTTGCATTGTGTTTGTTTCTTTTACAGTCTTGATTGTTGTCTTTTCTTACACGTTTTATTGCGTCCTCATGGATGAAACATGTTGTGTGGGTACATTTTGATTGATTGATTGATTAACTGCTGAAAGAAGACAGGTCTCTCTTCTGCTGATAGGATCCCATATTACAGAGGGCAGTTTCCCAATTTAGCTCTTCTGTTGTTATTGGCGCCTTGATCAGTGTGAGCCCTAAAGCAGTGTTGGGTCTTGACCTCAAAGTGGGTCACAGGAACACTACTATGGATTATTTTAGGGGGGTTGGTACAACACAGTTTTTATGTTGTCAAAAGATGGCCACAGTTAAGTTGAATAAGCAAAGAAACCAACATGAACCACTGAGTTTGGAGCTTTAAGACATTAAGAACTTCCTGTTTTGCTCTCTGTCTGTCGGCATTTTTTCTCCACCTGTGTTTCCTCTGCTGATGCTTTCATGTTATCTTTCAGGAGTGTTTATTCACAGCCTGATGGACCCGAAGGCTCCCACATTTGAAGTTAAAGCTCAGCCTTCCGTCTAAGTGTAACCACTTTGGCAAATAAAGAAGATGAATGTGTGCAAATCTGAAAGCAAACAGCCGAGATTGTCAGCACCGCGGGAACACGATCTGGGCCGAGTGAATGATGATGTCGCTTAACTCGATGACAGATCACTTAGAGGGCTTGAGAAGGCGGCTTTCAGATTCTCCTCTCCTCTCCTCTCCTCTCCTCTCCTCTCCTCTCCTCTCCAGGGACGGAGCTTTCGTCCAGAGCCATTTTTCAGCCAATTTATTTCTTGATGTGGTCTAACCTGGGGCATCTCCCGCTGGGGAGGCTTTATGTGGTGATTAATGACGGGTATTTAGCCCAGGTACCTGGGGGAGCTGGAGCCCATCTGCACAACACTGACAGGTACAACACTGCACTCCAGGACCAGACAGGACAGGCCAGGCCTGCAGCAGACTGGAGAGTGGCAGACAGGTGTGACGAGTGTCACTGTGCCTCCGCCAACCTCAGTTACATGCAGTTTATTACTGCTGCCGAGTGGTTTCTGCCTTGTTTAAGCTACTAGAATTTAAACTTTAAAGAACTGCACAACTTCCATGTATATGTTCTCATTTTTGTCTCCCTCCATCTTCCTTTATCTGATGTCTTTCAGATTGTTTCCCCTGCATACTTCCAGAGCATCCCATGAAAGAGCAAGAGGACCCGCTGGCTGAGGCCAGATGATTTAGACATCTATTATACGCTTGAACGCCTTGTCTTCTTCACTCCATCATAGACCATCCCTCAGCAGAACAGGCCCAGATGCCAGAAGGACCCTAATGAGATTAGGCTGCGGACAGGTTGGTGGCCAGTAGCTGTCACAACTACTCTGTCTGTGTGTGGAGAGATTAATGCGCGAGTGTGAGTGTTTGCATGAAGGCATGCTTGTGTGAGCTTGCATCGGCACATGTATGCGATGCACAAGTCTACGTGAGTGAGTGAGTGAGTGAGTGAGTGAGTGAGTGCGCGCAAGCTGCCAGGATGATGGTGATTAATGAGCGAGGTAATCCATAGTCTCGTTCTGTCAGTGATAGACACATCAGCAGACCCCCAGAGCCTGATGAACAGACTGTGCAGCTCCATCAGTCAGAGCACACAAACAGAAACACACACACACACAGACAACACAAATAAGAAGTGTTGTCTACTGTGACAGACTCTTGGTTGCTTTCCAGTTTATTATTGGATCAGCGAATCTAATTTTTCCCATATAATTGATGATGTATCTTCAACAGACAGCTACTTTTACTTTTCCTCTAAATCATTAATTGTCCTTAACCCCTGCGTGCAGCTTTGTGGACATACACCTCAACCCTGAGCGCTAAGACGATGGTAACACAATGCTAACGATATGGCTGTTCATAAAGCCAGCAGTCTGCGTGCACAATGCTTGAAACCCTGTGGCCCCAGACGCCTTTGAAGCCCACTGAGATCAAAAAGCAATGCTCCATGGAGCACAGACTAGGTGAGGAGCATGGGCAGAACAAGAGACGAATGGTTGGAAGCAAGGAGGGAGGGACGGAGGACAATGCCTGCAGGACAGGGCTGCTGACTTCCGAAGATAAAATCATATTTTGAGGGCAGGCGTCCAAAACTCCCCGTCTGCCTCCGTCTCCCCTCCTGCCTTCCCTCCTTTCTTCTCTGAATATGGACAATGACTGTTTGCGTTTACAGAACCATAAATCAGAGGTGCCCATTGCCACAGAGCAGCTGGCACGTTTGCCAATAATTATAATTATTAATCATGCCGATTTCACGGTCTTCAGCGGGACGGCAGGAGACTGCACGGGACAGGGTGCGGCTGGCGCCTCCGGGCCCGCAAAGCAGGCTGGGAAGGGAAGAGTGGCCTACTGAAGAGTGGGGGAGGAGGACAGTGGAATAGCAGCAGGGACGTAGAATCAGAGGAGAGCAGAAACATAAGGTTTTACCTCATTTAATCACTATACACAAACTATTCTAGAAGAGACTGTGAGAAGTCTTCGGAGAAGAAGACAGTGTCAGTTTTTAAAGGAAAAACCCCGAAAAGACATTTTCAAGTGAGAAAGTCCTCTAGTGTCCTAACTCATTATGGCGGGAGCGAAGGAGGAAGTCAGGTGACGCGACAGAGCGACATGTTGGATGTTCTTTTCCAGTTTCCAGCCGAGAGTCAGTATTTCTTTTTGACTCCCAAACGATGATGACGAAGGTTCCCTGACCTTAATAAAATACTTCTTCTAACTCCAACCATCAAGTCTTCCAAAGCCTAACCAAGCGACCAAACCAAACCTTAACCATAGTGGTGTCAGATCATTAAACAGATTTATTTTTCAACACTAAATTATGAATGAGCGATCAGAAAATGCTTCCTTGTGTGGCTCTAAAGGGCAGTCACAAACAATGATTCATCTATTTCCTGTTTAATTTGGACTTGTTGTTCCAGAAACCAACTCGTGCCGTCTTTTGCTCCCACGTCTCTCGTTTTCATCTCACTCTCGTCACGGTGGAGGAATATAAAGCTTCAGGTGATCGCTCCAAACATCGAGCCTCTGGAGGACTTGTGTTTAACTACTCGCATTCATTCCAACAGCTGTTGCCAGTTCCCTCCTCCTACTCAGGCCCTCTGCTAACCAGCTGCCTTACAGAGCCCGGTAAAGCATTGTGCAGAACTGCCAGCTTGTGTCATCTGCCTTTCACTTCTACAGTACTGTAAACACCAGGACGACTGCATAATTAGACGGTTAAGTAGTAGAAGACGGCGTTTTACTTGTTAAAATGTGCGAATCACGGGAAGCTGGCCGAGTGTGTGTTTGAACATACAGTCCGCGCCGCTGTGTGTTTTTGTCTGTGTGCCTGTTGTCGTACAATCAGTGTTCTTACATGTACAGTACATATCGCACGCTGGACAGATGGGCGCTGCATGGGTGTGATCAACAGAGACCTGAACCCTGTTGTCCTGATCGCCAGTACAAACCCAACAAATACCCTGAGACCTGCAAGATCCAGCTCTGGTCTGAGGTCAACACATGTCTGTGCTGGCACAAACACACACTGAACAGATGTGTTATTCAAATCTGGGGACAAATAGCAGCTTAAAGAGGAGCTTCATTCACTCTGAAATGTGGCATCACAGCTACTGCGGTGGCCCAGGAGGGAAAATGACACGAGAACAGACGAATTAAATCCTTAAAGGTGAACTAAAATTTAAATTCTCTTCCCCTTTTGTGCAGGAAATATATCTAAAATGATATTGCAGCTATTGTGCATGATTTTTATTCATTTTTATTATTTCAAGTGGCGCTCCACTGACTGCCACTGACATTTTTTCCCATAATTCAACAAGCACCCAAAGCATACAGCACACCACTGATTTAGCATTGCACTCCTGTAACACTGCTCATAAATGCTTCTTCCTTGCTACAACGCAACTCAACTGCAGATGGTTCAATCAAAGATTCAGGTGAGTTATGCTACTGGCAGCTAATGCAGCCTCGAGCCGCTGGTCTCAAGCACAGATGAAGAGCTACAGAAAGAACTCCACAACACCTGTAAACCCATCGTGCTACTCAGGTTGTAATTCACTGAGGAGGTAGAAGCTATCGAGCTAGCTGGCCTGCTCCTGTCAAATAAAACTATTTTAGTTAATTATTTTTGGTAATTACAAATAACTACACAAGTCAAAACAAACACCAATGATATATTTGCTGATTTCTTAGAAAAAAAATAATTAAACTTTCAGTTGTTTAGGTTTTTTTTTTGTTACCTCTCTCTCCTTGTCTGTGTCTCTGCAGGAGGTGGGAAAATTGACAGCAGGTTTGATGGATGACCTCCAGTCAACTCTCCATCTCCTCCCTGCTCCATCCTGCCTTCTCCTCCTCTCTCCGTCCCTCTCCTCTGGCTCTCCTTATCCTCTCCATGCATAACACAGCGTCCCCTGGGCAGGTCCGGACAGGGGGCCGGTCTGGGAGGGTAGACCCAGAAACAAAGCACTCTCTGCCATTCGAATGCCCTCCCCCCGGGCCCCGGTCCTCCAGGGAGAGTGCTCTCTGCTGGGCCGGGGCTGTTAATAAGCTGCTAATGAGGAAACAGACCTCTATTCTCTGCTAACATCAAGACAGATGGACGCACGCGACATGTTTGTTTTAAACTTCCGACTGGTATGACGGATTAAAGCAAGAAAGGCTCTGATTGGTGGATGATTTAGGGGTGTGTGATTGGTAGTGATTTTTATGTCATGTCAAATTTTGTATAAATAACTAAAGTAACTTTAATTTCTGAGAAACAAACAGTAATATAATTGTGTGGTCGGCAACCGCTACAAGCATTTTCTAGATTTTTCCTCTTTTCTTTCATGTCTGTATGGCACAAACAGAAGCAGGGAGGGCTCCTGCTCCTCCAGGAGAAACTGGGTGGAAGCTTTCGTTGGCACCTTCTACACTTCAGCCACCGGATCGACAAACTAGAACTAGAAAAGCCAACGTTGTCTGAGGAAAAGTGTGGTTACTTGCACTGAAATCTGCATGTGTGATCAGAATAAAACGTTTTACAGTGTTATTTTCCTTTCTTGTGAAATTTTGAATGGAAGTCAGGTTTAAGTGAAGTTTTAGCGTCTTTGTTATTACACTAATGATAAAGATAGAAATAAGAATATTAAAGCTTTTGGTAAACTGAGCACAAACTGAGCAATTTCTGACAAAACAATCTCACTGTCATGTCCATTTAGTTGCTGTTCTGGAGCTTTCGATCCTACCACATGTTCTTCATCACTAGATGGAGTTTACCTGGTTGCAGATGTTCACGAGTTGTCACAAGGTCCTCAGAAATTTCAGGTCTCTCTTGCTTCAAGATTGCTCAGTTATTGCTGTATACAGTGACCGTAGAAGTTTTGTTTGTTGAGTTAATATTAGCTGCAGTCTAACTTTGAAAATTTTCAGGACATCAGTGAAACTAAAGTGTGAGATGGAAAATGGTCAAAGACCGGGGACAAAAACAATAAAACTATACATGTTCTGTATCAATACACCAGAATTAACTGCTGCCACAATCTGCCATTTTCAGCATACTGCGCATCACTGCATGTTTCCCAAACCCATCAACATCAGTGTGTTTCCATGCAGGTCTTTGCCTTCACCCACTTTCTCTTCACCTCTGCAGCCTCCTTCCTCTCAGCTTGTCGGAGGAAGCGGCATGCTGTAAACTCTGCAGGCCAGATGTGATCCGAAGAGACAACTGATGGTATTAAAGACACCAACAGGACTTGGAAGTGTGCCTTTTCAGACTCTGCATTGTCTACTTAGGCCCATCAGTGCAACAGGAGGACTGACAGGAGGTCTGCACTCAAGGGCCACACTCGCATTGAAACCCCATCCTCTCTGTGTCTCGACAGGAGGCCCATGCAGGGCTGTCTGTGCCAGGCAGGCAGCCTGGCTGTGTCTAGCGGCGGGATGCATAACAGACAGGTATTGATATGGATTTCTCTGCAGTAGGCCCCAGCAGAGAGCCCGGGGACTGTTAATAGGCCTCTAACGGGATGACCAGCCCGTGGACGGCCCCCACTGACCCCCCAGCACTGTGGAGAAGGGGAGATGATAACAGATGGAGGGGGGAAAGGCGCTCTTCCTGTTTGACGGACAGACGGAGAAAGGTGGAGGGCGGGGTGGGGGTGAGTGACAGCTCTTGGGGCTTCAGAAAGCGACAGTGCTCGTGTGTATTTGTTGAGGGCAAGTGACAAGTTACAAACCTGCATTTTGTCTAAAGGCCTGCAGGGGGCAGCTCCACTGGTTGCAAAAGTATGTCCAATTGTATGTAAACTTATGAGAAAACGACCTTTTCACTTGATTTATTACCTCACTGTACCATTTCTCAACGGGCTTATGGTCTCAATCACTAGTTTCAAGGCTGCCTTGGTTTCAGCTAAAACCCCCATTAAGCCATTGTGCTCACCAAAGTCAACGCAGGCTCACAGTACGCATTGCATCGGCCGAAAAAGTGTGATGAAGTGTTGTGTTATGCTGCTCGACTGCAACAGGGTGGCGGATAGCTTGGCCATCCTCCCTGGTGGTAGTTAGTGTCATGGTTACCAGCTGCTAGATTCCAGCGCCGCATCCAGTGGCTATTAGCACAGCATCTGCTGCTGCTGACATTTTCAATATAGCAAATCAGAGCACTGCTGCTTTTATGACATTATGTACTAGAGAGAGAGATTGCTGCACAAAGTTACTTTCACTTCTTTTTGCAGAGCAGAACTGTGTCTGTGTGCGTTTTATCATCTTCAGACTGACTGTGTTTTAAATCAGCGTCTGTATTCGTTGCAGCCACGAGCAACATCTGGCTTTAACTTCAAACAACAACACTGAATCACAGATTTCATTCCCACCTCACAGTTGCTTCCAGTTTCACCAATAACAGGTTTTACTCAAACTTTTCTATTTAAGAGCTTTTCTATTTATATGAAATTCAAACTTTTGTTCAAATGTAGTGTTGACACTATGAATACCTGTTCAAATTCAGCATTTACAGTCTGTATACACAACTGACTGTTTGAGGCCTCAATTTCACTCTGAGCTTCACCGACTGCATGTCCCGTTGATCGATCAGTACACTGACAGATCAGAGAAGCAGTGTGAGGGAGTATGTTGGGCTCTACACCATAGCTAGTAAAATAACCAACATACGCCTGGCTGTCCTCAGAGTTCAGACTCGGCGCCATCATAATTGTCTCAGAGTGCCAAACTGGCAACCACATGACTGTTATGATGAGATGACAGTTTTCCAGGACCACAGAGTTGATGAGGTTCATTGGAGGGTCCAGGAGGCAAGGAAACTGACCACCACAGCCTGCATGTCTTACAATGATAAGGTCCAGGATCAGGGATTGATAGAGCCTTAAACCGTGACGCTGTGGGGTCCTGACCCGCACATGTGATGAGTCGGGAGTGAGAACATGCTGCACCCAGTACACTCTAAAGAGTCGATCCAAAAAAAAACAAACTAGAGAACAGAAAACTACAATTTTTATAAAAAACAACCACACCACCAAGCCCGTCGTTACTTTAATCATCGTGGAGTAGATTTGTAAATGTGTTTGTGTCCCGCCTTGTTTGGTCTGATCACTTTATTTTACAGAACTTTGCTGTGATGTGCAATAAAAATCTAGTTATTATTTGAAATATGCAGTAGTCAAGCATGAAATTACTCTCTGGTAGCAGAAGGGTTCCTCTCCCTCTTTCTCTTTCTGTCTCTCTCTCTCATACACACACACACACACACACACACACACACACACAGATGCACACACACACCAGCAGACATTTAAAATGGTTTATCTGAAACCTCCGATTAAACTGTGGCACATAAGATTCAAATATTACAGATGTTCAACCAGGTTTAATGACATGAATGAATTTGAAGATTATCGTTTCCACCGCACCACCACCTACTGCAGCACGCGCACACACACAGACACACACACGCACACAGTCGGCACACATCCCCCGGCCGAGCACTGTGTCCTGTCTGATTGGGTGAGGTCTTTGGGGAGTCATTAAGTACAAAGCGTTAACATCTGCCAGACATTACTGAGCCAGAGCAGTTTTGATTTGTCCATATGATGACTCTGGCCCATACAGACATTGTTTGTGTGTGTGTGTGTGTGTGTGTGTGTGTGTGTGTGTGTGTGTGTGTGTGTCTCTGTGTGTGTGCCTGGCTGCCCACTGCTGCTGTCACTTCTGGTTTCACACCCATGATAATGCCTGTTTATAATTGGAGCTGTGCTTTCCCCGTGTGTTTCCCTCTCCTCGCCCGTGCTGCGTTCGCGCCGCTGAGCCCTGCCAAGCAGAGCTGGTGCAGACCGGGCCGTCTTCACAGCAACATGGCGAGATCATGGTCGCTCCGTGATCCCTGTGCAGAGATGCTTTTGCTTGAACTAAATGCCTGGTCGCTTTGCTTTAAGTAGCACCAACGCCTGTCAAGCTCCAGGGTTGCTGTTCTTTGGTTGATCCTGCTCACTGATGTCCTGCAGCAACAAAACTTTCTTGTTATTATTACAATATTATAATATTATATGCTATTTTTAGATACTATGCAGATGTCAACCCAATAGCAGACTGCAGAGAACTAAAAACGACAGTCGTAGAAGACTGAATCATGAACGTTATCATCAGGTTTTTTGTGTTTGGTCTCTATAACTCTATAAATGGCTTGTTTGTGGCGTTTTATGCATTCATATACAATATTAAATGTCTCTTGTTGTATTTTCAATGGCTACTAAAATGTGAGTTTCCCTTGGAGACACAATAACATGAAGTGACATGAAGTGAAGTGACACTATTTTTAGCAAAAAGATTATGGAAATATGGACGTTCCACACACGTTCTAGCGGCACACACAGATCTCTGAGGTGAAATAAACGTGTCTCTCTTTGACCTCTCCACCAATAACCACCCCGGCCAGAACATCAGAACGTGTTGACGCATTATTTACATGTTTGTTTGTTCTCCAACAAGCTGTCTGCGTGTTGTTAACACTGATATTGATCAAAATCACCAACTGTGATGGAGTCCACCTGGCAGCGCCATCAATGAGGTCCGAACGTGCCAGCTGAATCCAGGCCAGAGGGAGGAGGCTAATGTCTGCTTTGACATCGCTGCCAGCTCACAGAGAGGGTTAGGTAGCGGGCTAACGCCTGGGTTAACGGCACTGCCAGATCACATACTCAGAGACAGACCTGAGGAAATGTCCTCAGAAAAACCTTAAAGGTGATTGAGTTTCTTTGTTGAAGACCTTTTTAGAGACTCTGATCAGGTCAGCTGGCATGAGGAAGTGAGGTAACATCTGGACAGTGAGAGAGAGCGTGGGTGTAATCTATATGTTACTTCTGCTGCCAACTGATTCATGATAGACAAGAAGGTTAGAGTGACTGCAGGGTGTAAATGTGAGCTGATGCCAAGCCACGTAGCTTGAGTCGGAGGGGTGTAATGTCTGTTCCTGTGCTGCTGCCAGCGGAGATGTTTGAGCAGTTCCCACAGGCCTGTTTCAATCGAACTTTTCTGAAGCTGCAAAAGACAGAAAAGTGAAAAACATGAATATGATTACAGAAAGATTTCAATGTTTTTTGATTTGCTTGAACTGACCTGAACAACAGGTGAAACTGACAATAAACTTTGACTTTTCAGCTGTGATACGAGTGTGACAATACTCTCCACTAAGTGATGTGATAGAGAAGCTAGCTAGAGTCAAGACTCAGTAGCCTATAGCGTAAAGACCAGAAGCGGGGCAAACAGCTAGCTTTGCTCTATCTAACGGTAACAAATCCACCTTTGGATGCTAAGCTAAACGCAGCTAACTGCAGCTTCGTATGTAACGTAAAGACATGCAAAAACTAATTTTTTGTGACGTTTCATTTAAGTGACATTTAAACATGGAACAAGAAAGTGAAATTAGCTCAGATTTTTACTATGTGATGAGTGCAGCCCATTTCAAAATGTCATAAATGTCATGTCCGGTCACAAAAACATTGATAATGAATGTATGTTTATTGACAATGTATGTTATTTATTTTCCACCAAAATTGGCAATTTTGCAATGCGTTATCCACCCATACCCAACCTTAAAAATGTGTTTGCCTCCAGATGAAGTGGTTTAAGTCTATAATTCAGATGTTTACAACCTGCATACTTTTACTTCATTGTAGCATTGTTGCTAACTCTGTGAGAACTATATTAAAAAAACATCCAAAACTGCACCATAAGCCAAATGACACTTTTGTAGAAGATAACAGACTCTTCATCTATTGTTTTGTATTTTAGGACATCATTACTGACATACAACCTAAATGACAAAAAATACTCTCCTGGAGAATCGCAGGTTGTTTGAAAGTGTCCGCTATGAAAGTAATTTCATGGCAGCCGAATGCAATGTGAGATTTGTCTGCTTTAATGACGAATCAACCAGCGAGAACATCCACTGTATCGACCGCAGGACGCCATGTTGCCTTCAAAGCCCAAACAACTTGGTCCACATTCAAACTCCCTTCATTTGAGAACTTTTTTTTTGTCCCCTGTTTTCATTTTGTTTTCGGTGAAGGAACACTATCAAACAGGTTTTTATTTCATTTTGGACTGGACCGTCACAAAGAGGTGGTCTGATCTCTCTATTTGCGTCGTCTGTTCTTGGCTTCAGTCGTGGCTCGCTCTCCTCACGACCATGTTTCACTTTGTCGGCCGACTCTCCCCGCTGAGAGGGGACTGTCACCCAGCACTGTGCCAGGCCCGGAGCTGGCACACACACACACACACACACACACACACACACACACAATCTTAGCTTCTCCCCGTCTCCTATATTTAAGGGAAAAAAGTTCTCCTGCTCTGTTTTCTCCATGTCATCTTGCTGAGAGACCCGTTCCTCCGGGCAGATTTAAAGCATGTGGTGGCCAGAGATTTAGATAGACATATCTCTCCCATTAACATCTGCTCCCCTGGCCTGCTCCGCTCTCTCCAGAAGGCCACCGCACACACACACACACCCACACATACATATATATACGCACACACACATTCAGGGACACACACATACGCTGCAGTTCATCCATGGTTGACAATCAAGGACAGTTGGTTTTGAGCAGTGTCAGGACAGTTAGACTCTCACGGGGAGTCTCCAAACTACAGGCGACTGGCACACAGACAAACACTCAGAGAGCACATTTACGGCCAAACACTGAACGCCATCTGTCAGTCACTGTTGGAGGATATTACTGCTGACATACACACACACACACACACACACATGCAGGCACTTTCTGTCTGGCTGAATCTGTATTTATTACACAAAATTCACACCAAAACTGGCTCGTGTGTGGACAAATGAAAGTGGGAGTGTGTGTATTTGTCTTCTTGTGCATATTTTGCACGCTGTGTAAACACAGCATGTCCGTTTTGTCAGGCAGGTTGTCTCTGTGTTAGATTTTCTTTATTTTATAGGCCGAAAATTAATATTATTGACGATGGTCAGAGTCACATGGTAACTTACTGGAGGAAGAACTCCAGTATACAGTAATTTCGAGTTTGGTAAAAGTAGCAATACCACAAAGTAAAATTACTTTGTTACAAGCAAAAGTACTCATCATCCATTAAATGACTATGATATTTAGGGCTGCAGCTAGTGATTGTTTTCTTTAATCAGGACTCTCTTGTTTCTTTTTTCAGTTAACTGATCATTTTTTGTTAGAAATTAGTAAAAAAACAAAAACAAAAAAAATACATTAAATTAACCTGAGCCTGAAGTTTACAATCATGTTTTAAAAATGCATAATGCACCAAATATGGACATTTGAAAAGGCAGAGCAAATTTATGTTTTTATTTTTCTTTTGTCAATCGACCAATTGAATGATGATAATGATCAGTAATAATGTTTTTTTTAATAACATTACTGGATCATTCATTATGACTGATTAATGATTCATTACACTGTTAGGCAGTGGTGAAATATAAGTATGTACTGTACTTACATAGAATTTTCAGGTACTTTAACAGAGTATTCCCCATTTTCTGCTCATATCTACTTCACTACATTTCAGAGGCAAAGATTGTACTTTACACTCTGCTGCATTGATCTGAAAGCAATAGTTAGGACTATATGAAGAGGCTAAAACTGGCTCCACCTTGACCAGCTGCAACAGTAAAATGCTGCTTACACATTTATGCATCATAATAAAACAATACTATAATATTCGATCATGTAAGGGCCAATTGGTATCCTCCATGAGTACTCTTTCTTTAATTTGCTAATGATACTTTCAATGCAGAAATGTGCTTGCAGTGTATTGAGTAAAAGTATAAGCGTAGAGTTGAAATAATAAATGTACTTTGCTAATTTTTCACAAATGTCTTATTTCAGCTATGTTTCATAATAAAAATGCTACAGATGAGAGCTTTATTCGATCCTTACAACATGAACACCTTCATAAATTAACTTTATCTGTTCTCCATTGTGTTTGGAAGTCCCACGATAACAGACGACACAACCAGCCTGAAACAATAACGCACATGGATGTCATTCTGCAGCCCCATCCTCTCACTTCCCTGCGACCCTGCACGGACAAAGAGAAGTGTCAACACCACCTCTCTAACTGCACAATTAACATGCAAATGAGCTCAGTCGCTAATGGCGATGGCAAAGCGCTCTTATGATGGAAATATGCTTTCTGTTTTGGCAGTATGGGTTAAACATTAGTCTGTGGAATCAGCTGAGGACAGGAGGGCAGAGGGCCCCGAGGCTTCCCCGAGGGCAGAGAGAGAGAGAGAGAGAGAGAGAGAGAGAGAGAGAGAGAGAGAGAGAGAGAGAGAGAGACGCAGAGAGGGAATGGCCTGTGCACCTGCTTCACTATGACTATGACACACACACACACACACACACCGAGAGCACGACCAGGCAGTTATAATCAGCCTCGTTCAGGCTGTCAGCCCGGTCAATAACTTATCCCCTCAACTGCTTTTGTTCTAGCAGCAGCTCGGCTGATGCGGCCGCTGCCCCTTATTCAACTGAAATTTATTTTCAATTGCTGCCCTCAGGCTCCGGCCCTGCGGCAGCTCACTGACCGAGCACGTAAACAAAGCAGCAGAGCGCTTCACACACACACACACACACACACACACACACACACACACACACACAGAGAGAGAGAGAGAGAGAGAGAGAGAGAGAGAGAGAGAGAGAGAGACTCCTCAGATTGAATGCAACAGCAGTCTGCGATCGCCAAGTGAGGCGTTTACCCAAACTCTGGAGTTATAAGAGCCTTCAACCGTTTGTGCATTCAGTACAAAGCTGCAGTATATCCGCAGCTTTGTGAGGCTCATATCTGTGACGGAGCTGCCAAGCATCTTAGTTTTAATTAGAACAAGTTTACAGATTTCAGATTTTTGAGTTTTTGGAAAAGGCAGCTCGGTCACAAGACCATCGAGTGAGTCTGACAGCATTTGTTGCCTTGTTAAGCTTGGTTTAGGCTTCTGCGTCGCGGCGACGCCGTACCTACGGCGTACACCCTACGCCGTCACTGAGCATTCGTAGTTCTGCGTCGAGGGAACGCGTTGCTCCGCAATTCACCGCCAAGCCGCTAGGGGGGTGCGGCTGTGTCTTTGTATGGTTTCGGGGGGCTCTTGCTGCCGCGAAGAGGAGTTGTAGAGGTGGTCGTACTTGCGTACCTCCTCGATAATTCTTTCTTCGGCTTGGTCCAGTTTTTCTTGTATCTCTCACCACAGAAACTTTGAAAATGGCGGTGTTGTTGTGCTGCGACCATAGGGCTGCGACTGAACCGAAAATTACGTTCTGAACGGACCAATCACAGTCCTCGACGTTCACGTCACTACGCGTCGACGCGACGCGTAGTCAGGATTTTTTGGAGGCGCGCGTCAGGCTACGGCGTAGGGTCCGCGTAGGGGTCTGCGTCGACGGCGTAGGTACGGCGTCGCCGCGACGCAGAAGCCTAAACCAAGCTTTAGCGTCCAAGAGTGAGTGTGTGTGTGTGTGTGTGTGTGTGTGTGTGTGTGTGTGTGTGACAGGGTGAACAAAGCAGTGTTGCTTTAAGTGATAAACCTCGAGTGGCTCCCAGTAACAGGTGTGTGCTCTGTGAAGGACCAGTCGTTTGTCAAGCCTGGTGAAAAGAGGAGCCGATGGTCACAAGTCCATTCAGTCCTCACTGACCGGCCTAAGACACACACACACACACACACACACACACACACACACACACACACACACACACACACACACACACACAGAGGATTCCTATCTGTCCGTCTCATTCAACAGAACGCTGTTTTAAAGCTGGTTTGTACTCCCTGACAGGACTCTTCTCTTTAACACTTTAAGGCATTTTGTTTTTCGTTTATTTCTGTATTTGTAATTGTTTATGATATTTTGGATACTTTATGTATTTTCATATGTTCATATGTGTGTGTAATGTCTTGTTATTTGTATGCTGCGTTGACTCCTGTCCTGTATGTCCTCCTGCACCATGAGCTCACGCAGGCAAGTGTTGCAAAGGCAACAAAGTGAACTCGTTTATTTTCTCTCGTTTATTCATCACTTCACACGTGATCTATCTCCGGTTTACGCTTCCAGGTTTTGATGCTCGCTGCAGACTTTTTTCAAAGCAGAACTGGTGCAAACGAGTGCTTCTTCAGTTTAATTGCCATTGGTTGAATAAAACATTGCTCAAATACCTGTGAAACAACAAAATATTTCTGCATTTTATCGCTGTTTTTCACAGCATCTCTTCTCCCACTCCTGTTCAATATTTTAACCGTCAATTTAATATATTCTGTTTTTTTACTTTGGTTTATTTGTTGTGTTGTGTCATTATCGTTGTCGCCAACTTTCTGTCTTTGCGAGGCCTCCCTCCACGAAAAAGAGGAATTTGAATCTCAGTTGGATTTACATGATGAGGTAAAAGTATAAATAAAAAGTCTGAGTGTAACGAGGATAATTTTTGGGACTCCTGCCAGGAAGATAAGCCCCGCCATTATCATAACCACAGTGGCAAAAAACACATAATTCAATCATTGCTTGCAAGAGGCTTTTAGCTGAATTACAGTAGAGCGGCGGATGAGTAAAATGTTAAACCTCAGAGTGGAGACCAGTATTAATAAACACTCCTGTTACCACATGATCAACCAGATTTACACTCCCAGAATAAAGAGCTGTGATTTACATCCACCTCTTTAATATGCAACTGCCACGGTTTGCATTTGTTTTGTGCATGTTATTTGCATGTGCATGATTGTTTGGTGCATTATTTTGTGGCTTACTTACAAACGGTCCCCCTCCATGAATGTGACTGGATGGCAGCAGCAGCAGCAGCAGCAGCAGCAGCAGCAGAAACAGCAGCAGTTGTCTCTGCTTTACTCGGCTCCTAATTAGCCAGAATTAAGAAGTATTTCTCGGCCCATTGAAGAGTCCATTTCCTTTGAAACCAGAGCATAATAAACCTTAAGTAATTACCCCAACTCATGACTATTAACTCGCAAACCGCCAGCTTCCCTTGACAACATCCTCCTCAGTGTTGTGTGGTTAAAAGGCCATTGCAGCTACCCAGCTATTTACATCCCATCTGGCAGCCTGCGAGGGACAGACAGGCTACGCTCATTCCTAAAGACAAAAAAGAAGAAGTGTAAAATGAACTCTTTCACTCTTTCCCAACTTAGCCACAGAACTTGCGCTTTCTTCCCTCCAAATAAGTTACAAAAGGGCTTCTTCTCCTTTTCTTTTTCTGTCTTTCTTTATTTTTTTTTTTTAATCCACACACTCATTTGCATGCGGCGAGGCCGAGGAGGGGGTCTGAATGTATAATCTTCTGCATTTAGTAGCCTGTAATCCCGACGCCTTTCTGTGATGTGATTTTCTCCTCTCGGTCCCCCATGAACAATTAACTTGTAATCTCCACAAACATACATTCTGTCGCTGCAGAGATGAGACGGGGGAACACCCAAGGGACCCGGCGGACAAACTGCTCTGCGCTCCCCAAGGCGGATCACTTTCTAGCTGCTACAGGGAACAATTCAGCCGGGCTCCATTAGGCTGCAGCCCCGTCCCTCATTTCATCCTCATTTTCTCCTTCTTAACATTTTCTGTGAGCTGCTCGGAAATGTTAAATAAATGCTGGCTGACCATGTGTGTGCGTGTGTGTCGTAACTGCTCATTAGCTGATGATGTTAGTGGGCTGCAGCGCGGGGCCTGTAGGTGAGATTAGACAGAAGAAAAAATAAAATTACCAGCTGATATAAAATCAGGTTGGAAATTGTTTTAGAGTGCTGTAAATGGCTTGTGGTGGCAGGAAATCGGCCTGAGCAGCTTTCAGGCTTTCCTCAGTCATTTTAGAGCTGTTTTTAAAATATTAATTTCAACAGACAGGCCAACAAAACCTTCAGTGGTACTGCTTTACTGAGGAAAACTGAATATCGGTAAGAATAGTTTAAAGGGAAACAACCCAATTATCTGAGTCATGTTCATCCTCTTAATTGTATTAATTCTTTAAAATATTTTCTCTGCATCACTCATTATTGTTAAATTTTTATCATCTGTCTTTATTTCAAGCTAGTGAAGAAGCAACCAGTGGAAATGTGGAGTCTGTAAAAGTCAGCGCATCGTGGCGTTGTGTTCACTGAGGCCTTGCTTCAGCTTCTTAGAGAATTACACACAAATGTATAATTCAAAACAATGTTTAAATGCTGGAAAACGTGTGAGAATTAAATATGTTTTTAGCTCAAATTGAGGAATAGATTTAAAGAGATGAAGGTCTGCTTTTATCTGAAAATATGCCAAATTTGTGTGTTTCTGGGGGATCTGAGCTGTCAGTGTGCAGCCGTTAAAGAAATAAGTGAATGAACAGTCATAAAGAATCAATAAGATGATGAAGACTACAGGTCGTTCAACAGAGGTTACGTGATAAATATTGTTTTTTAATGTTTCAGAGCTCCAAGTCAATATTACACAAAAGAGGGGAAGACAGTGGCTATGATTCATAATCTCGGTTTTATTGAAATTTCATCCAGGGACGCTGGGCGATAATAAATATTTCATCAGTCATCAACAATGTACAAAAATAAAGACACGGGGTCTCTGGGCATAACAAATTCAGTTCAGCAAAAACAATCATGCCGTGATAATCGTATCATCATGCAAAAAACAAAAGGTCAAATTAAAAAAAATGGAAATCAGAGCACAAATAGACGTGAGAGTGAGCCACAAAATAAATCTAAAAACTTAGATTTTAAAACAAATTTCCGCGGTGGCAGAATCATTTTAGCCAAACACATAAATGTCATTATTTTCATATAGAACTCGAGTTTAAAATCCTTGGTACAAGGCACAGAGAGCATTCTTCGTTTTCACAAAATGACGCCTGATACGAAAAAAAATGTGTTTAAAATGAAATCAAAAGGTTCATGCAGCCTCCTTCACCGTTCACACTGTGGTGTGACACTAACACTCAAACACAAGAGGATCGTGGCATCTTGTTGCACAACACGGAACTTTTTCTTTTTACCGTAAATTGGCAAAATCGTCAGTCTTTAAAGTCCTTGTTACAAGGAGGAAAATAACACTTTTTTCTCATACGCCAAACAAGAAAACAGACTAAACAACAACATGCACCAGTGAGGCCAAATCCACCCTCATGCCCTGAATTCTCTATGTACAAACATCATTACATCTCTGAGTCTCTGCGTCTGTCACACACACCGGGCATCATTTCATCCCGTCCTTGCCCTCCACTGTGAGTTTCGTGAGGCCGGTGGAGGTGATGGGGATGTGTGGGGGAGGCGGCACCTGGCAGATGGTGCAGGGACACGGCAGTCCGGCCCAGTGCTGGAAGCCGGAGCCCAGCTGCAGGGCCGGGGGCGCAGACGTGGTGCTCTTCATCAGGGAGTGGGGTGATCGGAGAGTCGTGAGCCCCGGCAGCGCGCTCGACAGAGTGGACGACGTGGAGGAGGACAGCGCGCTCCCGAGGAGAGGGTGCACCTGGTGCGCAGCAGCGGCAGCGGCGGCGGCTGCAGCGACGGGGCCCCCGGCGTGTCCGCCTGCAGCGTGCGCCACGGTGCCGCAGTGGAAAGCTGAGTGCTGCCCTCCGTAAATCTCCCCCACCAGCCGCTTCATCTCGTCCAAAGAGCTCGTGAGCATCAGGATGTAGTTCCTGGCGAGAAGCAACGTGGCGATCTTGGACAACTTCCGCACCGAGGGCCCGTGCGCGTAGGGCATCACCTCGCGCAGGCCGTCCATGGCCAGGTTGAGGTCGTGCATGCGCTTCCGCTCCCGGCCGTTAATCTTTAGACGGAGGTGGTACATTTCCTCCTCGGTCACTTGTTTCTTCATTTTGAACTTGTTGCTGCTGCTGCTTCCTACAGACGCTGACTTTGCGTCTCCGGACCGCAGTTGCTCGCCGCCGCTCATCTTCTGGCGGTGCTGCTCGCCGCCCTGCGTGGATGAGGACACGGAGGAGCCGACGTGGTGGTGGTGGTGGTGGAGACTGTGGAGCTGGTGCTGATCTCGGAGAAACATGCCGTCCATGTCCGGGGAAGAGGCTCTGCTGCTCGGACTGGAGTCTGAATTCATTTTATGGGTTCGCTTCCGAGGTTGTTGGGTAGGAGGTCGCTGCCGGCTTCCTCCCTCTCACTCTCTCTCTCTCTCTTTTTCACTCTCTCTCTCTGTCTCTCTGTCTTTCTGGAGCCTTTAGTCACTGTAGTCACCTGATGTTGTCTGAAGCCCTCCTGTTCCACGCTTCTGTCCTTCTTATCACATCGGTGACCACTTTGCCTCTGCCGACTTTCTCTCTTTTCTCTCTCCCTCTCTCTCTCTGTCTGTCTCTCTCTCTCTCTGTCTCTGTGGTGAGGAGGACACTGATAGTGGGTATTTATACATGCGGGCAGACAAAAGCGGCTTTCCTATTCATAACGCCTAGTTAGGAGGATGACGTTCCCGTTAGAAAGGGGGCGGTGTGCTTTGACTGTCCCAGTGACCGCGGTGCGCAACCATTCACTGCCATTGTCAGGACACTGTTGGGGGCACAGCGCCTCTCCTCTCCTTCTCTTCTCTTATTTGTCCTCTCTCATCTCCTCTTCTCCTCTCTTCTCCTTCTCTTATTTGTCCTCTCTCATCTCCTCTTCTCCTCTCTTCTCCTCTCCTTCTCTTATTTGTCCTCTCTCATCTCCTCTTCTTCTCTTCTCTACGATCAGAAAGTTGCTCTTCCCGGACGAGCTGGTCAGTTTTATCAGTTTATTTTATGAGATCTTTGTTAAAGTCATACGAGTCGTTGTTTAGAAGTAGTTTTCAGATCCTCTTACACTGTATTCTTCATAACGCTTAATTGGTTTTGGCCCGTCTCGTCATTTTTGAGCTGCGCAATGCAATTTTTACGCACAAAGTCATTGTTATAGCATCGCTAAGAATAGTAATATTTTTGGTCTCAGTCATAAAAATGTTGTTTAAATGCACCAAGAAGAGGAGACACCAGGCTGCGTTCAAAACCTCGTCAGCCTTTCACACAGTGTTCACTTTGAAGAAGGCGGTTATTGTCGGACAGAGTTGAAACCAAAGTGTCCGCGGTTCGGCCGGTGGTTGCCTGAGGGAATGAGGAGGAATGGGAAGGGAAATTGCTTTCCCATTCAGCGGCTCCTGCTGCCGCAGGGGTGCACGGCCTCCGCTGGGACAGAGGTAACATGCCCGCTCCGACACTCGGCGCTCTGCTGGCCATATGGCAGCATGTGGGCGCCAGAGTTTACCTTCACTAAACTTCTCATCGCTTCCATGTCTACACTGAAGGGTCATTTTTCATTTACTTTATTCACATGTATTATTATTATTAGCGTTTTATTTTATTGCTATTATTACTGGATATTTAATAACGTGGAACTGTATTTGTTTTGTTAACAATTGAGTCCTCGAAAATAAAATAGGGACAATTCTTTCTTCATTAATAATATTCAACACTTAATTACTAAAAAAAGTGGATTAGATGATAATTAAAATATAAAACAAAAACTGCTGTTTTTACAGCATTTCAAGAATTCAAATAAACTACTTTTCTAAAGGGGAAAATACACTCAAACAATTACTTCACTCACATAAAAATCTAAAATACAAAATAAGGAGATTTACAGAGAAACAGAATAAACTAAAATTCAAAATCAGACATAAACTGTTTTTTCAAATTTCTGAAATGAACACAAATAATTTATCCTTCAAAAACCTAATTTTATTGATTAAGTGAGCAAACCGAGAGATCTCCAAAAGGTGATGCCGTGTTAAAATATTGGGAGAATACGTTAAATTGAGTCAGTATTGTGTACATTGAGCTGCTGAGAGTGCTCTCTCCACTCTGAAGGGTCTACTCCAGATCTGTTTTGTGGAGGTGGAGTGGAGGAACGGGCCACCAACAATAACATGTGGAAGTAACTGAAGCACTCTTCCTCTGGCCACCACCTCAGCATCCCTCCATCCATCCATCTGTCTGTCCTTCCATCCGTCCGTCTGCACACCCACCCACCCACCCAGCACTTCAAACCCAGATAATAAAGTCTGTCTCAAACTCTTCTCGGTGCTCTATCCTTCGCCAATGAGATCCCCCTGGTAGAACAGTAAAAATGTGTATTCACAGCCTCATTGTTGGCCCAGCAAAAGAGCCCTTCTCATAAAGGTGCTGCCAATGCAAAGAAAAGCGCTGGTCGGCTTTGCTCTCTCTTGGTGGCATTTGAAAGTGTAAAGCTTTGAATACCAATTGCTTGAACTGGACATATGTGAATCCGCTGTAAGCCTACTAATCCTGTCCCCAAGTGTTTCTTTGTGTGTGGGGCAGCCTCGCACACCCAAGAGAAAGTGTTCCTAATCCGGCCAATGTGGAGAAATGTGTGAATGAGAGGGACCGGGGGAGAGCCCAGAGGAGGTGTGTGAGCATGTGTGTGTGTGTCAGGTATCAATTTGTGCAGGAACACATGCTGTTGAATGGGTTCCTTTTGCTTCATTTATGTGTTTTTTGGTGTTTTTAGTGTGTGTGTGTGTCCATCTGAGGCCCCTGGTTCCACACCACCAGGACACTGGTCTAAATGGAGGCAGTTATTCACCGTCCCCCACATTACTGTCGCAGCAGGTCACCCCTAATGTGCTCTTTTCACTGCGTAAGCTCCTCGCCTTCCTTTCATTCCTCTGTCCGTATCTTTTTCATCACTTTCCCTCTCTCATCCTCTCACACTCTCGCTTACTGTCTCCTTCTCCTCTCCAGCTTCTGGCTCTGCTTGCTTCTTCTCTTGCACGCCTCTTGCTTTTTATCTTTCAGAAGTGGCTCTCTGCCCTCTCACATCAGTTTTCTGGGCAGCAAAAGGACAGTTAGTTACACACTAAACGTGTCTGCGCCACAACTGACCCAATTTGGGTTTTGACTCAGTGTTGGTTTATTTTTTATGCTTCTGTTTAAGTGTACAACTGTTATAATGACGCTCTTTTTAAGCTCACACGTCACTGTTTGTTACTGATTTCTAATTATATGTCTGAACGACAGATGCACATCATTTGTGACATTTTGGGGAAATATGAAAAATAAAAAGGCAGTGACAATGGGTCAAAACAACTGTTGGTTAACCCTAACACTGTCAGACTGAGCCTTTATCAGATGTTCAGCCTAAATAATGTGATTTAGACCAGTGGTCCCTTTAAAGGTATGATATGTAACATTTCCTCATCAAAATATCTTGAAACAACTACACCTGTTATACTTTTTGCTGACTTTTGTATTTTCCCAAATGTCTGCAACAAAACTCAACGAAATCCATAATTTTATTCACCGTTGGTCACCTGTCAAAGGCGTCGTATCCCCTTCAGTCCCTCCAGTTGCTATAACTTCCAGGGAAACACAGGAAACAGAGAGGGAGGAAGGAAGTCATGACTAGCAGGAATAAAACTCTAATGCATTATCTCATCTGTGAACATTTCTGCCTGACTCACATCCGATAGATTTTTATCCGCAGGGGTGGCTGTTTAACAAAGCAGGCAACAACTCCCATGATCCCACGCTGCTTCACCAAATCTTTTGTTTTCATTGTTTTGATTGAGATACCCCGAGCAACAGGAAATACTGCAGCCCAACAGAGAGGGTTTAATTTTTTGTTGCTCTTTATATAAGCCATTATGCACTAATTCACTTTCAAGGAACATCTGAGAACATACCGGGGCTCAGCCTGCCAGCTGCTGTCAATCACACACGGACACGCCCCAAAACTAACCATGATTTCAGTCTGACTTTAATAGTGGCAGTCATAGTATATCATTTATCTAAGACACTATATTTAAAAATATCAATAATTATTGAAATGTGTTTTTTTTACCACCTATACATGATTGGGTCGGGGGGTGTTTGGGCGGGACCTCGATGCTGTGGCTCCGACTGAGCTGAACTGCAGAAACACCTGTGAGTTTAAGGTTTAAATACATCAGAGAAGTGAACCTGCTCTGTCTGTCCTGTCCGTCGCCCCCTCCTGGGTGGGCCAGGTCACCAGGCCCCCTCTAATAAGTTCAAGGCTGTAAACAGTCAATGGAGGCGTCCCTCCAGCAGTGTGTGCTCTCTCACCGTCACTGTGACACAGCTGAACATCTCTGAGCTGAAAGGAGGACGCTGCTTAACGGGAGGACAAGGTCAAGGTCGCTTTTAAAGTGTAACCTGTTACAAAGAAAAACTGCAGCATTATCTGTTGTATTCACGAACACCTTGGAAGTGACTGGATCCTGGGTTTCCTCTCTGAGGGATCAAAAATGGATTATTGAAGGAAACCTCCATTTAACAACTGTTGGTTAAAAATTTCCTTGCAGTAGACAGGACAAGGAAGATGTTCAAAGAAAATTCAAGGAAAATGCTTCAAACATTTTGTCCCCTTGACAGGAAGTTAAAGGCTGAGTGGCAAATGTGGTCGTCATTTTGAGAAATACTAACAGTAGCCAGTTAGTTTGCTGTAATTACATCAAGCAGAAAAGCTCGAGGCGGCAAAGCTTCACAAACCACCGGAGTGAAAACCAAGAAAGTGACATGTAACATTTTAATATAAATCAACCCACAGAAGCCAAAAGTGGAGTTTCTTCTGCAAACAGACAATAACTTCTGAACGGGCGATTTTGCTAAACCTCAGGTTCGATGGGCAAAAACACTTACAATAAAAAACAACACCGGAGCTGTTTTGTCAAACTTCAATCAACATTTGAGAACGTTGTTTTATGACCTGCTGTCACACAGACAGACTTCAGGAAAAGTGAAATCTTGCTCTGTGACTCTCGAGTCCTGCAGGCTGTCGAGATGTTTGCACTCATCTTGAACAATATGGACATTGTTTACCTTCTGTAGAAATGTGGACAAACAAACTTACAGCCCGTCTTGTTTTTGATTGATGTGCTTTGTACTGTCAGCTGTATGTTTTTTGCACAGTGGGATTTTTTTGTTTTTGTTTTTCCTTTTGAGAGGGTGAACATATTCTGAGTATGCTAACAGGACTGTACAATAGGAGTATCTGAGCTCTATTTTAATGGAGGTTCGGAATGTGAATTTTAACATTTTCTCCATGTTTGCACTCGGCGGACGAACATCCAGACCTTTCCGCTGAGTCCTGAGCAGGCCTGAGGCATATTATGTCAAACGCATGTGTAACTGCTGATCTTTGCTTCTTCTTTTCCCCTCAAAGACGCCATCAAACCACAGTTTGAAGTTTCCCAAAAAGAGATTTCACAAAGGTTGAAGCATTCGAGCGGCAGATGGAAGACATCAACGCAAGTGCTGAGATCTAAGAGTGAAGCCGAGCGAATCCGTCCTGCCTCTGTCAAAGCAGCTCTGAGATTTATTCATTTTTTACTGAAGGCCCAACGTTTAAAAAGTGAAAAGATGTACAGCACCTCTGAGAAATGTTCGAGTAACTTTTAAAAGCCTTATTTTTGCTGCTTAGTTTTCTTTGGGGCAATTCTGGGTAAAACAGAATATCAATAAGATTTCCTCTTTTGTGAAAAGTAAACAAACCTTCAAATTATAGCAAGCCTTTAATTAAGGAGACGATCAAACAATTAAAGCTCGTTAATTACAGACCTCACAACCATCTCTGCCAACATGAATATTGAGGTCCTAATTAATATTTGTGGGGCTGTTTTGTTCTTGGAAGACATTGGTGTTAATTAGGCAAAAACAAGTCGAATTAACATTTCAGTAATGAAGAAACATACCTTCATGTTCTTATTTCTCTCTGTCTGAACACGCTGTGATACAAATTTGGCATCTCAAAGCTTTCTGAAGCATGTTGATGATGAGTTTTATCAAACAGAAGCAAGTTTTCTGTTATGGATTTTTCAACCTGATGCACAGAGGTCTTTATTTCTCCTTTTGATTCTCTGGTTTGACACCTTTAGATCTCAAATCCAGACTCAAGGTCAGATTTTACACCTTTAAGTGAAAGAAAAATCTCTCTACAGCTCAAGTTCTTTTCACTTCATTCATTAATCTCAGAGTTTCAAGCAAAATTTCTTTTTTCTGAGGACGGAGGACGACTTATTCACTTCCTGGCAGAGAGTTAGATTAGAAGATTAATATCACTGTCATGTCTCGTCTGTTGAATGGTTAGCTTAGCTTAGCACTAACACTAAAAACAAGGGGGGAAAGCTATAATAAATATCTTAGCGTTGTCAAATGGTGATGAAATCCACCAACCAGCACCTCTGAAAGATGGACGCCTCCAGGTGAATACAAGCAACTCAGCAATGTGTCCACAGACAGATGATGGACGTACTGTGTGTACGGCTGATTTAATGAGACATAAATAAGGCAAAGTGCTAATTAAAGATATATCATGACAGCTTTAGCTCGTTGAAGCAGCCATCTTGGATTTTGAGATCGGGGTTGGTGAGGATCTCCATTCCAGTTGAAATTTTCCACTGGGACCTCAGAAAGCCTGACTTCCCAGTTCATATGGAGGATGCTCGATTTCTTCGCTTCCTGGATTTTCCACTGGTTGCCTGGCAACTGCTCGGATCCAAGAGATAGTCCTTAACACTTTCAACAATTTGGATGAAACAAACAAGGTATAAAACGCTAATTAGTGCGCTTTGGAGGTGCTAGTAGATGGATTTTGTTACCTTTGGACAAAACCAGGCTAACTGTTTCCCTCTGTTTCCACTCTTTGTGCTAAGCTAAGCTAAGCTAAGCTAAGCTAAGCTAAGCTAAGCTAAGCGGCTGCAAACTGTTTCAAGATATCAAAGTGGTATCAATCTTCTTATAAGTTTGTTTCCCAAAATGTCAAAGTAATCCTTTCACCTATGTAATCCTCATCTGCAGTATCATCCTCACCTCGGTCATCAATCATCCTCCTCTTCCTCATTAGACTCACACAGACACAAGCACACATAGACACGCACACAGAGTTACACACACCAGCAGCGCTTAGCCGGCCTCCAGCCCGGCCCACCAGCTTTTGCAACAAGGTTCTCCTTTTAACTGTCCCTTTCAACGCGGGACAATCAGACACCTCCCATCGCCTCCTTTCAGGCTGCGGCTCCAGCCTCACCCCCCCCTCTCCTCCCCATACTGCTCCCTGTGTCACTTTGTGTCCGCTTCGCCCCCTCGCAATGGGTTCACATGACCAGAAAATGAAGCAGGGGTCTCTGCAAGCGGAGAATGAAAGCGAGTATGTTTGTGTGTGTTTGGGAGAAAGAGAGAGAGAAGGAGAGAGATTAACATGTAGGATTTAAGCTGGTGTGATGGGGTGAGGGTGTGTGAGTGGGGTTACATGTAGAGAGGAAGGTTCAGATCAGGTCTGGCTTGCATGAGTGTGTGTGTGTGTGTGTGTGTGTCTATCCATCTCAGCCTTAATGTAACAAGATCATCAAACAGGGTTGTAACGGTGCACATTCACACATGCAGCACATACATACAAACATATGCATGTGGGACTGCAGACACACACACACACACTCACACTCCATTAGAGGAGTATTTAAGGCTGCAGGGTGGAAGACCTGGTTACAGTAAGAGCGATTATCACATCATTAACTGCTAATGAAAAACCAATTCAGACGGCTCTCCTCCTGAGCTCCGTGCTCGCTCGCTCGCTCTCGCTCAGTCTGAGATTTTCTCAGTTAAAGGGGCAATAAAACTTAAACGACTCATGCATCTTTGTGATTTTAGTTGAAGCTCTATGATGCATCGTTTTTAATCAACAACAAATTGCATACAGAGCAGGAACGGCCGGTCAGACGGAAAAGCTCATGTAGCAGAAGAAGAAAAGAGAACCGGGCGTTAAATAAAGGCTGCACTGTTCACAGTGGACACGATTCCGTCAAAATGAAGACCAAATTTTAACCAACCTTCAAGAAAATCACCACGAGAAAATGTGAATTAATGAGTATTTTCATCCACTACCGTTCTGTGAGTACTGATGCTGGTGGGGCTGATTCAGATGCCATCAAACCACTGTGAAAGAAGAGGTCACAACAAGGTGAGGAACTTAAAAGAGCGCCGGCGAATCCTCAAACAATGGATGGTGAAAAACATGCTGGAAATATGGCTTTTATAAGTCACATGCTTCACATACCTCATGATTTATTCGGCAAGTCTGTTTCCACCTTCTTTTATGGACATGATGATTTCCACTCAGTTTATTTCAAACGGATGGATAAAAACGGATGAAAACCTGCTCGCTTTGTGACTTAATTTCATGATTAACTGAAATGCTGTAAGATAAGATCGAATCTTTACATAAGAATCTTGCCCTCTGCATTTTTCCATCACTATTTTTGGTACCAATAAGCTGCATCAAATGTTCCTCCATGAGTTATTACAGCAAAGAGCCTCCTTCCCAAACAGTGCTGATGATGAGGAAATAACACAGCTGGTGCTCACATCATCTGCAAATGAACCGAAACACACATGTGCAGACATGTGCTGCTGATGGGGCTCAAATTAACGCTCAGCCTGGGGATGGATTTATCAACAACACGGCCGCTCCAGAACAAGTTAAAATTGATGAAAAGGCTCAAATAATATTCACAATTACCGCAGACCCTAATCATGTCATTTGTTTAGAGTGTGCTGACCTTACGTCACTGTTCACGTTTCATTTCTGAGGCTGCTTCTGGGGTCCCCACAACATGCACCCAGTGCATCATTAAAGGGACAGTTTGTAAAAATGATCTTTGACTGGCGTTTCCATTCAAGTGTCACACTTTCCTCAGCTTTTCAGCGCCTGTGTTTCAGCAGAGTCTGAAAGGCCAACGCTCCGTTAATGAATGACCAGAAGGCCTCGTGGTGCACAGACAGCAGTGGTTACTGTTAACTCAGATTGTTCCTGCTCCTCATAGCTTGAAACCAGAGCGTCTTTTCTGGGGCTGGAAGGATGAATGGTGGACGAAACGAATCGCCTGCACGTTTTAATGCTCTGAGAGAAAGTTTACGGCGTGAAGAGAGAAAGATACGGAGAGGACACGACTTCATCAAACACATCGTCTGTCCCGTGACTCGTTGCCTCGTGACATCAGTTTGCTCCTGTGTACAGCGCTTTCATATTTATGCGTCTGCTCGTGCGCACTTTTCTGTACGTGTTTGGCGGCACGTGTGGCGTGTGCATGTGCGTTCAGACCGCGCGCGGCAATAATAAAAATCACACCAGCACAGGCCACATTTTTCAAGTTTGTTTGACGCATTTAAAATGCTAATAACCAGTTTATTATGTGCTACATCAAATGCAAATGCTCTGTTTTACTGCCGTGAAGTTGGGCCGACGTTAGCATTTGCATATCTTATGGCTGTCTCCTTAGCATGCATGGAGGAACTGGATAGCGGGCAGACTCCCAATAAATAACATTAACAGGCGCATTAGATAAACAAGCTCCAATGATGCTGCTATTAGGGCATGCGGAGCCATATCCCGCTTAAATGTAGGTGTTTGACACAGCAGCATATGGTGCGCAAATTCCCCCAAATCAACCGAACGCCAGCGTTATCTGGAAATGTCAGGGAGAGCAGACGGATTGAAAAAACATCGCTTTAAAGGCAGACGCTTTACGATGTTGAGAAAATGCTGCGGAGGAATTTGCCTCTTTAAGACCAACTGGCGGCTGGTGCTCCTCGTGTGTGTGTGTGTGTGTGTGTGTGTGAATGAGAGAGACCGCAGTTAAGACTATAGTTCAAACTCTAATTGTAAATGAGAAACTTTGTCTGGTTTAATGTTTGGCTCACTTGAAGTCTTAATCACCTTCAGGCTCCATTCAGAAAGCCACTAAGACGTGAAGTAAACATTCCATAAAGGAAGTCATATATTGCGGTTGAACATCACAGCAGCAATTCATCATGAATATAGATGAGACATGATGACGCTTTAAAGTGGTCGGGTTTGTCACTTTCATGTTTACAGTGGCTGTGTGATGTGGCATGTTGACAGGTGTTTTCTGATGTGTCTATAACACTGTGTGTTAAATGAATATACGGACTACACCAGACACCATCGTTTTTAAATGTGAGTGCATCACAGCAGCACAGAAATGAATGTGATTCAGAGGATCGTCCCTGTGGCTGGGATGGGAACTTAGTTACGTCTTAAATTTAAAAATACTACATTAACCTTTGCCCTCAGTTAAAAGCTTTGTCTGGTGCACCTGATAATGGCTCAGCAGACGCTGAAAAAGTGAGAAAATGAGAACATGTGGTGACCAAAAGGCTGCACTGAGTTTAATAACAAACATCTTAAACTGCCAGATTTTGTTAGGGTACAGGTTAACCAAACAAGAATTCATTTTTTTTTAATTGAGGTAATTTAATTAATTAAAATTAAAATGTGTTCAGAAGCAGCAGATTACTGACACGCTCACCTCAGGCATCATGACACATCACTCCCCCCACATGATGGTATATGAGCAGCATTGGATAATAAACTTGATTGATAATTTGCGTTGATATTAGTGTGATTGGATCCAAATTCTGTGTCATCTCCAAACTATTTCACAGCTCACCATGTTGTGCACGTACCTTCAAGTTTTATGCATTGTTCACTTAAATGTTTTTCAATATATAACCTGCCGTATGCTTAAAGGACCAGTGTGTGGGATTTAGTGGCATCTAGTGGTGAGGTGGCAGATTGCAACCAACTGAACACTGCTCCTGTCACCCGGCCTATTTCACCACGAAACTTAGAGGTCAGTGCTTGGTTTGTCCATTCTGGGCTACTGTAGAAACACGGTAGTGCAACGTGGTGGACTCTGTGGAAGAGGACCTGCTCCCTCTGTAGATGCAAAGAGCTCATTCTAAGGTAACATAAACACAATGAATCTTACCTTAAGGTGATTAGACAGAATTATTAGCATTATATCTGTCACACTGGACCTCAAACCCACACGTATTTGTTCCTACTGAGGAAAAATAGGCCACAAACACAAAGCATAGCTTCATTTCTGAGACAGGCTTCATAATCCCATCCCTGCCCTTTAAATGTTAAAGCATCGGCGCTGATGCTTCAGTCTGCTGTGAGTCAGTGCATCAAACGTGTTCTTCAGTATAAATGATGAAAAAATTGTTACTCAGTGGCAGCTGAACTCTTATCGTACAGTAGTTATACGTGAAAAAAAGGGTGCAGGAAGATGGGCATGGAATGAGCTGATGGCCTGATGATGAAGAAATAGTTTTGTTCATAAAGAAAATCCTGAAACATCTGTCCACCTCCTCCGACGTCATGGACACACTGGCTGTGAGGATATAATGGATGACCGTTTGCAGCATTTCTTTGGCTTTGAAGCTCGAATCGAACTGAGTTTGCACAGAATTAATCTGACAGTCGGACGGAAACACCAGCCTCATTTCCTCCCTTTTAAAGTGTAATGGTATTGTGTAAATATATTATATTATAACCGGGTTAGCGTCGTCTCTCTTTAACCCAACATTGTGCTCTCTCTTCTCCTCAGACCTCCTCTCCTCCCGTCTTTGTTAAAAAGGCCACTTGTGATGAGATGCCTGCATTCACTTGTTCCTCCATTTGTACCCACTGTAAACCCGGGCACTCTGGATGAGTGTCAGCTACATACCACAAACAAAATGCTGAAGTGTAGATGCTAATGCTCTCTTTTTGTGATTCTCTCCTTCCTCCTTCCAGCCTGCCCAGTAATCTCTCCTCCTCTCTCTCCTCCTCTCTCTCCCTCCTCCTAATCCGCTCCACAGCCGTGAAAACTTTCCATGAGAGAGAGATGACCCGTTCTAATGGGTGGAGGCAACCACCCACACACACAGCCGCGGAGGGTCCAGCCAACACACACACACACACACACGCACACACACCAGATCTCAGTAAGCATGCTTGGCTTAGTCTAGATTGCCCGACTAAGACGGACCGAGCCTGGAACACGCTGCGTGATTTAAACCCCAATTATAACCCTCAACAACTGGTTTTCAATCTGCTCTGATGGTCAAAACACTTGTCCGGTCAATTGATGTAAAATTAAACACCAAAAAAATTCTATAATCAATTAATTGTGAAGTAAATTATCAGGAAAAAATGGCAAATATTCTCAGATTTCATCTTCATTTGTTCCTTTTCTCTGATTTATGTCCTTGTAAATTTAATGTCTTTGCATATTTTACATTGTTTTCTGGCATTTTACATGATTATTAATTGGTGATGAAAACTGATGAAGGGTTTAAGTAGTTAAATCTCTTTATTCCTGTTTGATTTTTACAGCTTTTGACCTGATTAACTACAAACATTTGAATGTAAGGTGTGACACCTGAGCTGTGTAGGATTTTGAACCTTTTCCCAGCTTTTGTGTTTTTTTAACTTTCATTATGATAGAGAAAACATCCAAATGTCTGGAAATGATCGTCTGTTTAAAGTCATAGCTATGCTTAATTATCCCCCCTGCAGGAACATTAATTAATTAAAGTCACACAGTAAACAAAGATCAGATCTACTGAGCAGATCTCCAGACTGCGGGACAGACATGGCGGTGTACCCGAGCAGCTGTTTTGGTGAGCTGAGTGCGTGCAGGTGTTGAGCTCTCAGTGGGATCGTTCAGCTATTTTCCTGCACACTTCTTTATTAGGCTGCTTAAAGGACCATACAGCTGTTTTTGAACGTTGTGGGCCAGTTGAGTACAGAGTGTATGTGGTTCACATCCCTGCTGACCATTTTGCAAAGCGTGCCACAAGTTTTAAGATGCGCTCTTCACATAGTCGATGGTCTCACCTCCTGACTCACTTGAGGAAAGTGGTCCATCACAGTGAAAATATGACGTTTTTTGGTCATCATGTCTGGTGTGTACAGGATGTACACAATGCTCAGCATGTGAATCTTTTGCTCAGAGCCTCCCTAAACGTGACAATGAAGACTTTTTTTTAAACTATGTCACCATGAGATGAAACAACAGCATGGAAAGTGGAAAATTGTTGTAAAAACCGCACTAGAAAAAAGTCAAATGTTCAGTAAACTAAAACAATATTTAGGTAAGCTTATGGAGCTTTAGCTCAACAGTGGCCACTGTGGCTACAAGTGGTAACTGCAAGACATTATCACATTAGTTGCTTTTAGCTATTAGCTAACATTAGTGGGCAGTAGTAATTTTGTAATTTTTTGATAAATCTCCAGGGTCGTGGTCAACAGGTGTGGAGATGCTCTGGGCGTCACTATGTACAGCAGAACAGGCTTGGAAGTATCAAGACAAACCGGAAGCCTTAATGTCTTTACCTCTGCCATGATGATGGGCTTCATTTGAGCAGCTGCTGGCTGAAGCAGAAAAGAAGTTGTTTGTTGTGATAAATCGCCTCGTTATGTCGGAGAAATCAACCTTTTGTTTTCTTGAGCTAATGAGATAAACAAACCATCTATCACGACAAAATGAGCTTTGATGTCTCTCGATAACAAAATAATTAAATTAGACAGTTAATTCCCTGTCTGGCCTGCTCCGGACGGATATGTCGCTACGCAGATTGTGACTTTTGCGCAAAAGTGACCAGAGAGCTTATTCATACACGAGACCAGTGTGTTAAACTCTGATCTGATTTACGGAACGAGGTGCGAATCTGACAGGAGCTGGATTGTAAATAGCGTTCTGGATTTATGTTGCTGTTTAATTGCTTATAAATTCTACTTTTCATAGAAGAGAGAAATAAAATGCTGTTTTCTCATTAATAACTCATACAGGCACAGTAGTTTAATGGTATGATCCTTTACGACCAAACTCAGATGATAAAAGTCCTGCAAAAATACACAACAATTAGTTTTTGTTGGACAAAAATCGTTGAGACCAACTACCCTGGGAGACCCTGACACACACACGGAAAATATATAAAATACCCCTGCTAGTTAGCGTCAGCCAGGCTAGCCACATAGCCATGCTAGAGTAGCATTTCCTCTACACCAGCTTCTCTGGTCCTGCTTCAACAGATGGCCCGACGGGTCCCTGGATAGGCCTGCAAGGTGGAGGGAGGGGAGGGTTGTGGGAGTATAGGGGAGTTAAAGGGGGATGGAGGGAGGTTGTGGGGGGTTGGCACCCTCTTAGGAGGACTGAGGGGGGTGTAGGGTGGGTGAGGGAGGGAGGAGACATATGTCCACAGCCCTGGCCCCTGCCGACGGACTGTCTCTGCTGGCTGCCTGGTAGCTGGCTCGCTGTCACACGCACACACACACACACACACACACACACACACACACACACAATAACTTGTTTTAGTCACTTAGGAGGACACTGCATTGGCTTACATTTATCCCCAGAAGACCACATTAATCCTAACTGTAAGCAAAAACCAAATCTTAACCTTGTGGGGACCACGTTTTAGTCCCCTCATGGGAGGCCGGTCCTCATGATGTAGCTGTGCGAAGACATTTGTGTCCCCACAGTGTGAGTAATATAACACACACACACACACACACACACAGATAGACAAACTTACTCCACTAAGCTTGGCAGGTCGCTGCAGTGGCTCCTCTCCCTCTCCATCTGCATCTAAAAGACCCACGCGCCCCGACAATGAGGTGACCATGTCACTGCCTGAGCCGAAGCAGAGGGATGGAGAGAGGGAGAGAGAGGGAGAGATGCAAGAAGAGAGGGGAGAGAGGAGAGGGAGGGGACGAGGGAGGGACACATTAACAAGCTATAATCTCAACTGCCTTATCCATAATGCATTGTGTGGGCCAATTTACATGGTGCTGGTCCCTCTGGGAGAAAGGAGATCATCCATCACATTACTTTATTAGCTCCCTCACACTCTCTCACAGATGCACACACACACACACGCACACACACACACACACACACACACACACACACACACACACACACACACACACACACACACACATCATTATTTGTCTCTGCCTGTCCTTCTCTCTCTCCCTCTGTTTTGTGGGCCTGTTTTGTCATGGTTGTAGTTTCAAACTGCTGCTGCCTCTATAAAACAACTCCAAACCGCGTCGCGTCGTGCAGGCTGTGACAAGCAGGGAGGGATTTCTTAAAAATAAAAATAAAAAAAATCCTAAAATGCAGCAGTAGTTTATTTTAAATATGCGACAGCCTCTGGTTTCAGTATGAGTCGTGCAGGAGTTCAGGGTCAGAGGATTTTAGGTAAACGTCGTAAATCTGATGCTGAGTTTTGTTTTCTGAAGCTGAACTTTCTTTGTGTGTGAATGAATAAATCTTATAACTGCAAATCCACAAAGCAGCATTAATCCCTGACAGTTTTTCTTCAAATTAACATAAACTGAGTCACTTTTCAGGCGAGATTCGAAGGGATTTAAGAGAAGGTATTGAAATACTAACATTCTGGTACAGCTGCATATTCAGGATTGTCTCCATTATTTTTTGGGAAACTTTTCTTTGGTGCTCACAACTGGCTGAAAATATGACTGCTATCTATTTGAATATGGTCATTTGAGATCAGTAATATCTATTTGGAAAAGGGAAAAATTTAGCTTTTTTTTCTGTTCCCTGATGTTTGATTCAAGACATACATTGAACTGCAAATATGAAACGATCAAATGATTCCCTGCACACGATCAAAATGTTGATTGTTCCTCTTTGAAAGTAGTTTAATTCACAAGTTGTTTTTTTTTTTGTTGTTTTTTTAATGTGGGTTCCAGTTAAATTTAATTGAACTGCACTTTTAAAGGAGTTCAGTTAAATATCCTTTTCTGAATAATTTAGATACATAAATCAGAATCAACGTGTTTTTTTCAGCAGAAAAGCAGAAAAACATTTTGATTGATTGATTGATTTTTGCACACGTCTAATCTTTGACACTATATTTTTGTAAATACACAGAATTATCCATGCATTTTATTTTTATCCTGTGTCTTGTGGCATAAACACACAAATACATTTTTTTTATTAGAAAGAAAAATCAATTAAGTTAACTTTATTTGTTGTTGTTTTTTAAACTAATTTCAACCACTAATAGTGATGTAAGACTAAAGTAAATTTTCCTTTAAAAAGTTTGAAGGAAGAAATAATTTCTAGTTAATTCCTAAAGTCAGTCCAGATGATACCAATGAATAAAGAATACATTAAAATTTCCATAAAACGAGTTCATGAACACATCACACGCACAAACTGCAGTTTTTGTATGTGATGTGTGTGTTTTGTGTTTGTGTCTAATGGCTGGATCGCCTCAAGTCGTCCGTGCATGTCTCAGTGAAATTAATTGTTGGCACCTTATTCACACTCGCACGCGCACACACACGCACACGCGCACACACACACAACAGATCCATCAGATTCCGCAGTCACCCTGTGAATAAAGAGAGCTGTAATTGCAATCATATATGTGGAGCTTCAGCACTGCGCGCCATACCGTACCATTAGTATCACAAATAAGTAATAATTTGCTAATGACAACATTATGTTGAGTCAGTTTAGGGGCAATTAAAGTGAGTGATATTTACATATGCCCAATGAATCACGGAGCGTGGCAGTTCGGGCGGACTCTAATGAATATTCATCCAGGCATTTCTCCCCTGCGCGCTGCAGTTTATAAACTGAATTATGGCTGATTTGCCCTTTTAAAAAATGAACATGGGCGCATCTCCCACAAGGAGGCGGCGAACAATAACGTCTGATTATAAAAATGTTTTACTGCTAAACTGCCGGTGAGGAGACGGCGGCAGCGTGGTTAAAGACTCACTTGGAGGGGTGCGGAGGAGGGAGAGCCCACCTAAAATCAATCCAATTTGGTGTCGGCCTGTCCACCTTTTTAGACTGACATAAATATTTACAGTGCGCATTCAGAGAGGTCTGCATCATGAGTATCTGACCGCACATGTAATTGATTTGTTTTTATATTAGACTGTCTTCAGATTAGTCCAAGTGGAGGTCAGGGTTCACACAGAGCGGCCTGCCGGCTGCCTCACCGCCACCGCCGGTGGTTTCCCGGTAATTGCCCCCGGTGCGCGTTCGGCTGGGTGCTGACCTCTCAGGTGCGCGATCAACAGGCGACATCAGTTTGCATTCACAGGGCGCTTAACAAGATGGGCTGCATGCTTATCATGCAAATAAGCAGCTCTCTGGCAGGTGTCAGGCACACACTCGACACACGCACACACACACACACACACACACACACACACACACACACACACACACACACACACACGCGACGTGCGCGCACGCACATCTATGTGCGCGTGCAGCGTCTTTAAACGGGACTGCAATCATTATCAAATTGACAAATGGAGCCGTGGGCACAGGAGGCTGTGACCTGACAAACGCAGCTGCACCTCATGGTGAGCAGTGATGTAAAGTATCAACAACATCAAAAATAAATAAAATTGATTTAAAATTACCACATCAACCCCAGATGAGTGAGAGCGCCTTTAAAAGGTGACTTCAGGAAGATTCCCCGGGAACATTTACACCTCATGCTGTAAACATTTAATCCATTATAAACTATGGTTTCTAAAATATCATCATATTCACATATGGTCAAATTTAGAGGGTGTTCTTGCCATAATGATTTTTAATTTCAGATTTTATGTGTCTGATTCTTGTTGGTGATTTAATTTGCACAAATCAAGTACAGAAACAAAATCGAGCCATTAGTGATAAGTAAATCCTTTATTTCTGTTTTGCTGTAAACAAAGTGATGGCACTGTTAATTTCATTTTTTAAACAAATAAATAGCAGGCCATACTTTATCAACTCTCAGTAATGTACCTCACAACTTTCCTCACAAGCCTTTAAAGTGCTGAGATGCATCAGGACACATTTGATAAAACAGACTTCCAGATAAATAAAAACGCTGTCAGTGTGCTCAGTCCTGCCTCAACGCTTCAGTTTGTTCTCTGACTCAAATGAATCTGCTGCCATCTGCTGGTTTAATGGAAGCATGAAAATGTTGCACGACATATTTTACTCGTCCTGTGTCTTTGAGACCAAACACGAATGTAGATCAGATGCTTGAGTTATAGTTTAACTAACTTTAATTATTCAAAGATATGAGACACTGCATCTTCTCACAACGTCTGACAGGTGTGGCAGAAACAAGGTGGTTAAAACAATCATCAGTCTGGACAGTCAGAGTTGTGTTTGGTGTGAATTCAGCAAGCAGATCAGATATTTGTAGACTTTATGGTGGAAGCTCACATTCTCTATCTTCGTGGTAGAGAGGAAAAACAAGCAGATAATCCACGACTTTCATTCCATTTGGAAGATAAAACCGTCAATTTAAGATAAACAGCATTTGGAAACAATTGGACATTTGAGCTATGGGGTTGGCGGGCTGCTCTGGTCCCTCAGAGGGTCTCTTATTAGTTGACATACTTTGTTCTAACATGCTGATAAACAGCTGTGCAAAGATTGGGGCCAAAATTAAAGTTATATTTAAAGCTATTGGACGAGAAGATGTCGTTTTGCTTTGTGTGTGGTTGCGTATTTATGCCAAAATGTGCTTTTACTATCAGAAGTAAAGACAAATAGAAAATCTCCCAAACAGATTAAATTTCTTTTCAGTTTTCTTTTTTAAATAAAATGAGAATATTACTGAAGTTTTACATGTTTTCTGAACAGTTTTTGGCCCAAATGTAAATGCAATATAATCTCAAACCACTTTATGTTCCATTTCTCAGACCATTTTCTTCAAACAAAATATAAATCAACAACAAAAAAACAATAAAATCTTATATTTAATGTAAGATTTAGGCTCCCTGGGGAGCAGGAAAGTGACGGTTTTCAGGTCCTGAACACCGGATGGTCTCTCCCTCCTGTTCCCTGCTCAAAAAGTGACTTGGTATCAGTACACAAAGCTGACATATATGACGGATGTCTCAGGTAGCTTTGGCAGGTGGAGGTCAGGGAAGGGCAGCACGCCGTCATTGTCTATGTGTGTCTGGACTGTGTAGGCTTTGACCACTGCTCCCCACTCCAGCACAGAGCTGTGGATGATTCCCAGTCTGGCCTGTTCGTGATACGCTGCCCCCAGCTCCCTGCCCAGTAAGATGTCTTGGATCTGGGGTGAGGACAAACCCAAAGCATCCCTCTTCATGTCTAGAATCAGGTCCAGGTTTGTGTCTTTATCCCTGTTGTATCTGTTTGTGTCGAGGTGAGCGCCATTATCTCCGTCTGGGTCAGTGTTGGAGTCTGTGTTCTTGGCTCTGTTTGCGTCTGGACAGTGATGAACCGGCCTCTGCTGCAGGTTCACCACCGTCAGCCTCTCCAGGTGCTGCACAGCGAAATGCCCCTCCAGGGAAGAGGGTGCCCCTCTGGATCCTCCGGGGCCGCAGTGGATCAGGGTGAGGTGCCTCACCTCCGAGTTGTTAAGCAGACGTGCCGTGTTTAACGGAGACGTGAACCAAACAGTTAAACGCCTCATCCGGAAGACGGGAGACGAGTGCGACTGGGGGCGGTGCAGCGTGGAAAGCTGGATGTCCTTGCATCTGCAGTCTGCAAGCGATGAGACGCTGCAGGGTTGTGGGTCCTGGGTGCAGGAGTAGTAGAAAAAGCTGTTGTGGGTCACATAAGCCAGGCGCAGGTCAGAGCGCTGCAGAGCCACCGACACACAGAGCAGCACGCAGAGGAGAGGGGCAGGGGCTCTGAAGGCAGCCATCACTGCTGGAGGACACTCTCAGGAAGCATATTGTTGGTGTTCATGTGTGGAACTGTGTGTGTGGGGGGGTGCAGGTATATATACCTGAGCCTATAGAAAAGAGAACACACACATTCAATGTCAGAAAACGTAAAGATAAGCAGCCCTCATCCAATCCAACTTACACTGCATGTGTGAGGAAGCTTAAAGATTTATGTTTGTGCGTTTGTTCATGGTTGTGTGCAAACTATGAAGTGAAGCTTCTTGAGGAGGAACCGCACCTGCATACAGGGTTTTTTAGTTGCTCTCAATACTTATGGACAGTTTAGACATAGAGTCAGAATAAAGTAACCTGATGAGGGTTTGATACTCAGAACCATTTGGGAAGCCGTCAGTGGAAACTATTTGGACATGGAGCAGGCACTTTGAAAAATACTTGGCAGGTGATTGGATGAACCATCTGTTGATCACCGTATATCAACGAATCATATGATGTTGCAGGAGGACTGTTGCCAAAGCCGGTCAGGAAAAGCACGAAAACATCTTTTCCTTCAAGAAAAATCATTCAGTGTTGTTCTTTCCTCTTCTTTCAATGAAGAAAAAAACCTCCTCCATAGCCGACATTGTTGTTTTCAAGCAGTTGCTTCTCTCGCTGTTGTCACACCTGTAGCTGCCAGAAGATCCTCAAAGGACGATTGGTGTGATGACTGTGGTTTGGCCACAATAGCATAACTTGAAGCCTGGAAAGATGGATTCTCGGCTTGTGTGATCTCATTTGAACTTGCAGGATCAAGCAAATCCAGCTGCTTTGCAAGTTAAAAAGACAAAGTCCTCAAAGCCGAACAAAGAGAGGTAAAACAGTCATACTGGAAAGTAATGTGTGGATGTAGTGCATCATCCACTGAGCTGTTTGTGCTGCAGACAAACCAGCACAGGATATCCTGTGATGTCCCTCAGATGGTCTTCTTGGGGACTGGGATGACAGTTGATGACAGCATTTGAAGCTGTGGAGCTGGGGCCCAGCTGGTCAGCACAGGCTTTCAGACCGGAGGGTGACACACCGTCTGGGCCTGGTGCCTGACTCATCATCTGTGTCTGAAAGAGCCGACACACATCTTCTGCACAGATCCTGAGTGCAGAAGCGGGGGCGGGGTCAGGGGGCGGAGTGAGGGCGTGGCAGCGGGTGCAGTCCAGTCGGTTGTGCGATATCTGAGTCAGAGCGGGCGAGGAGTGTTAATATTACCAGAGGTGGCTGAATGTACTGTGTGTCCCTGTGCACACACATGCGCACACACACACACACACACACACACACACACACACACACACACACACACACACACATCAGAGATTCAGCTGTGAGATGGGTGCTGTAATTCCACTTTACAGGTGAGTAAGTTGCCCACATTGAAATAATGCTGTTCTATTTATTGCCACAGTTGGAAGGTTGAAAAGGCAATAAAGCCGAGGACACACATGGGAGAGACATCCAGCTATAATGTGTGTGACTGTGTTTGTGTGTGTGTGTGTGTGTGTCTATCTGCCTGTGTGTGACTATGACATCACATCGCGCTGGCGCCTCACCCAAGCCCATTGTCTCCAAATGTCACTCACCTCTCTGAGGAAGGAGGAAAGGCGAGACGGGTAAAAAAAAAAAAGAAGGAAGAAATTATGTATGATTTACACTGAAGTGTAAATACACCCGTCAGGCCACAGTTAGTCCCGTGAGATGCAGCTGAGATGCAAGTCTGCACGGAGGAAATTAGGAGGAAAGGTAGAAAGCCTGGAAGGAAGGAAGAAAGGTAACTGAGATAAAGAAGGAAGGAAGGAAGGGAGGAGGGAAAAAGGTATGGTAAGGTAAAGAAGGAATGAAGGAGGTAGAATTGAAAGGAAGGAAAGAAGTAGGATTAACCTACAGTATTATTTTGGTAATGGTATTTTTAAACCCAGTTTTCACACAGACTTTATATCATTGACGTTTTTTCATGGTTTTAGCTTTTAGTTTATTTATTTCCTGTTTTATATTGAAAGAGTTTCTCATTGCGTGTTGTGTTTGGTTTTACTTCCTGTCTTTGTCTCGTGATTGTGGATTAGTTTCATTGTTTCTTCCTCTTTCAGATGTCAGGTCATGTGTGTTTGTTCACTTGTCCTCCATTTGTTTCCTCCCTCCTTTATCAAACCCACTGCTGACAGTTTGGAGTTTTCTAGTCTTTGCTCTTGGCTCCTGTTGTTTTTGCCTTCCTGTTCGTTTTTGTCTGGATTCAGCTTCAGTTATTAAAGCTTGTCACATTTGGGCCTTTCTGAACTGTAAAGTACAACCTCATGACCTCAGCAGATCTCCTCCAGACCACCACAGGATCAGGACTTGGATATTTCTCCATCTGTATTAATGGCACTGTGGACATTAATGATAAGCTGAGAGCCACAACCTCTTTGGAAAGAACTCCATGAATCAACCACCATCCTGTGTCCATCCTGTCCAGTTCACCAGCCTCCCTGGACATCAATCTGGGCTAATCTGAGCGGCGAGGACAAATGGGCTTGGATACAGCTCTTTGGTGGAGTTTGGGTGCGCGACAAGCAGCTTTCACAAGACCACATTCTGACCATTCACAGAGACGAAGGGCAAAGCTGCCGTGCAGACTCAGTGACAGCTGTGTGATCTGGCTGTCATGGTGGATATTAAGTACCTCTCAGAGCTGAACCTTCAGCCCCAGCCTGCTTCTCAGCTCTCTGCTTTCAAATGTGAGATCATTTGAATAAGAAATAAAGCTGTGGCAAGTGCAACTGGAAAGAAGAAACACGTCACTACGATGTCTGAAAACTCCCTCAGGCACTTCAGTGAGACGTATCGGGACATGAAAAGTAAACAAAAGGAATTTAACCTGACTACCTACAACATGAAATCACTGAGCTGCGTGGTAACAACCAAGGAGTTGTTTTCAAAACTGACTCTTGTTAAGACTCAGCTCTGCTCAAGACTGACAGACCCAAACCTGGAAAACCAGGTGGACGTGTAAAATCTGTGAAATCCCCCTTTAGGTAAAGGCTCTACATATATCTGCCGCTGCTGGTCATTGCAGTAATTTTATCTTTTGATAACACATTTTTCAACACTGACTTTCACTCCAGTTAATGATTAACAGCGAGTGCTTTTGCTAACCCGAGGGAGCAGGTGTGGATTGTCGGTTGTGGCTCATCAACACATACAGCAATAAAATTAGCTTGACACTGGTACTCTGACTACTCTGAGTACTGTACTTAGGTACAAATTTGAGGTATGAGTTGTGTGCAGCTTTATACTTCTACTCCACTACATCTCAAATATTGTACTTTTTGCTTCTCTGCCTCTATAGCTTTAGTTTCATATCCTTTCTGCTGAGTAAAAAAACACGTTTCTCCAAATGCGGTCATCTTGTATGTGATTGTTTCTGATAAACTGCAGGATGACGTGTTCCTTCATGGGTGGAGAAAAAAATCTCCTTCCTCTTAAGATAAATAACTATTGGAAAACCCTCTTGGATGATCTGGGAAATGCATCATCGCAAAGCTGAAAACAGGCTGTTTTCCTGAGTTCATAAAAAGCTGACCTTTTAGAGATACGGGGTTCTCACAGGACAGCGACGCTACAAACATGATGATCTTATAGAATATGTTGCATTGCTGTAGATTAAACTACCCAACAGTATATTAAGCAATCAAAATTGGCTCAGCCTTAAACAACTTCAGCAGTGAAATGCAACATGCACGTGGACGTCAGCAGTAATACTGATCCATAATACTCATATAATAATACTTTTACCTCTGATACTTTAAATATTGCTGATAATACTTTGACTAAAGTAAGCTTTTGAATGCAGGACTTTCACCTGTATTTTCACAGTGTGGTCGTGCTTTTATTGAAGTAAAGGAACTGAATAGTTTTCCCACTGGTGTTTATATGAAAACAAAATGCTCAGGTCATGTCAATAAACGCAGCGTCTCTCAGCTCAGGTCAACTTTCATGCAGGAGACTCTTGCTATTGGAGTGAAACGCTCCGAGGTCGCTCCCCTGTGTGCTTCTCATCCATTAAGTATTTTCTTACCAAGACGTGAAGAGAGGGGATGTGGACATACTGACAGCTGGTTTGGATCAGGACTGTGTCACACACACATACACACACACAGACACACACACACACACACACACACACACACACAGTCTGTGATGGGTGTGTTCTTCCTGCACTACAGTTAGGGGTACATTGTTCGGCACTGGGAGCCCACATTGAATTTCACATACACCAACACACATTAAGAAAATTATAACTGTGGAGATCGCTTCGAGATTCCAGGGAAAACATTGTTTTGAAATCTTGGCTTTTTTAAAGGTCTGGGTAGATTTTCTGGTTTGGCAATAACATCAGACCAGGAGTATGACTTTCTGCCTCATTCTGAAGCAGCGCTGACCACTACATTCTTCCTTTGGCCGTCTGTGACATAAAACAGAAGTGAATTATCATCTGCAGTATATTTAACATCCACTTTCCTCTCTTTTATTTCGCCTCAAAGTTGGAAAAATCCTCTTATTCCGCGTTTTCCGACAGTAACAGTTTGTTCCAGCTCTGCATTGGGGCTCTATGATGTTTACAGTGTGTGAAATATTTAAAATGCCATCATTATGGAAGTGGAACATTGCAGAAGGAAAATTTCACCCTGGTATATTTGGAAAAATTGGGACCTCCACTAGAATTTGAAACACAGTTTTGCGGGTTTGAACGTTGTTTGGCTGCACTGCATGAGTTTGTACTCACTGACCCACGAGCAGGTCAGTGAAGTTTAAAGGAATCAGATTCAGAATAAGGTTTATTCCTCGGTAGGTTTTCGCGAATGAGGAATTTGGCTTCCTGTTTTGGTTCATAACAAAGAGATAAAAAGCAAGTGCTGCAAGTTAAGACGCATAAAAGGAAAATAAAGGGGGAGGGGGAGAAAAGCAAATTGGAATCTGGGTTGACCAAAGACAATGAGCCCATGGACCAGGATCTCTCAGCTGTTCCCTCCAAATGCATCTGCAGGGTAGAAAATCTTGAGATTAGAGCGAGAGTGACGCACATAGACTACAAAGGTCGCTCTGATGGCAATCCATCAATAAAAAATCTGAAAAAATATTCTAAAAATGTGTAATATGTAAATGAAAGAGCTGTACAGTTTTGTGCAGGAAAGTATTGAAAGGAATGTGTGAAACGTGCGAGAGAGTAATCCCAAAATGATGTAACCCAAAAAGGATGTGTGTTTATGTAATGTGTAGCCTGAATGTGTGTGTATGTGTAGGGGGGTCAGTGTCAGTCAGGGTCTTGGGCCTTGTTGATGAAGTCAGCTGCAGTCAGCAGGAAAGTGTTCTTGTGGCGTGAGGTCTTGGTCCGGATGTCCTGCAGCTTCCTGCTGGAGGGGACTGTCTCAAAAGGTTTGTGTTCAGGGTGGGAGGGGTCGGGGTCCTGGTCTGGAGGGAGGACAGACTGCAGCCAGCCACCTTCTCTGCAGAGCGAAAGATACGCTGCAGTCTGCCCTCGTCCTTGGCAGTGGCAGCAGTGCACCAGATGGTGATGGAGGAGGTGGGGATGCACTCAGTGATGGTGGTGTTGAAGTGTACCGTCATTGTCTTTTGGACTTCTTCAGCTGCTGCACAGAGTTCATCTTCTGCTGGGCCAGAAGTGCCGCACAATGTCGACTGGGGAGTGACACGGGGTGATGGGGGCAGGTGGGGGTGGGCTCACCAGAGTCCACAACCATCTCCACTGTCTGTGGAGCGTTTAGCTGCAGTTTGTTCTGACTGCACAGGTCACCAGACGGTCAGTCGTCCATGACCGCGCTCTTTAAATGCACGTTTAATTTATGTCTTATGTCTGTTCCCCTTATATATTTTATCTGGTGTTTCATCTTTGATTTGTTTATTTTTTTCTATTTGGTTTTATTTTATTTGATTTCTCTGACGGTGAAGCACTTTGTATGAAAGGTGTATATAAATAAACTTTGCTTGCTTGCTTGGTAGTCATTAAGTCCTGTGGTCCCTGTTTTTTGGGGACAGGGATGATAGAATTGTTGTCCCAAAACTATTAAAAATGATTTTGAGCCATAGATGAAAATAGTTGCTAACAAATGTACTATTTACTGCTGTTTAAGCAATTTTCTAATGCTTTTTTAAATAATTCTGAAGCCTCTCTAAAAATGTAGGTATACTGTGTTTTTGATTTTTAAAGACGTGTCCTCAGCAGGAACAAATCATGTTGGTTAAAGGTCCAGTGTGCAGTATTTAGAGGGATCTATTGGCAGAAATAGAATATAATACTCATCGTAATGTTTTCATCAGTGTATAATCACCAGAAAATAAGAATCGCTCTGTTTTCATTACCTTTGAATGACCTCTTTATATCTTCAGAGGGAGCAGATCCTCTCCAGTAGCTTCTCCTGTGCTTGTAAAGGGATGGTGAGACAACAGAATTCAATTGGCCGCAGTCTTAAACCTCATTGCTAGATGCCACTAAATCCTCCACACTGGTCCTTTAAGTGCCCCAGACAGGCTGGGGAGGTTGTAAATAACACTTTGTTGATTTGTTGACAACTAAAATGCAGAATATTTCCAGTCTTAACCCCGTTCAAAAATGTGTTGAAGTGCTGTAAGTGGATTATGTTGCATGTTTGAGAAGTTTCTGTAGACTTTTAACAGTCTAAACATCAAACACGCGTCTTTGCCAAGGCTCTGAGTTATCATTGGACTCAACAGCGACTGCTGGGAATCCAAGCTGACTACAGCAGAATGGCAAGTCACAAACGTTATAGAGCTGCTATTCTGCTACTCTGACCAGCTGGGAAGCAACTCTGCATTAGAGATGACCTGATTATGTGATGCATACGTTCAAGTCCACCAGCAACCATTATAATTATGACAGCAGCACAGAACAACCATTGGTTTTTTTAGAAGTACGACCACGATCGTTCCCAATCCTTAACCACGAGTTTATTATTGTAACCATGACAAAAAAAAAAGCTCCCTAACCACAATGAAACCGCCTCTATGTGTCGCTCTGGAGGACTCGGACAAACAACATATTTTGAGGCTGGAGGACTTGTTGTTATAGTTACTTTAAAGCAATAGTTTGACATTTTGGGAAATGAGATCTCAGGTCTGTACGGTAAGTAAGATACACTGAAAGGGATTGGCTGGAAGCACAGGGGGAGAGCTAGCCTTGGTCTGTCTGAAGGTAACAGCGATGAGCTACCAGCACCTCTAAAGCTCATTCATAAAGTGTGATATTCAATCTGTACAAATATCAAAGCGTAAAAAATACAAGTCAACCAGCTGGGAAAATTCAGGAAGTTACTGCTACCAACCAAGAAATAATCCAGCAAGTGACAGCTGGTAAAACTGTACCTTTGTTTCCAGCTGTTTCCAGTCTTTATGCTAAGCTAACAGTCAAATATGAGTGTGGAATTCTCATAGTGTTAGCAAGAAAGCGAATAAGCATGTGTAAATGTTGAGCATTCCTTTAAACACATCTCTGTTTTTGTAAAAATAAATGATTTCAATCATGGCCTCCAGATACCCAGTCAAGCTTCTCTGGGCTAATGAACTTGTCGTCAAATGACCACCACCAAAGCTGGGATCAAAGATGAGGAAGATGTTGGTGGAGGTGTATGAAGGTGGAAAAGAAACTTTCCACTCCACACCTCTTTATGTCACATCACAGTCGTGTAGGGCATTAAAGTAAATTTCTTTCTGTGTCCTAACTGAAAAGACTTTCTACCCACTTTGATAAAAAGGAATGAGCACATCTGGCTTATCTATGAAACACAGACTTGGACTTTAGGTGACTCAAACCTCAAATATTAGGCAAACAAATCTTTTTTGTAGGTCAGGGGTGATGTTTGCCTTGTTAAAAGTCAATCAAACGAGTACGTTCACCACTGTGTCATTTATTCTGAGGAGAATCTTACTAGGATGACTAGTGACATCCTTCTGTGACATAAAGGCTTTATATCCAGCATCATAAGCAGCTGCAGTGCTGTGATCGGTGACACTTTTTAAAGTTTTCCATCTGAACAGCCAGAATTTTTCTGTTACATAACACAGACACAGGAATGCACAAGGTATGTAATGTAACATGAGAATATACAGCCGGCTTGGCTGTCTGTTCCTTTTTCCAGACTACAGAGTTTACTGCAGGACACAAACATGCATTTTTAACAGTTGTTAAAGTACACTAAATGATCATCAGTGCTAGCACACAATAAGTTTCCCAGTTTTCTGGGGTGTAACTCACCTCAAGTTGCTGTTGAAGAGCTGATATGTGAATGCGTCAGTTTGAGGCTGGGATGGGGAGGAAAAATCCCACATCCAGCTGACGTCAGGATGTGGGAAGTATCGCATAGAGGAGGCTGTAACTCACATCAAGTGCAGACTGAGTTTGGCTGCTGTGTACAAACATTAGGCTACTTTATGTTTGTTCTAATCAGAGCAAAGCTGAAGCTAAGAGGATCCCACAGATGATCTGTTTTCTCAATTGTTATGTAGTATCTTACGCATAGTAATGGGCATCCATTTCATATAAATGCACTTTTGTCAGAAATCCCATACGGGGATAGTCGTGAAAAGCCAAAAACATATTGACATTTTGTCAACTGTATTTCAAAACATATTCTGTTGTGTATGTGAAAGTCATATTAACCACATTTTTCCAAATGCATTGAATTGTAATTTTTAATAATTTAAAAATGATAATAAAAATAAAGCTGTATAAGTTAGGCCTAGCACATTAGTTAATTAAGGTTATCATAGAGCATGATAATCTTTCCTGACAGGAAAAGGCAGTCTTTGAAAAAAATAGGAGGAGGAATTTCCCGATGTCGTCACATCAAGCACACTTTTGCTGCTTTCACGTGCTGTCGGACATATGTAAGACGGTCTTGAGCGTGAATTAATAACAAAGAAAGGGTGAAATACTGACCTAAGAAATACAGTGGGATTTTTTCAGCTGCTAACTTTATCAGAGAAATGGCGTTAATGTATTTAGCTTTATAAATCGTAATTCATCTAGTGAAACGGCAGCAAGTTGGTCTCTTACGTATTTGGAAGGGTAAATTTACGAGGTTTGGGAAAGCTGCTAACGGCAAATTGGTTTGTCCTGGGGATCAGCGCGAGAAGCTGCTGGCGTGGGAGACGTGCAGCTGTTGTCTTTGCAGTTCCGCAAAGTAGCGTGTGATTAGTTGGTGTCTCCCTGAGACACAGACTTTGATGACAAAGGACAAGCAGTTTCTTGCCATTTGAAAATGGAACTGGCTATATTTCAGCATGTTTTTCTCTTTATCGCCTTGCTTCAAGCTGTAGCGGCCCACGGTAAGTTAGCTACGTTACTCTTTATGTGTTAGCTAAATCAATCCCTGCTAAAATCGTTATATTAACAAGGTACCCGCATCCCAGCACCTCCGAATATACCAGAGGGTGTCACGCGACACAGCATGCTAATTCAGTCCAAATGTCGGCTTGTGTTCGGCACGTCATGCCTGTTTTCTTGAAAGAAATGAAATGAGGACGGACCGCTGGTAAACACGGTGAATCCCGGCTAACGTTAGCTACCAGCGCCGTGCCTGCTGTCAGGCACTGGGAGCCTTTCCCTGTACCTGGTTCCACTCTTTAAATGTTATTTTTTTTTTCGAGGATGAGATCATTTTATGTGACACTTGTGTCCTTTTCTCGGTTTTATGTGAAGACGACCAGCCAGGCTGGTGCTGTGAGGCTGCTAACGGTGTGGACACAATTACAGCACAGTACAACGGTTAGCTGTTAGGTGGTACCTCTGAAACCACCGTCTACCTGAACTCGTCTGCAGGCCACATAATCACAAGTGAACTGTCAAACAGCAGAATTACGTGCGTTTAATCAAACAGACTCTTTTTGCTGGAACGGATCTTCTGCTGAAGTAAAAATGCCTTCTCTTTTTGTGGCATTTTTATTTCCTCTTTGTACTTTTCAGTATTACCCAAGACATTTTGTGTGATGCGTTTCTGCAGAGCCGTCCACTTTTCCCTGTAAAAAGACGTGAGCAGAGTCATTTAGTAACACAACCCTGCAGAAGTCAAACATTGCATGCAGCTGTGTTTAGGAAATGGACTCAAAGGGCAATATTGTATGCTGCAAATATGCACATGTTCATTTCTTTTTAGAAACGGCTGCAAATTGGATGCACTTCTTCAACCTTTGGGATTTTGCTTGAATTGCCATATAAGACACTGATAATGCTAGAGGAAAGTGGTGCAGGGTGGGTGGAGGATATTCTAGGGCGATAAAAGTAGAGAATAGAATTCACAAGTCGAGGCGTTGAAGCAGCATAGACTGCGCCACAACCAGGAGGATGTTCAGTCAATATCTTTTCATTCTCAGACCAAATTAGCATGTCTCCTTACCTCAGCTCTATGCTTTTAGATCCAATGCCTGTAATAGGACTGTTGCTGATGGTGGGGAAAAAAAAACTCTTAATGACCATTTTTGGAGCATAACCAATCTCATTCATTAATCATTTTAAGTGGCATCTGTGCGAAAAACCTTTACAAGCTCTACTCACTGGACGCTGTAATGCACCTTCAGCGATGCTATCTGAAGCAAAGAGCACTCAGCACAAGCATTAGTGCACCCAGACTCCATAATGAGTGCAGCGACATGCAGACCACAGAGCTGATCTGTGGTCAGCAGTGTAGAGTGAGCACCAGCTCGTCCCTGACCACCCTGAAGGACCCCTGGTCATGTCTGCAAAATGTGCTACTTTAGTGAATCAAAGCAGTGGAAAGAAAAGACGTAGTTTGATGAGGTTGAGATGCAGCGAGGGATCATGGGAGTTGATGTCTTCATTGTTAAATAACCGCCATTGCTGATTAAAATCCATCTGTTCACTGAGCATGAACGTTTTATTCACGGTACGTTTAGTCACTGATTTCCGTCCTCACACTTTGATGTGTTTCCTGTGTCTGCAAATACAACGTTACCTTGAATAAAATTTTGGAGTTCTGTGGGTTTGAAGCATTTTTAATAATGTGAGAGCACAACAAAATATGCACCATGAGTTTTTTTAGACATTTTAATGTGGAAATGTTGCATACTTTGCATTTATTAACTGATTAATCTTTTAAAAAAAATAATTTCCATTATTCCAGCTTCTCAACTGTGTGACCATTTTCTGTTTTTCTTTGTTTTATTAATGGATCTTGAAAATAATTGTTAATTGCAGCCCTGATATTTAAATCAGTGAAGGATTGGTGGCAAAAATAGTGAAACTGTTTGAGGACAGATCGTAGGCGAGGTACACTACTGTCTTCTCTGTGGCCACTTTGTGTTTTCCTGTTCAACACAGCGGCAATCAGTTTCCTGACACATGAAGTGAAATTAGGAATTGAAATCCTTTGTGAAGTAACCGCCTGCAAAGCATTTTAAGTGTTTTTGCTTGCCTGCTTTGAGCTGCTGTTCTGTTATTGGATCTTTACACATTAATATTCTGGATCTGGGCCTGTGTTTGTGAAGTGTCAACAGGAAGTCACTCCTAACTGGCCACATTATGGTAATCCTTTTAGGATTAGAAATAAAAGCAGTGCTTAGAAATCCTAATTTAGGACATGAGTCTCATCTCAGCCAAAATTTAGGAGAGCTCCAGAGGTGTCAAAAATGCTATGTAGTCCTGTGTTTCTGGGTGGCGTAGCTACGTGGTGAGGGACTGGAAACTGCACGCCGTTTTAAGACTGAGAATTCACGAACATCCTGTCATTCAGAGATGTGATACAGTGTGGTGTGGTCATGGTTTGTGTGTATCCTGTGTATGTGTGGGAGAGGTCTTGTGGGCATAACTGTGGACCTCTGGTGTATAATCACAAACTGTATGGACTTGAATGTGCCGCTGTGGCTTTCACAAGTTCTAGGTGTGTTTCTGCAGCGAAACATATTGTCAGCCGGTCATAATGTTGTGTGGTCGGGGCCTCAGTCCAGAGATGTTTGATTGCATTTCCCTGAAGCCATGAATGCAACTGTGATGAGTCACCGTGAAGAACAGCAGAACTTGGCTGGGGCTTTCCAAGAAAATACACACCTTACCTCCGACTTTGCTTTCATTTATGCCTTTGAATAGATCCTCACGTTAAAGTGTCATGTCTCACCTAATAATCACTGTGCATGTTGTGGAGACAGGGCGAGGACGGAGGACAAAGAGTTTGGAAACTGTCAGTTTATCAGCTGACACATTTAAGGACAGTAAGGTTGGGTATGTAACCTCTAACGCAGAGTCAAAGTGAAAACAGTCAACCAGAGCAGGAACAAATCGATTAATGGGTTAAGTATTTTCTTTCTGATAAACATGACCGAATTTCAGCTTCTTAGTTGTGAGGTTGTTCATCTTTTCTCTGTTTTTTTGTTATTTCAATTTGAATGTTATTGGGTTTGGACTGCTGGACAGAAGAAGAAATCTTCAGATGCCAGCTGGTGCTTCAGATGGTGGTGGGAATTTTAGACTTTGCCATTTTATAGACCAAAGAAAAAAAATTGTTGTTGAAATTGTTAGTTGCAGCTGGCTTTAAATGTCCGGCTGGATTTGTAATTGTGATGGTACCCACCAACACCGAGCAGGTTCAGCTCCAGTTTACACACATAATTTTGACCTAAAATTAATTGGTTCCAAACTAGAAAATTTGGTTCCCAGCTGCGAACTATGACGACACCATTGGGTTTGTCAGGTTGGAAAGAGCGAATGGAAACCACTGTTTGTCTCACACGTAATAGTCTTCTGCACCTTTTTCATCATTAGTGGTTGGTCCATGCTAGTTTTTTTTGGATAAAAAATGGCTGTAATAACAGAACAGAAGCTTGCAGATAATCAATGTGATCTGCCATTTTGCTGCTACTGTTTGCCTCGGTTGTGCATTGTGCAGTTGTCCAGTTGATGGTGCATCCTTGTTTACAGTGGTTCTGCTTTAATTCTCCGATTAAAGCTTCTTAAATGTGAATATTTTCTGCTTTCTTCACTCCTATGACCGTAAACTGAATATCTTTGGGTTGTTGAGAAATAAAAACAGATTTGTGGACATCATCTCGTGCTTTCGGAAACACCGATCTGCGTTTTTCACCATTTTCTGACATTTGATAGACATAACAACTATAAATTAATGAAGAAACTAATGGACAGGTTAATCAGCAGTGAAAATGATCTTCAGCTGTCGCCCCAGTAGCCGGTTTCAGTCAAGAACCAGAGCTAATTTGCTGAAAAGGAGTATCTTTGGTCAGTTCCTGATTTATTTTAAAATCTCATCTGTTTTGACTCTTGTGTGTCGTGTGGCTCACTGTTACATGTTGTGAAATAGTTGATGCACGGTTGTTGCGTGTGAACTTGTGCGTTGTGCAGTTTTGAGTCCACGTCTTTATCGTCCCATCTCTTGTACTTCCTTTTCAGCTTGTGCTGTCAGTGGCTGTGGTCGAGCTGACTGCTCATTCAGACTGAAAGTATCAAACAGTTGCTTCTCCAGTTATTTGCAAACTCAATCAGGGATTTAAAAATAAATGATAAAAGTTGTAAAATATACAGTGTAGAACAAGAATCTAACCGTATCAAATGTACAATTTACAACAGCAAATTTAATAAGGAAGGCAGACGTTATAGTGAAAGTACTGTGATGTGAACAGACGTTGAAGCGTGGATAATGTAAATTTATATTTAATCTCATGCGTTTGTGCACAGTTCATTGCACTGTGAGTTGTCAGACTTAGCTTCCTGCCATGACTTTCTATGCAAAATAAACGTTTCTCTGGGCACCTAAAATGCATATGAACTCATTTTGAAAGTGTTTTTTAGCAGTACTGAAGGACGGTTTCAGTCATTTTGTGTCTGTGTTCAGTGACCTCCTTTTTAAGTCTGATAGCATCAGCTCTTTCCTCCTGCTTCTGAAAGAGGTTTTTTTTGCTTTGTATGCACAAGTTTTGCAAAACTTACAATCAAGATAAAAATGAGCTCAGTCTTTAAAAAATATGGTCTGCCCTTCCTCAGCCTGGCAATGGATAAACTTTAAATAAAAAAACTATAAAGAAGCTTTGAAAATCACCCAATTTAAATGTTTTATTTTTTAAGTTGTGCATTTTTCTGTGCAGATTGCACAATATAGACATTTTGCACCTGCAGCTTGTGCACAGAAACTATCAAACTGCTAGAAAGTAAAAACAGAAGTTAAAATTGTGAAATGAAATGTGTGTGTGTGTGTTGTGTGTGTGTGTGTCGTGAGCAGCCCTGTGGTGACAGCCCTCAGTGACCAACTTTACTGTTGCGGTTATCACTTCTTTTACGGCACACGTGCTCCTGTGATTTCTGTTTCGCTCTCATCTCAGTTTGTTTGTGAGCCCGTCTGTTTGTGTGGGCGTATATTATCACATGCATACACGTAAATGTTCATTCAAAGGAAGTGAAACCAAAAGGTACTTTTGTTTTTTCTCTGAAGGTTTACGATAACAGAGGGAACTCATGAATGTCAGCGAAGGTGTGTTCAATAACTAATCCAAAACTTTACTGAAACCTTTAACTTTGTTGAGCTGTACAGTGCCACACCAGGCCGAAGTCTGTTGTACCCATTGTTCTTTCCTCTCCTTTCTTTAATATGTACTCCCTGTCTGAGCTGGTGTGGTCTTTTAAACCGGCCGCTTTGGCGCCATTTATATTGACAGAGATGTACGAATCTGCCTGCATGATAAATGTGCAAACAGGCCATTGCCTGGTGTTGCTTCAGTAAACCACAACAAAACAATGATAAAAAGGCTTTATTATCTAATATGAAGTAGAGTTGTTCCAGTTTGATTGGGATATCTCTAAAACAAAAAGTTGAAGTACGTAGGAGCTGTTTGGGGGATTTAAATTTGATGCTTTGCTGCAAAAAAAAAAATAAAAAAGAGGAGGAGCAAGCAGAGGAATCACTGGTGTGTGTGTGTGTGAGAGAGAGAGTGAGTGTTTGCTTGTGGTGAAATTTGGCCTTCCTGTAACAGATGAAATGTCTGGTTGGATCAAAGAGCAGGTATCCACAGGTCTGATCAGCCCTGCCTTTAATATCACATAGTCTTCCTGTAATGCTGCTGAAATTAAATCAAATGTCAAGTCGCACTGAAGTGAGGATCAGTTTCTAAGAGGGAAAGAGAGAAAACAGTCTGTTTTTTTTGTTCTCTGCTTGTGCAAGTTTGGATTTGAGGAAGTGTTTGCACTGAGGAGGCTATTAGGAAACGTCTTCTTCCGGTTGGTGTCAGCCTGCAGAGACATTGCATTCAGTTTCTGGTAGCAGATTAAAGAGTCCAGTTCAGGAGTGAAGCAGCCCCTTATCTCCCCATGAACAACATTAAAGGCAATGATCTTTATCTTCACTTTGTCCTGAAGTGAAAGCCAAAATATTTCCTGACGTTGTGCTCTTGGACTTGTGGTGCATTTAAAGTTTCGTAGGCCCACTGTGTCTGTGTTTGGAAAAACACTTACACCCACTGCAAGAGCTTCACCAAGAATATGTTGTGTACCAGCGCCCTCTAGTGGGGAGTTTAGGTTTCTTAAAAATAGGGAGCCTCCCTGACATGAATGCAGTGACACAGTTGAACTGAGAGTCTGTAAATGACCTACATGCTAAAAATTGGCGGCCTGACATTCATTTCCTAATTTTGGTCTGCTGTTTGAAGACATTCAGGAGATCTGCTGTCTGACATCTGTGTTCCTGTTTCCACAGTGGAGCCGCCGACCGACGTGACCCTCGACTGCCGCAATCTGCACAACGTCGTGAAGTGGACTTACGACCAGTTGTTGCCAGCTCTTAAATTCAGAGTCGATATACTCACGATGTCACGGTTAGACATAGATGTGTTTCTCTTTGAATTCATTAGCTGCTAAATATCTGTGTCTTCCTGCGTAGAACTGTGTTTTTTAAAATGATCTCCTCTTTCTCTTGACCGAGTTTCTCTTGTCTCATTTGTGTCCACAGCAAGCCTAGTCAGCTTTGGGTGAACTCACCAAATCTACAAGCTGATGTTTCCTTTCTGTCCGACCCGAAGGATGACTACTATCTAACTGTGACTGCTGTGATTGGACAGAATGAGTCTGATCCCGCTCCTCTGGACGGAATCAGTTTCAGCTACTTCATGAACTCGCAAGTGCATCAGAAATGTGAGTGATGAAGTCTGTATTCACCGAGTTTACGCTCACAAACTAATACATCTTTGCTGATATTAACATGAATGTAAACAAGGCACGTTGCAAATGTTTCGTGGGGATGAAATGCATGTTTGTGAGGCCTCGAGGATGCATACAATGTGTTTGAGTGAGATGCATAACATACCTCAGTATGTCTCCAACAGGAGAGTCAGCTAACAACTAAGCCATCTTCATGTTGGTCTCCAGGTGTTGTGGATTTCCCACCAGTTAACGTAACTGCCCAGCAGGACGGCAGCGTCCTGTTCAGCTTCATGCATCCCTGGGTGCTGTACAGCAAGCCGATGTCTGGCAAGCAGCCCGCAATTCATCGAAAGAAGAAAAGCCACGATGCAGCGGCGAGCAAGTGGCTGGCTGAATTTAAGTACGACGTTGTGGTCATCAACCAGGTCAGACTGCACTGAATTCCACATCTTTAAAGTTGATGACATTGATGAAACAGTAGCGGCAGAGGAAATGAGCTGCAGTTAATGCAGTATTAATTAGTAGTAGTACAGCTGCTGACCATCATGCACTTTACATTGTGCCACGTGCGAACACTTGTCTGTATCGCTGAAGTTTTGTTGAAAAGGAGCCTCGCTGTGTGTCGTGTGTGCAGAGGGAGCTACACCAGAGGTTCACCTGTGAGGAGAGTGTGTGCGAGGAGACGCTCGCAGTGGATCCTGCTCAGGAGAAACACTGTCTAGAGGTCCAAGGCGAGATAGAGAAAATCTTAGTTCAAGGCACACAGCAGTACTGCGCCCAGCCAGAAGGAACAGCTCCACATGGGCCAAACGGTTGAGTACAAGTTTCTATGTCTTTGTTTGTTCGTTCCGCTCAGGATTGTTCAGATAGGAGACAGCCATGCTGCCGTGTCGGCGCTGAACAGTTTGTTGACAGTCGCTGGAAAATGAGCTGAGAAGAAAGCTCTTCCTCTTGATGTAACTTGTTTTAATATTAAACAGTCTGACGGCTGCTTAAGCCCCCTGCTGTCTCCTGCAGGGGGTGGAAGGGGTGTCCATGATTAACTTCCTCCTGTGACCCACCTCCTCCATGGTGTCCAGAGGGCGGTACACAGAGGGGATATACAGAAACGCCAGTGAATGAGAGTTTGGTCAGTTTGCCTGTCTGTACACATATTTACTTTTATGTCTGTTTTATCTAGATTACACCTACATTTACATCATCGTGGTGGTCGTCTTGGCCTTGATCGCAGTAGTTATTATCCTCTTCATGTTGTACAAGAAAAAGACCAAACCCACATCTTCTTTACCAAACTCTATGGTATGTACACTCAGCTCAGCTGCTGCATCCCCACTGAAGGAACTTTATTAGTCAAATTTTAACAGTAATCTAACCACTCCTCTTTGTGCCTCAAAGACGTTCACGAGTCGACTGAAGCAGACTTTCGGAGTGGTTGAGCAGTCCATCTTCGTGCCGCAAGTGGAGCCCACCTCACCCACGCCTCTACTGTCAACGCCATCAGAGAAAGAAGACAAAGAATTCACACCTCCTGTCACTTCCTCCACTGAGCCTGACCTCCGGCTGCGCATCGGGGTGCCAACTGAGGACGAAGGTGTGTGTGATGTCATGGAGGTGAGTAATGACGAAGGACCCGTGTACATGCACGGCAGCTTGGATCAAGATGAGCCTGAAGTCTTCAGCGATGTCCCCTCTGATTATGAAAAACGCCCGGTGTTCGTGGAGTTAGCCCCAGATGAGCAGACCGAGGGTTACCGCGGCTGAACTGAACGTTGTGGAACACTGAATGTTTGATTAGGTCACATGACGCACTTTGCTCACGACCCTGCAGTCATCACAACTGAACAGGGGAGGGGAGTTCTGGTTACAAATTTCAGGTGTTTCAACTTGTCTTATTTCCATGTCAATGCCAAGTAAACGCAGAATCCGGAGCCTCCCTCTGGTCATCACTTACATTTTTCTTATTTACTTCAGCATGCCAAAGCAGCACAACAGGCAGCCTCTCTGGACAAGAAAATCCTGCATAGCAGTTGCAATTAGTTACACCGGCTGCATGGCTTTACAGTTATAAGATAAACTCAAAGTAATTGTCAAGTCAGAAAGTTAACAGTGCGCTAATGTTTTTAATAATCTTATATCTGATATTCTTGCCTCAGCCGCTGCGGCCTGTGATCGCTTGAACACACCTCGTGCTAGCGTCATAAATTACATTCACGAGGCAGACATGGTGCAGCCAGGGTGTTGAGGTAATCGCTGTTTGGAAACACAGTTATCTGTAATCAGAATCTGCTTTATTGGACTATGTGTGCACATTCAAGGAGTCTGACTCTGGTTTAAGCCTCAGCAGCATTATCAGAAAAAAGTTTTAACATTTAAGATTGTAACTGTTAAAAAACTGTCACTTTAAAAAAAAAAAACTACTGATCCTGATCCCATGTTCACACCGGCAATGACTGAAGGGTGTTTAAACTGCTTCATTTCCTGCCATGCATATTCAAATCTGTCAATATTAGAACATTTAGACTGTCCTTTATGAATGTGTCTGTCATAACATCTCTTTGCATCTGTGGCATGCATGCGGGCGTCACTATACTCACAGGTTATTGTGCTGAGTGGTCAAAATACTGTATTCACTGTGGAATATTATGTCTTATGAATGTTATGATTGACTCTTGCTGACTTGTATGTCTGTGTTCTCACAGTTAATTTCTGTAATGTGACATTTTTCTGACCGAATATTTGGAGCAGACAGATTTGATCTCTGATTGGATCTCTAAAAAATGTGGGCGTGGCTTAGTGAATACAGAGCGGTGTGGATCTGTCAGAGGTCGTTTACAGCCTCCTCCTTCACCACACTCGCCTGCTCTGATGTGCACTGTAATAGGATGTGTGGGTTTAGCTGTTTCCTCAAATCACATTTGTTTTAGATAAATGTGTTTTATTATTCTTAAAAGCAGTTTAAGAGCCGCAGTCAATTCTCATGAAATGAGTGGCTGTCGTACACCAAGCATAAAGTGATGTGATCCGTTTGTCGTGCCATACCTTCGTCTAAGCTTTTGAATACATATTGCTTAGCTGTTAATATTTCCCAGCTTACAGTGCTGAATGCATGAACACAGTGTGAAATGTACCAGCACACAGCTCTGTTTGCAGAATCATGTTTAAATCTTTTGAACAAAATCCCTTCTCGCCTTTCAATAGCTCAGATGTAACTCCACACCTGCTTTCATTTAGCATGTACAGATCTATGAATATGCAAATAGTCCCGGCCTCTATCTCCACCCGTCCTTCCGCCACTCGCCTGCAGCTCAAGCGTACCTGCTCACCTGCATCCAACACACAAACGCCGCCTTCTGGCAGAAATCCCTGAGCGAAAGCTTCCCTCATGTGCCTCATGCATTTTACCACTTACCCAGCCTGATCGTGCTAACGTTATTCTAGCAGCGTATGAGGACGACCTTCATCATGACGTTTTCCTCATGAACAAAGTCATGTGTAGTTTAAAGCCGCCATCTAATTCAGCAGCTCAGCTATCCGTAACGTTCTTTATCATAATCCTATATAAAATCTTTGACATGATTCATCACGCAGGCTAACGTTGGCTAACATTATCTGGCTTGTACTCACTGTGTCCCCAGACCGATGGATGGAACGGGTCAAGCTTCAGTTTTGTGGCAAAACCCGTCCGTTTTTGTGCAGACTTTTCTGGAAAATAGCAACTGTAAACATGAGTTTTCAGTGTCAGATTCAGATCCTTCAGTCAAACATGAACCATTTCTTCTTTTGCAACTTTGGACCAAAGACAGAGCGCGTCTCTGCCATCATTGAAAGTGAAAGAGTGCCATTGGTTCCTTAAATATGTGACATTCTGTTTGTGAGACTGTCATTGGTCCACAGCAATTTCAAGGTGGAAATGCTCAGCTGTGCCGTTGGCTGCTTATTTTACAATAAAGTTTGAATGTGCTGTTTAATCCAGTTGATGTTGGAAAACCAGCAAGCTCATTAAAGTCTGATTTAGTCAGCGCTAACAAGCTCATCTTCGCCTTTTCTCTCTATTTACTTCATTACTACCTCTGTGTCTTCGGACATGTCTCCTGCGTCTTTTGTATAGCATTTCAGCAGTTCAATAAAGATCAAATTAAATTAAAAATGTCTTCCTTTTTCTCTTTGTGCCCTGTTCTAATGAAGGATGTGGTTAAAAACAAGAAGGGATGTTGAGATGGATGTAAACAGAAGTCGTCGCTGCTGCGGCACAGAGCCGCTAATCAAACACTTGGTCAGAGTCTGGCCTTTTTCTGTAAGGGAAGAAGCACACATGGCACCACGTTCATGACATTTGAGAAACTCCGTTTGTTCCTTCCTCTGAAACCAGTCGTTTGAGTGACAAGGGAGACCTCTTTTGTGTGTTGTGTTTCCTTCCTTTTTTTTTTTTTCTGTTTCCAGTAACAATCGATAACAGACTTCGCTTTTCTTTGTGGGTCCTCAGCTGATGATGGCTTATCTCAGGGTTTCCATTAATCTGCAGCAGTGATTGTGTCTGACAGCTGTCCTCTGAGGTGAACTCAGGTACCCCTGCATCAGCACCAACACTCAGTTAATTTAAAGGTCCATATTATTAAAATACTTTTTCTAGTACTTGTAGCACTAATAAATATATCATTTTAGCATCTATCTACTACGGTTAGCTAACAATTTCAACCATTTATCCACTACTTTTAGCCAATTTAAACTTTTAATCTGTTACTTTTCGCTTTTTCAACAATTTATCCATTTTTTTTTTGCATTTTAAAGGCTAGTTTTTTTGGCATTTTTGCTTTTATTCTGTTGAAAGTTGAAAAATTTCAACAAATCAGATTAAAAATCACTGCACACTTAAAAAATAAAATGCAGTCTAACTGTAATGATGTAAAATATGAATTTTAATTTGCACTGATTTAGCTAAATGTTCTGCGGGACATGACAGTAATAATACAATTCAGCAGCTTCTGTAAAAATCCATTAACAATCTAATTAATAATTTACATGAAGTGAGTGAAACGAAGTAGATGAGATGTCACCGCTCCTCCCTCCCTGTGTTTGAAAACTCAAACATGAAACTGAACAAAGGCCAAGTGAAGGGCAGTTTTTATTGTCACTGTAGGTCAGTGAATGCATCACTATGTGAAGGGTTTGACACTCATAAAGTCGTCTGTCAGCGTTTGGCAATGAATCCTGTCGCATGTATGTTGCACAAAAACGTACTTCTGGAAAAGAGATCAATGACCGTCAAACCGTGCAGCGCTGTCGCAGAGAGCTCGTTGTGTCAGAAAGGCCATAAATGTCCACACATCATGGAATTTAAAAGAGGAAGTCGGCGCATGTTAAAGGCGGCGGGGTTTCCTGCAGCATCAGTCCACAGTGGCTCTTCGCATTCGTTGGCCTGTCTGTCGTCCACCAACAGCATCACCGCCATGACCCGTCTGCTGCTCGGAGCCGTGCTGCTGGGACACCTGGCTGTCACGCTGCAAGGTAACCAAGGTTTGTCCGTGTTAAACGCCATGTGGCTTCGTGTTTGTGTTGTCTGATTTCATCTCAAAGTCACACTGATTTAGTTCAGTCCCTCCAGCTTCTCTCAGATCACAGTGCATGTGTTAAAGTATTAACCCTCAGCTGACGTTTGTGTTTACTGGTGTTTAATAAAAACTATTTATTACACACTTTTCTTCATTTCTAAGTGGTTTTACTCATTTATTTTAACTTTGTTTCCTTTTGTTTGACAGTAAAGAGTTTTTCCTCTTTAGGACGGAGCTTCTGTATAATAACCATCAGCATTATTTTACTTACCACTCACTTCTTTTTATGAATGTAATTCATGCTCTTTAACTTCCTCAGTTCTGGTGACGCTCGCTCCACCTGCCCAGGTGAGGTTTGACTCTGTGGACTATAAAAACATCCTGCGCTGGACTCCGTCCACCAACAGCACCTCCCTGCAGTACTACGTCCAGTGGAAGATGTGAGACCTCACACACACACGTACAGTAGATCTGCATTCAACAGTGCAAACATTCAAGATTTGTTTCTTTTTTTCTGCTGATGCAGATTTTAGATATAATATCATTTTCTCAATTAAAAAAACAATGAACGGAAAGAAGAAAGTGATCGATTTTACATAAGTAAAGCATTCCTTGTTTCCACCATGTTACCACTGCAAAAACAGACATTTCAGCTCATGTTAAAGTCTGTTGGTGAGTTCTTAGCTCTTGTCATGTCATGTTTGTTTGTTTGTTTGTGTGTTTGTTTGTGTACTCATTTGTTATTTATATTTTACCTGTGGAGTGATATCAAGTCAACTTTGGGTGATTATCAGTGATAATTTGAATCATTTTAAAAGAAAAGTCCGAGCTGTTTGTTAAGAAAGGTATCACAGAGTCGATCACATGGAAGCTGTGATGGAAAGCAACAAAGTACGTTTACTCCTCAAGAACTGTGGTTCAGTATTATTTTGCAGTATTTGCACTTTGTGCCACTTTATACTTCTGCTCCACAGCGGTTCAGTTAACTTTACTTGCAGTACAAAATCAGATTAATAATACAAAATATAATCAACAAATAAAAGATGCCGTCAGAGTGAAATCCGTCTCTGGATCTCAGCATTAGCAGCAGCAGTGGGACCAGCTTCAGTTTGTCGCCTTGGTCGAGGGCACAGACAGCAGAACGAACCTGACAGACTTGTCTGTGACGATGGGGGAAACCCACGCAGACACAGAACGCTTCTGCGAATCCACGGTTCTCATTGTCGCTTTGATCAAGAAGGCGACACTTCTCTGTAAATAGGTGACAAAGTAGCAAAGAGTTGAGTGTTTATCGTATATCGTTTGGAGAATATCACAGATCAAAGATGGAACATGCACAAACCTCAGTCAGATAAAGGATCAGTCAGTCAGGCAGACTAAACAAACCCCGGTGCCCTGCACTCTCTGGGGATGTAGAGGGGGGATGCATTTTGGTCATTAGCTAACAAGCAGGATGGGATCCCTCCTCATACAGCTTACTGAATACCGCACAGAGTGAAGTTAACCTGTTGCCGTCCCTCCTCTCTGTGTTCAGTTATGGGGAGCCTCAGTGGTTGGACGTGGACGGCTGTCAGGGGACCCAGAGGCTCCAGTGTGACCTGAGCGGGGTGACCTCTGAGCCCAGAGAGTGGTACTACGCCAGAGTGCAAGCTTCCTCCCTGCCCTCCAGCAAATCAGCCTGGGCTCTCTCCCCAAGATTCAGCCCACGCTGGGACAGTGAGTCTTCCTCCTCCTCCTCATCATCGTCTGCATCCACTCGTCTTTGTCTACTCGCTTCTGCAACTGATGCAGACACTGATAAAATTAGTTCTTTATGTAGAACTACCAGGAATATATAGAATATCTGACTCAAGGAGAAGCAACAGTAAGAATTAAACACAAAACTGAAGAAATGTAATTCGACTCATTAAAGAGTTTAATTTACTATATTAACTATATGTACAGTACAGTCGCTTATGATATTGCAGTAAGCAAAAAGCTTTTAAACCCCCCCCCCAAAAAAAAGCTGAAAAAACCCCATAAAAACTACAAACTAACTCTCCACTTCCTGTCTTTTATCCTGCACTTTGTTCCTCTTATCCTCTTAAACAATCATTTCTCATACTTGCAGCCAAAATCAGCCCTCCTGTGCTGAGGCTGAACGTCACCGAGCAAGGGATTGTGGTCCGCGTGAAGCCCCCGAAACTGCACTTCCGGAAGATGCACAGCAGTCTGCAATACAAGATCTACCTCATACACACCAGTGGAGAGGAGGTACACACACACACGCGCACACACACTCACAGTCCTTCAGATTTCTGACATGTCAGCCTTGAGAGTATATGTGACAGTCCTATTTTCCCTATAGTTCGTCCAAATTACATCGTTTCCTCAAGAAACCTGTAAAATAAAGGTTTTAGGGCTGCAATTAAGAGTTGTTCTCTCTTCAATCGATCGATAGGTGGTTTAATCAATAATCGTGACTTCAGAGAGATTCAGTTTATGACACAAAACAGGAAGAAGCAGCAGATCCTCAGTTTGGAGAAGCCGGAATCAGATAAAGAACAATCATGAAAGTGGTCGATGGTCAATTTAGCGCCGAAAGACTCGTCGCCATGATTACATTAAAGGGTTTTTTCACTTCAACACTTCCACGTGTACATTAGAAACAAACTCCATTTAAAATGCCACTGCTGCTGTTACCAAATAGAAGAGGAAGAAGAGAAGGAGGAAGAGCAGAAGGAGAACAACAAAAACAAGAACAGGGGCGACGACAAAACGAGAAGAACACCAAGAAACAACTTTTGTCATGTAGAGACTGACATGAGCAGCTAGATCGAAACGTGTCCTCAGGGTGAAACTGATCGCCTCCCTCCCGCCTCCTCGTCTCCTCCTCAGGAGGTCTTTGAGATGAACTGCTGTTCCCAGAAGCTGGCTCTCAATAAGCTGAACCACAAAGCCAAATACTGCCTCCAGGCCCAGACCGTGATCCCCCAGCAGGCCAAGAGCAGCGCTCGAGGCTCGGCGAGGTGCGTCTCCACGCTCTGATCGCACAGGTATGAACACACACACTCACACCTGCGTCCATCTGTCTCATTACAAGGTTCAAGGCCTGCTGTTTTTATTATTATTATTATTACTTGATGTTATTATCTTTCTGCTGCAGCGGCTTAAAGTGCCGTGAGCTGGAAAGAGCGAGAAGCATGAAACTTGGCCCCATAACTGGACGTGATGTGCAGCCACTTCCCAAGTAATATGATGGAATTAAGGCTGAAAAGTCACTCTTGAGAGGCTGCCCCCTCACACTTTAAGTCTGATTGAGTTCAAATTGGACACACAAGTCCAGCTCAGTGCGCTCTACTAAACAGCCTCTGCACCACAAAAGTCCACCATGATGAATTTGCCGCCAAAAACCAGTAATGTGTAGAGAACTTGTTGGATTTTGACTCTATCAGCAGCAAAATTCATATACAGCATCGGCTGACTGAGATCCACATTTCTATCATAAATTAGCAAGATTGGTGGAGAAACATGGCCGCCATCTCTGAGCAGGAAAAGGGCCATAACTCCTTTGTCCAATCATCATAAGTTTGGGTATCTTCAGGCTGTGTTTGTGGCCAACCTCCTCAATTTAAGCACACATGGGCGAGTATTCATCAAAATCTGAAGTGCCATCTTGGTACAGGAAGGCGTGACCTATCACACATTGCTCATAACTCCAGATACGTTTAAGAAATCCCGATTGGACTCACTGGAGGCCTCCTGCTCTTCCTCCTGAACACATGATGAAGGGGCCACAAACGGCAGAACTCAAAGTGTCTGATAGTTTAACCAGAATTAAACCAGCTGAAGTGACTTTGTTCACCTTTGTGAAGCCTGAAAAGCTGCTCCTTTAATATTTGGCCCACCGAGCCCAGAATGGCTGCTTGAGGTGCGTGTGTGTGCGCGTGTGTGTGTGTGCGCGCGCGCGCGCTGCACACAGAGCGGCCGGACGGTATCGTTAGCGAGTGAAAGCTAACCTCTGTGTTTTAACAAAAGATCACCAAAAGAGAAGTCAGGTATCAGCTGTCGCACAACAATCGCTCGAGGCAGTGAGACAGAAGGAGGGAGGGAAAATGAAACTCCTGGAGGAGAAATCTTAGCAGCAGAGTTTCTCCACAATGACTATAATTACCTCCGCTCGCTCCACCTCTGCTCGCTATTTTTAGATCTGTGACGGACGTGCTCAGGTAATGTTCTGGACTGTTATTCCTTTGTGCACGTCATTCATCTTTTCTCTCCCTCTCTCTTCTCCACTTTCTCTTCTTCTTCTTCTCTCCGCTGTGGACGAACTCCGCCGACATGATGCGCTGAACGTCTGGACTCGTTCTCCATCAGTCCAGCTCGAACTGTCCACGGCTACCTCGACGGCTGCAGCCAGAAACATCGGTGCCCATCAAAGCGATGCACTTTATTACTGAAAGCACTGAGGATGTGATGAGTGTGTAGGTGAACCTTTTGGCTTGAATGACTTCATCCTGCTGGACTCTGCAGCTGCATCGTTTCACTCATGAATGTTTCTCAGAAGTTGACAAAATGGTGTGAACTCGAGGTCCGCTCGTCCTTTTTTAGTCACTGAGCGAACTCCACCTGCTGACGGAGGCTGCGAGGTGTGGTTCAGAGCTGCAGTGAGCGGACCCTGAGCTCAGATTATTTTGTCCTCTTCCTTTAGCCGAAAATCACATGATGTGATGTGACATCGGTGAGGCGCTCAGCTGAAACACTAATATCTGATGTTTTAGTTCATCTTGCTCTGAGGCTGTTTGACCATTTTAGTTTTTTTGTCTCAACCTTTTCGTTTGTTTACCGTGAACTGAGAGTTTCGTTTGTGCAGATGTTCAGAGGTGATGGAGACGCTGTGGTGACTTTGGCTAATATGACTATAAAAATAAATAAATAAATAAATAAAAAATATTCTTTCAATCAGATTTCTAGTAGAGTTGGGTCAGTGATGACTGTCTGTCACCTGAAACAGCGAACGAGGCTTATTGGATAGAATTTCCATTTAGAGCAAAGTGATATGAATTGGATTTTAATTAGTTAATTAATAACTGCTCATACATGTAGATACCTTTTTCTGTAACATGCACATGATTAAATGTAGTTTTTAGGCTTCGAATCTCCACCCATGAGGATCAATCAGTCATCTTTTAGCAAAGTGCTTTCTAAAAAACATATATATATATTTATCAGGGGAGCTTTACTGTGAATTAGTGAGCAGACGCTTTGACAATGTGTCATGACAGACGTATTTGCCGTTCATGTCATACTTCAAATAAAAGCCACAGACACTATACACGGTTTAGTTCTGTCATATCTTTAAGTTAACATGCAAAATGCAGAAACTAGCTGTAACAGTGTAACACCACATGTGTGTTGATGCATTAGCACTGATTAATGTGATTATATCAGTAATGGGTCATTTCAGTTTGCTCGTCGTACCGGTGCACGTTCACTCCAGTAGGAATCTGAAAGCAGTAACTTGTGATGGAGTATTTCTATGTTGCAGTTTTGATCCTTTACCTAAATGTTCTGAATACTAAAGAAAAAACAGCATCAAATAATCGTTTATTTAAGCCTCAAAAGAAGGAACAAACAGGCAGCGTTAGTCTTGATTTCGACTTTATTCAAAATGTTCATAAACTTGATACTCTTGATCAATCAGCTGTGAAATAACCAATACTGTAACGATAAGAGAGAGCGCTCACTGAAACAGACGCCCTCAAAGCCAATCTGACACGTTCAGAGCGGCAGAAACGTTCAGTGATTTGAAGGAAGTGTTGCACTTTGACAGGAAGTCTTGTTATTTGATCTGAAGGTGACGGGTCTCCTCACTGCGCCTCTGAGGTTGTGGAGAAGTGTTTTCTTTGTAAGAACTCCTCGCTAGCAGCTAGTTCATTTAGTGGTTTTGGTCCTGAAGTCAGAGAGGCCTTAGTGCTGGTACAGCTGAATTTGGTCCCATAGCCAAAAGCCTGAATGCACCATATCGATAACTAGAATCACAAATATTCCTGCTGCAGTTTGTCAAATGTAGAGGAATGCTTCTTTGTTTTTAACCTTAGTACGCAAAACCGTTTTTGTTAACCACGAGCCGATAAAGTTTTGACCGTGGGCGACAAACCGCAGACTTCAAACTCAAATGGGGAATGTACAGTACCAGTGCATTATGGTATTTACAGATTACCCTCAATTTGTAACAAAATAAAAGGTAAATAGTGATATCTTGGCTTGTGAACTGCACCTTTGACAGCCTGATGATTAGTAAGGCCTTTCCAGTGTTTGCCTGACGGTCACAGAAGACAGAACATGCCATACTTCACATTCTAAATCATAAGATGCCACAGTGACACACGGCGGGATTCACAATTATATTTACACCATTTGGGAGTTCATGTCGTGCTGGAAATGAGCCCTTGTTTTGTCCTTCAACAGTGGGACGCATTTTCTAATGAACTTCTCAAACAGACTGAAGTAAAACAGCAGTAAAAAGTTGGGGGGTGGGGGTGGGGGGGTTAATCATCAGTCAGCAGAGAGAGGGCCCGGGAGTGACCGCGGAGGGGACTCAGTGTTCGTCCTGCATAGTCTGACCTCCATACTGTCAAGCTCATAAATCAGGATAGTGACGCCTTTGTTAACCCTGAGGAAGCCGCTCACCTGGCTGCAGGTGTGATCATGGAAGGTAAACTGTGTCTGCACTCTCTTCAGCCGTCCTGTCCTCGAATGTCTCCACACTTTCCTGAGAGCTTGATGAGATGCAAATTTGTGTACAAGGGGAAACCGATTACTTAATGTAACTTAAACAAAAAAAAAAAAAAAAGTACAACTAGAAATAAACTGACTCAACTACACGTCAAACCAATCGAAGGTAACATCAGGTGTGTAATTGGGTACATGAAAGCAGTGATGGCAGTGTGGGTGAGGTCTCAGGCACAGAGTAATCGAGAGAACATGAAGGCACAGGGTTTATCTGCTTTACAGTACAGGTATTGCAATTCTGTGCTCTTAATGTTCTGAACAGTGTCTGAGGGTGGTCACTCCCGGGCTGTGCAGTGGTCCTTCCACGACTTCAGGGGCTGTACCGAACGCTGCGAAGCTTCAGTCACATTTCTGCACAGCTGCAGATTAAGATTTAGGCCACGCTGATATTATTACAATTACACTTAGTCGTTTAGCAGATGCTTTTATCCAAAGCGACGAACATGTGAATTTGCAGTTTTGGGGTTCAGTGTCCAAGGACACTTCAGCATGTGGACTGCTGAGACCAGGGATCGAACCACCGACCTCCTGATTGGCAGACGACTGCTCTGCCTCCTCATTGGTGGCTGTGAGATTTTTTTGGGTGATGACGTCATAAAACATGACGATGAAGCTTCATACGGGAACCTCAAAAGCTTCACAGAAAAAAAAAAAAACACATTCGGTACAGCCCTATGACGCTGTGTCATTTCAGTTCCAGCCAATCAGCTGTCATCAGGGGGATTGGATTATACATTTATTAATTTGGGGGAGTTTTTCCTGACATGAACACGCGTGAGTGAACTGCTCCCCACTCTGCTGCAGTGTGCTGACTATAGGAAATATTAACCAAAAAAAAAAAACAAAACTTTTCTATAAATACTCTTAGAAAAATCCATATTAGCAACACATGACCAAGACAGTCACTTAAAATGTGCTCCAAGTCTTAAGAGCAAAGAATCCATGTTTGCTTTGAAGGACTTCCAGTGTTTTTCTACCTGCCTCTCAAAAAATCTTCAGGCCATTCTGGGATCCAGATCCAGTACGTAACCTGTCCCCAGAACACAAACTGTACTGCAGCATCGCTGACTTTCACAACAGTCATAAAACAGCACATACACAATACAAAACAACTGCCAGCATTGGGCCGATGATGAATAAAAAGAAATATTTACAAACGAGGCATAATTATTTTTTTTTTTGTTCAACATTTTAAGGGTACATGCATGCACGATTCTCAAGTCAAAAAAATCTAAAAGCGTGATCGCACAACTTGAAACTGACATGGAATGTATGTCCTGCTGGTGGCTACGGTAAGGTCAAGTCTCTTCATATTAAATTACCTATAAAAATATATATATAAATAAAAAGGTGAGGGTATTGTGTTGCAAAAGCTGCAGCAGCGGTCAACGTTTAGCTGCACCGACAGAACGAGGAAGGTAGAGGGTGACAGAGGGCGAGAGAGCGAACAAAGGTGGCAGTCGAGCACCGAGGGATGAGACGAAGAGCTGCTGGAATGTTCCGCTCAGGTTTCAGAACTCTGTGTGTGTGTGTGTGTGTGTGTGTGTTCGTTCTAGAGTGAGACAAGGCAGTGTGTAAGGCCTCACACATAAAAAGGCCGTTCTCAGACAGAGGGTGCAGGCTCTAGAACTGCTGTGACACAGGTGTCTTCTCGATGTCTCAGACTTGGTTCCGCTCTAGAACACTGACTCACTATGTTCTAGAACTAAGACAAAGCTGGGTTCTAGGTTATAGAACTCTTTTTAAAAAAAAACAAGGCAGCCTGGTTCTAAACCCTCCAGGAGTTTGAGCCACACTCTAGATTGTTTAGAAAGAACGGCGACCACAGCGGATCACTTCTCAGGAGAGGAACTCTTTCTCCAGCTCGAAGACGGAGGGCCGTGCCGGAGAGCTCTGAATGCGGCACAGCGGCACCGTGCAGTCTCGTTTCTGGCCCTCTGTGTCCATGTCCAGCAGGGAGCAGCCCATGCCCACCTCTGAGGACAGCACCACATTTAGGTTTTGCGCCGTCTTCTCTCCGGAGTAGTGGCCCAGGGAGTAGCTCTTGTTGCGTCCTCGCAGCAGGGCCCAGGCGTGGGGTTTGGCCCGGAAGGACACCGGTCGTGGTCTGGAGAAGGCCTCCCCACCGGAGGACTTCTCTGACGCTCCGTCCTTCTCTTTCTCCTGCTTCTTCTGTGTGGCTGGAGGAGGCAGAGTGGGCGGGCCGTTAGCTGGAAACAGACAGGAAAAACATTTTTTCAGACTGCGTGTGCATGCTTACGTCCTCACCCTCCAGTGTTTTGCGTTACTCACTGTTGTGGTTGGTGGTGTACTTCTTCCGGCGCAGACGTGTTCCCGTGTTGTGGTTGCTCTGCTCTGGTGGCTGGCTTTGGGTTTGCACTGGCGTCTGTGTGTTGGCTGCAGTCCTGTTGTTACTCTGGCCCTCTGTAGAAGCTGCCGGGCCGGGTCTGGATGGCTCTGTGTGACGATTGACAGCCATGAGCTCAACCTTCCCCGGGTTGGACTCTGACAGCTCCGCCTCAGACTGTAGGAGGCACTTGGTGGAGTTGCATTCCATGATGGCTGACATGGAGATGAGATTGACCGGCTGGGTGGAGGTGTGGTTTGAGGATGCCTCGTCTTTGCGGGAGCGACCACTTGGCGGCGAGGTGCTGCGGCGGAACCGGGTCGCACGCTGAAACAGGCCCTCCTTCTTCTTCTTCTCTTTCTCCTCACGCGGGGGCTCACAATCGTCCCCGGGGGAAGCGTTTTTGAGAGCCTCCCTAATATCGTAACCGAGCACGACTGAAGCCAGCAACGAGCCGCAGCCATACAGCACGGAGTCAGTCTTGCGGCGAGCCGACGTCCGCTTCAGGCTGTTGGTGGGGGTGAGCTGTGGGGTGGTGGAGGTGGACGAGGTGGATGTGGTGGTGTAGGGGTCATCTGTGGTCTCCGCTGGGCCGCCCTGTCCTCCCGCCCCAACCCCAGAATCTCCTGGCCCACAATGCCCACCGGGGCTCTGAGGCTGCTGCTCGTCCCTCCACAGAGGTAGATCGATGTACACCTGGTTGGGGAACTTGAGCTGCTTTGGCTTGGAGCTGCTGTCAGGACATTCCTGGGAGAACGTCTCGTCTTTTCCGGCCCCAGCTGAGAACACAGACGTCATAAACAAATGATTCTCTATACGAGCAGCACTGGTTACACTTCACTGCCACTAGACCACAGATGACTGAACCCTGAAGGCTGAGGACATCAAACCCCATGTTAAATCTTACAACACTCAGAAAACTCAGGTTTTAAAGTCTGTTAAGGAACACTTGTTAGTCACTTTAAACAAAATGTCAAGAAAAAATGCTGAGCAAATTTCCACAGTGATTACTCAAATAAAACATACAGCATCACAATGGATTTTCAGCTCACCTTGATCAGCAAACAGGGCAGCGAGGGGGACAGACTTCTGCGACTTGACCAGGCTGGTGGACCAGGGGTTACTGCCGTCTGACAGAGGACGCACTCTAAAAACGACAGACAAGAAACTATGAAATAGACTGTGTCTGTGGGCTTGTAACGCTATCTTTGTGAGAACCAATGTCAGTTTTAAACCCACTTCAAAGGACTGTCTGAAGGTTTTAAGATTAAATTTAGGATTAGGTTTGGGTTAGGGCTGGAGGGGTCAGGCATTTAGGTATGATGGGTATGGTTGGGTAAGGGGTTAAGGAACGCATTGTGACAATAAGGGTCCTCACAAGTACAGAAAGACAAAACAGAAATCATTGAGTAGAACTCCAACAGCGTTCTTTAAATCCACAGGATGAACTTTCTGCTGTTAGGGGTCTCTCAACAAAAGCAAAAGATGTGGTTTGGTGCTGGTATGAAGTAGCAGGGGATCATGGGATTTCTCTGGGTTTGAACATGTTTGGAAACATTTGGGATAATGTGTAAACTCACCTCTCAGCAGCAGCAGGCCTTTCTTTGCTCTGCACTGAACTGGGGCCCCAGGTCCTTCCTTTTTTCTTGATTCCCTTTTTCACGTCATCGAACTCCTCCGGCCTGAAGAGGGAGCTGCGGCCCCATGTACGGTTGCTCTCATCTTGAGTAACTGTCAACACAGTGACCGCGAGTGTTAACACAGGCTCAAACAACTGCAGCGAGCTGTCGTCAGCCCTGTCAGGGAGTCTGGTGCAGACGTGTTAGTGAGATTAAAGGTATTTTGCCATCTGTAAAATCCATCTGTGGTACTCTTTCTCGAGAATGGAGGGCTATTATTTTTGTTGTGATAAAGTCTAAATAACAAATGTTTAACTTGTGGGTGTTCTCTGTTAAAGTTGAGGGATTTTAAGGCACTTCTACACTGTAAGCCTTTATTGATATAATATCTGAGTTTGATTCAGGAAGATTCAGAGTGACAGTCTAATCATTTCACACTAGAAACCAAGATATATTAATTTCTGCTAATTCAAATCAGAAAGTCAAAAAGCAGACACCAAAACCCAAAAAGTCGTTGTTATGAAAACCTCTTATAGGTGTGTGTTAGTCACTGTGGGTAAGTACCTGTGAAACCATTTTAAGCAGCAGCAAACACCAAAGCTTTGTTATAATCAACACATCGGGAAAACCTTGCACATACAATCCCCACTGATGGGAAGCTGTTAGACATCAACCCCTCTCAGCTGTCAAAGTTAGCCAAACATCACAAGCACGCTTGGTGCCGTTAGCCACACCCACGCTTCATGTGGGTAGCCAATAGCTTGCCTTTCCTCCTGAGCCCACAATAGGCTGTGAGCTCGCTGGTCAGATCAACATCCTGTTGGTAAACATGCAAACTGTCTCTCTGCATATGGGACGTCACTGAGGAGGGAAACACACAAGTTACCTCCAACCAACACACGAACTGTAGCTGACATGCTCCTGAGCTTGAACCTGCTGGGGAACATTTAATACACGACCTGTTAATGGAAGACGGCCTCCTTTGACAAGAGATCGGTCTCCTCTGCCACAGCAGCCCAGAATAAATGACCTTTTTGACGATGTATGTATAGATGCCCTTTGAGGCAAATGTGGGATTTGTGGTTGTATAAATAAAACTGACTTGTAATTATGCTTGAATGTATATATGTATATTCTGTGCACTGCATGTATCTGCATGTATGATGAAAACAAACTTTCTCTTGGGCAGTAAAACTGATCTCATGGCTGTTAAAAAATCTGACATCTGGCATATTTTTTACGTAATTAGTGTAGAAATTAGCTTTTCTCTGCATGGAATCAAGCCATGCTGAAACGCTCGATTCCCTAATCAAGTGCATATTTCATGTATTATGTATATCTGCATGTCTCTTTGAGGAATATATTCAGGCTGTGAAAAGAAATCTCTAATCTGTTAAGACAAAGATAGTCGGTACAGTCGATCCATATTAAAAAGTCTTTTCTATACTTCCTATGTTACATAACATACAGAGAAGCTCCCTACTGGACCACTTGCCAGCTAAGTTCACTCACTGTACATTAAAACGTTTCTTTTCTGGCATCTGCAGGTTCTGTAAATGCTGAGGGAGTTTTTGCATGCCACCCCATTTTGCTGCATATCAATGTTTATCCATTAGTCCATGGATTATAACAAAGAGAGTAAATGTGAGCAACAATCTGTGGCCTCTGTCTGAATATCAGGACCTACCATGAAATGCTCAAGAGGAATTCCTTCCAGTTATTGCAGGGGCGTTGGTGCACGACTAACAACATGATCAAACTGTTCAAACAACTGGCTGACTGCTCGTGGCTCTGGAGCTTTTGTTCACACAGCTCATCATTGTGGACGCTGACATTGTTGTGAAAGTCAGCCCCAATGTTGCCACTTCCTATACTGTCAGAGGAATAATGTGACTTCTTCAGCATCCTATTTTTAATAAGCATATTTGACTTAATCCAGGTGGCAAAAAAAGCAATGCAGAACCACAAGAATACTCACACAGAGGTGGAGGAGAGCATCAGAGCTCACACTAAGGAAAACTTAACGAACACTGAACTTACGCTGAATGGCTCGCAGCCGGGGGATGAGTGTGGGACTGCTGGGAGGAGAGGAGCTGGTGCTATGAAGGCTTCGCCTCTTGTCCATGGAGGGTGACGCCTGCACGGTGATCTTATGCTGGAAGTCTATAAAATGCAACATACACATATGGAGCAATACAGTCATTAAGATCTCAGAATAGATACACTTCATAACAGTGGAAAAATCCACTATGTATGTTGGTGATTTATTCATTTTGAGCCCACAAAACATTGCTCTGTCAGTGAAAATCTCACATTAACCACCTCAAATGTCCGTCTCAAGGTTGGACACAGCAGCTCTTTTCACCGCTCACACTAGAAGACCATGAAAGTAAATGCGAGACACCTGCTCTCTCACCTGACGGCAGGCTGATGCGGTTTCCATCCTTCAGTTTGAGGCGGGATCGTTTGAATTTGCCTTTCCTCTTCTTCACATTGGGCTTGTCTTTGTTGAGCTGGAAAATGAGGATGTTGAGCTCTCTCTCCAGCACGTTGATCTCCCGCTCTGCCAGCTGCTGCTCCCGACGCTTCAGCAGCTCCTCCTGGGATTTCTGCTGCAGGGCGGCTCGCGTCAGCTCCTCCTCTCTGGAACGTAGCTCCTGGAGGAACCAAGTATTAAGATACACACGGTTAAATTAGCGGACAGATTTCCGCTGTTACAATCTCCTGGGACAGACTGACGGGGCCAGAGAGAAGACAGGTGTTTGTTAAAGGACAATGTGCATCAGTTTGTGTCATCTGTAACTGAACGTCTGCATTAGCCAAGAACAGAAAGCTGGTTCCTCTGAGAGCTGAAGACAGGAGACGAAAAAAATCTGGGGGTTTGGAGTTAAAAAGAAGTGAGTTTACCACATCTCTGCAGCTCGAGGCTACATGAACCACAACTGAACTACAGACTGTTGAATTGTGGGTAATGTAGGCACCAGGTTTTGACAGGGAAGAAAATAGTGTGATGTGGTGCACTGATTTGATGCTTTCAAAACATTTTCTGTCACTTATGGGTTTTCAGACACACTTACAGGATAATTTTGACATTGTTTAGATGGAAAATGCCTTATGGATCCATAAAGTATGCCCGTCAGCATACACTCGAGCTGTAGCGGTATACAGAATTAACCCAGACGTTAGGGTTTAGACACTGTTCTCTTTGAAGACAGAAGAGAAAATGCACTGCACAGCAGCAACAGGTAGAAATGCATCTTTTAATTCCCTTATGACAGGACAAAAGCTCTTGCAGGCAGACATCTATAGCAGCAGTGTTAGCTGTGTATTAGATAACTGCGTCTATAAGAAGTTGGTTTCAGGAGATTACTGCCTGCTGTTTCAGGCTGTGTTACATAGAATAAGCCATGGGAGGAGACAGGACTGTTTAGACTTTCTTCATTCCCTCTGTTTTCTCTTAAATTGCTCTCAACTGAGTAATAATAATCCTTACTGGATGACTTCCATAAAGCAGCTTTACAGTCAAGCCCCTTCAGCCACCCACCTAGACACAGATTACTGTGGGATGTTCACAGGAAATCTGCTCATGTAGTAATCTTGCGATAATTTGCGATGGGAAAATGTTTGCTAATGCTCAAAGCTAAATGTTTTTTTTTTTCTTCTTTTGATTCATGAAAGCTTTACATACTGAGCAAAGGGTTTGTCGTAGTGAGGCGGCGCCCATTATGTCAGATGAGGGTTCAAGTGATTAATGGATGATCAAGCAGTTACAGAACACAAAGGTGCATGTTAAAAGGATGGTTGAGCATGACTGATGGAGTACAAACAGGTAGAGTACATAAATATATAATACAGAGAAAATAAAATAGCATAAGGCACAAATGAAGTCTCCGAACAAAACATCACCCGTGGGGTTTTCAGTGTCCGTGTCACTCGGTTCAGCATGCGTTGACCCAGCTCTGTGTGCTGATCCTGCTGTTTCTACAAACACTAATTAACCCTCCTCTTTAAGCCAGCAATGGGAGACTTATACAGGAAGCAGATTAAGGTCTTAACAAGGGGAAGTACGCTAAAGTGCCTCGGCATTAATGACTTTGTTTTGTTAAAGGTGCGATTAGCTTGTCCACTGAAAGTAACCAATTAAACTTTTTAGTCCGCAAAAGCTGTCCCAGGAGATTTGAAGCTAATTTAATAATAGACTTGTCACCATGTATCATCACTCCAAAATAAAAGAGCAGGAAGAGAAAGATAAGAGCTCTGTTACATGTCCTGTATGTCCCACACATGCAGTTTATCCTTCTCCCCACCTTCCAGCCCTCACACAGTGTGTATGGTGTCATGTCAGTGGCTCTATATAATCATGCTGGTGTTGTTGTGTGTATCTGTGATCCTCATCACCTTCTCTTTGGTCCTGAGCTCATCAAACATCTCCTGGATCTCCACACGCCAGTCGTCCTGCATGCTGTGGAAGGAGTCCTGGGGCATGGTGGCCATCACCGCCTCCTCGATGGCCGACAGCTGCTCCAGGATGCAGGAGAAGGAGGGACGCACGTGGGGGTCCTGGTCCCAGCACTCTGGACACACACAATGCAATGTGTACACAAACTATTTAGCAATGTATGTAATTGCCACAGTGCTACTGTGGCAAAATCAAGATGTGTGAGATGATTGTACTATTCAAATATAAGCAGTGTGAACTAAAACTATTTCATCTGAGTGGAAAAAGGCTTCCAGTAATCGCATTTTCCCAAACAATGTTGACATCATCAACAGCTCCATGTGCTGATGCTTCCTTATAATAATATAATAAAATGTCCCGATAATTACGTGACTGACAGGTTTATGTGATGAATAAAAACTCTTAAACTTACCAATAAGTGACTTCAATAATTACATTAATTTAATGCCCCAGGGATTTAGTCATAGTGTAGAAGTGAAATAAAATGACCATAAAGATCCTGAAATTACTTTAAAAAAAAAAAAAACACATCCTGCAGGTGTGCCTCCTGTTCATTTACCTTCCATGAGCTTGGCGAAGGGTTCGGGGCAAGTGGAGGGAATTGGTAGAGTTAACTTATTGACTGCGACGCCATAAGCTACAGCCAGGCCATCTATCCCACGATACGGCACCTCCCCTGTTAACAGCTCCCACAGCAAGACCCCATAGCTGGTGGAAGAAATAAAAAGACAGGAAATGAAAGAGGAAGGAAAATTTAACAATGGAACAAGTTCAGACTATTGAGCAGGAGCAGATATTTTATGACTGTGTGTGTGTGTTATTTGTCATACCCCCAGACATCACTGCCTTTGGAGAAGAGCGATGACTTAATGACCTCCGGGGCCATCCAGGAGTAAGTTCCTGCAGCTGACATTTTTGTGGTTTTGTGCCACTCCCTGGCCAAGCCGAAATCTGTGATCTTCAGGGTCTTCCTCCCGATGTCGTCATTCTCAATTTTTTCAAGTAATAAAACTGAAAAGAGAAGAGATACATGAGAAGGGAGGATAAATAAAGATACACGAGGGCACGACAAGCAATGAGTGACAGAGAGAAAAGGAACAGTGGACGGAGAGGGTTGGGATGAAAGTGATGGATGTGACAGGTGTGTGTGTGTGCGTGCGTGCGTGTGTGGAAGAGAAAGGAGAAAGACGAGTGAAAGAGAAAGGGAGATACAAAGAGTGGTGGACAGAGAAAAAGACAACTGCGCAGGTGAGGAGATGACATTCAAGAGGTACAGAGGTATGCAGGTCATTTGTTACTGTACACACAGAAGGCTGACAGCGCCACAAAGCACCTGTCCTCAGGTCCTAAAACTGTTTAACACATTAAAGACAGCCAGAACCCTCCGAAACACTACACCCGGCCTGAGAGCCCCGCCACGGCCCACTGACGTGTGAAGTCAAGACCCTCTACGCCACTCGTGTGCTGAAAATGAGCAAATGTCCTGCGTGCGCACACGCTTTTCTCACCGGTTCTTGTGAGGACAACACCGTGAACATGTGGTGACAGAAAGAGGATTTCAAACACTTCTCTGAGTGTTGTAACAGGATCGGTTTTGCTTTTCAGGTCAAAGTGGATCTGATGTTGAACTAGCCTCGTTCGGGTTAAGGGGCGTATCAATACAGGAAACAACATGACACAACAACATCTGTAATGTTCTGTCAGTCATGTGGTGAAAATTGTCCTGCATATTGTAAAATGTTCCTGTTATTTTGTTGGTGTTCCTCTTATTCTGCGTCATTTTTGACTTGTTCTTGTGATGTGGGATGTTTGTAACTTTAGACCACTTCAGAGTTACATGTCTCTCAGTCAGAGACGTTACTTCACCTCCATTTAGTCATGACAGAGCAAAATTATGTTTGCTGCTCCCTGAATTCACTGCAAGAAAACAAAGAAAATGCACAAAAAGGACAAAAACAGCAGACTAATTACTAACTATCAGTCTCAGTATCTGTTGATTATTTTATTGATAATACACATCACACTCAACAGGACATTGAGAGCATTTAAGCTTGTTGAACCCGTGCCACCAAAGATCAGGTGACGACTGGAGAGTAGTAACGTTTGTCTGCTGTGTGATCTTTAAGAGGGGATAAACTGACTGTGTGTGTGCTGATACACCACTGCAAACATTCAAGAAACCATGAAGCGGTGCATCAACAGCAAAAACAGACTCTTTGATCCTTTCAACTCCTTGGTGTTATTTTCAACATGTTTTTGCCGCTGCCAAGATCTCCTCACATTACAAACTGTCCCATTTCATTATTTACATGCAGTCCTACCACTGCAGGTCAACGTGAGCACGTCCCGTCAGCTGGGCTGATCCTACAGACTGTCAAACTGTAGCTGGTGAGTGTAAATGTCCCTTTAGGTGGTTTGTTAGAGACGTTTAGCTGTCAGAGTTTCACAGCGAGGATTACAACACTTCAGTGTGCTGCTGGCACACTGTGGGACTATTCCCATGGGAAAAAAAGGATGCAATGATAAAGATACATAGAGCTGAAAAACACATCAAGGCATTTGAGTTTCTTCATCTACTGTATCACAATGTTCACTTGAAAAGCTTGTTGTTAACTGTTTTCAACAGAAGCTCTCTGATGTCTGTAAGAATGACCTGAATGAAGTAGCTGCACTGTTGTATTATCGCTCACTGACCTTGGACTTACTCCTCCACAGCAGAACCAAACTAAAACCTGCCAAAACACACAAACGCCCACACACACAGTGTGTTTCCATCACGTCTGATAATATTACACTGACTTACATTCATTTCCTGAAGACTTGCCCAAACCATTCCCACAACTTGTAGGTGCTATATGCGAAAATATGTTTGTGTTGGCATCAGCTGTCAGTTTGACACCTTTCACACATGTCACGGGGGGTGTGGTTAGAGCAGTGATTGAGTGATTGAATGAAGGGGCATATATTCACCTGTTCACAGCGGCGGCGGATGGAGAGGGGGTGAGTAGGGAGAGTGTATTTTTTTGTTGACCGCATAATCTAACAGAAAACTAAGTATTCAAAGACCTGTCTTAGCTTTGCCTTGCTTAGCCTGTTTGTTCGACGTTAAAAATAAATACGGACACACTCGGAAATATGGAAATGTCTTTGTCGTTTATGTAGCAAGTCAGCAGTGCCATGCTCCCTCGCTTAGCCTCTCAGCGACACCGACTTTTGTTTGGAGTCACTACACCGAATCCTAACCTTAGCCCAAGTATTCAACCTGAAATTTAATGATTTGTATTGTGGGGATGTGCGTTTTGTCCCCAAAAGGAAGGTTACTCTCCACAGTGTGACTGTGTAAACAGATTTATGTTGTACATGTCTGCATGCACACACACAGCTTTTCATCAGTTTTCAACCAAAGGCACAACATATATTTTGAGGTCATTTTTCAAGCATGTGCATTTTCTGGTTCCAGCTTCTAAATCATGATTTACTGTTTGCCTTTGTTTTATGTGATAATACAAATCTTTAGATTGTTGGTCAGACAAAACAGAGGATGTGAACCTGTGTTAAGGGAACTTTTGATATGCATTTTTCACTATTTTCTGACATTTTACAGAGCAAACAATCAATTACGATTGCACACAGCTATTATCATGTTGCCTCACTTTCCCGTGTATTGACCAGTCTCTCATCATTCACACCCATCAGCTCAGGGTTCATAGTCAATGATCCCATTTCTAATGTTTAATACTCTACTATCCTCACTCAAAAGCTTTTCTATTCTTTAAGCCTGCATTCATTTATCCATTTATTCATAGAGCAATTTGACTAAAACCAACGAGGACATTCAGCTTTTCGACAGCTTTTCATCCCTTTAAAATACTGCAGACAGACTTACAGAGGGTGAGGGTTGAGACTTTTCTGGGCCTCCACAAGTATTTTCAATGGGCCTGAAATGATTTCAAGCAGCATTTTAACCATAGTGTGACTCTTATGGGTCTCCACCAATAACAGGGGTTCTGGTGCCATTACTAGCCTCGGGCAGAGAGGGGATCCTCTACCCGGGCTGCAACAATAGGAATTCCATTACAAACAGGTTTCACTGGACCAATGATATACTCCTACTTCCTGTTGTCAAGTCCTCTCTCAGTGATTCCATAGATTCCTCCCAGCAGGCTCCGTAGGTTTATAATGACTTGGGTTAGTTACACAACCGAAAAGAACAGTGGTTTTGGGATAAACCCGTCTGCCTTGATTGGCCTATAGAATATCGTGCCAAATACTTTCTTTGCAGCTCTGTGATACTTCAGTGTCAGCCCTCTAGAAATTTCTGATAAAAGACCTTGTTCCTGTCTACATGACTCCATGCTGACGTTATGCTACAAAAACACCTTTGAACCCCGGCCAGCCATTTTGTTGGAGCCTATTAGCAGCTAATATCAAAAACACACCACGTACACACTGCCGGTTAACCTGGGATACTACATCATGTCATCATCTGTTAGATAAATCTATCCAAACAAATAGTGCAGTTCCTAAAAATTTAGGCAATAAATGAAAAAGACAATTCAATAAAAATAAGCAATTGCAGCTAAATTTTTATATAATGATTAAATAAAAAGTCTGAAAACAATAAAAATGCTGCCACAATGGACCAGTCTCATTTTACTAATTAAGACCTGATAGTTAATGTAATAACAGCAGGTAAAGGAGAGCTTCGCTGTGGTCTCCTCTTCACTGAATAATGGCTTCTCCGACCACCAGCCCTTCTTTGAAGTCCACCTCCCATGACCTCTTCACCCTGGTCTAATTTCTAAGGTTTTCTAAGACAGGTTAATCTTAGCAGCCTTTCCTCGAGAAACCCCATATCAAGTTATTTTGCCCAGCTTTGTAATATAAGCCTGACCTACAGGTGAAAGCTGCATGTCAAAAATTGGTGTAACTGAAATTATTCTTTAATACAATTCAGAAACACTCTATGTGCCGCTTGCCAAAAAACAGTGCTGTGTTAAAATGTGGAATTGTGGCTTCAAAACTGCATTCAAAAAGCAGAAAAAGTTGACCAGTTGACTTCTATTTAGGGTCAATCTAAAAGTCGAGCCCCAGGCCGAACCCCACCCAGCATTGGAAAAATAGATCCAGTTCCTGTGGTTGGTAAAGTTAGCAGATGCAAAGCCTCAACAGCTGAGCTAAAGCACAAAATCAGGCTGTGGTGAGTCGGTCTTGAGTATTGTTTTGCTCCTAAAGGCAACCTAAGGCCTGTTTGGAAAGGATATGTTTGACAAGAGGAGGTGGGGTGATGGTAACCTAATTATTAGTTGTGCATCTCAGGATTTTAATCCCGTCTAAAGAAGCCATGGTGGTAAATTTTAACAACTGCACACTCACACAGTGGTAGTAAAATAGCCTAAGGTTACAGCAAATGCATGAAAACTGGCATCCTTGAGTTTGCTGATATATTATGGTCGTTAAAGCAACCTTACCAACCTGTCTAAAGCTCTGTTTTCATTAACATGGATGCACAAAAAGGCTCATCATCTGTGCTCAAGTCTGGCACACAAATACCTGGCAAGGATGCTCAAACACTTAAAAGTAGGCCAATGCTTCTGTCAGCTATAAATACCCTGTTTACAGTAAACTATAGTTTATCCAGTATTAAAAAATGCAGCTGTGTGCAGCCTATAATTATATCATCATGACCGTTAGTCTATTAAGTTTGCCAGCAGCACAAGCTACAGGTGAAGTGAGAAACCTGTTTGGTGTGGTACAAAATTTTTAAATGGATCAGATTACTTTCAGAATGATTTACAATCTGTTTTTCCATTGTGAAGCGGTCATGGACATTACAAATGTCCTGTGATGCTTTGTAATGAACGTCCTGAACACCTGTCGCGTCTGAAAAGGTTATAACTCAGACAGCACGTTGTTTTCTGTCCCCTTACTGCGTTCTCTCAGTCTATATTTTCTCACTCTTTTGAAAAGAAAATGTTTTGAAGCGGACAACAGTGCAACGCAATCGGAGATGGATATGCCTCCAAGGCAGACCCCACCCTCCGTCAACCCCCATTTAATTCCCCCTTCCAACAGTGGATCTTCAGGCAGACCCATCTTTCATGGTGGAACAGTGGGAAGATCAGAAGCAGAGCTGCTGCCTTCAAAGCAGGTCCCACGCTTCTTCCCATTGCTTTCTCCCCCTCAAGGTAAAAAGAAAATATACACTTTTGGAGCAAACATGATCATTTCTTCTCTCAACAAACTGAAAACATCAGCACAGCTCTGCAAAAGCTGAAATTAAAAGCGATCCTTGTAAACAGTTTTGGAGGATAACACATAGCTACAATACCCTTCAACTGTGCTTTCATTAATATTCTGTAGATATTAAATCATCTTTAAGTTTTTACTGACCAAAGTTATTATTCAAGTGTTTAGTACTTTGTCTGCATTCACAGCTACAGTATTTCATGCATATGATATACATTCCAAAAGACAGCCAAGAAGGGCAACAGCAAGCCTTGAAACAGTGCTGAGTAAAGAACTGAGAACCAGAGAAATCTTTTATTCTCTTAGTCTCTCCAGCAGTGGGTCAAACTGTGCTGCTTCTGATACTAACAATATGACTTTTAAAACCAAAATTACAAATGGCCTACAAATCCACTACTGAAGCGCTCCACTTCTTTTTCTGTGCCATAACTAAGCACTGATGCGACGCAGCTGCGGTTAAGCTCAGCCTCCTAACTTGACGTGGCAGTATTTTCGTAACTGTGCCAACAGACTAAGCATGAGAGCAAGAGGGCTTCCTGTAGTAAGCAGAAACAAGGCTGCTAAACATTCCCCGACTGGTCTGTCTCTCCCTGTTGAAATGAGAGTGCCCCCAGGCATTCTGGTTGATGGGAAAAGGATCAGGGCTAATGGCTGGCTAAATCCATCTATCATGGTCACGTCTCTCCGGGCCACTTGCTCTTTGTCTGTCCTCTTCCTCTCCTAGTTTGTGTCTTTTTAAGCTTGAATTAACCCATAACTGGGCTAATTGAAACATAACAAATGTTAAAGGTGTACAGCCAGTGCGTTTTGCTGCACTAGCATCTATCAATGTGCTCGGGAGCGGCGGAGGGGATTGGCTGATTCGGAAGGCAGCTCTTCTCAGCTGTGGGCCCTTTTCCTTTTCACCCTGCCCTGCAACAATAGGTGCAGTCAGGGAGAGGTCATAAAAAACACAGTGAAAGCATCTCCACTCCTCCTCTCTCCCCTCTGCCCATTCTCTCGTCAGAGAAAAGACAGGCAGTAACTGTCTGTGTGTCACCAGGGGTAATTGTGGGAAGCCTGAGAAAAGTTGCCCTGCAACACCTAGTCAAGCTTTGGTAACTTTTCCTCCTCTGCGATTCAACTTAATCCAAAAGTAGAGCAAGACAACAGGAAAATCGCAGGAGGAAAACAAAATTCTCTCGGGACACTTTTTCTCAGCTACATTAATCCTAACTGCTTTCTCTCCTGTGGTGAACTCCTTATGACCTAGTAATGAAAAACAAGGTTTAAGAGGTGTTCTTTCGCAATGCTGTTCCCGCAGAAGCAGGTGGTTCACAGGAAAACCCAAATCTACAATATAACTAGGTCTGTTTGGTGTTTTCATAACAGTGCAGCAGAGGGAGGACAGGTACAATGGAAGATGCAAATTACCTGCGCTGGTATTGAACTGGTAGTGAGCGTCTGTCTATTCTCTTAATTTGGGTGTCAGGACAGAAAATGTGTGATGGCAGAATCCCTAATTTCTGTCTTTTGAAAGCAGTAAGACGGTTGTATGACTGTTTAAATTCAACCAGAGCAAGAAAGAAGCTTTAGAGACATAAAACCACATGAAGATCCACCTTTGTGGACAATCATGTAACGGGATTAAGATATATTTCTTACAAATGTTATTACTTTCATTTGGCAAATGCTTACTAAACATATTTTTGTACAGTGTGCTGCACATATATACAACAAGTGCACATGCCTTAGTGCTTTGCTCTGATTGCTGCACCTACTCGGTTAAAATAAGCTCCTTCAGTGGTGTGAATTCAACACATGTCCTCTCCACTCATTATCTATACTAATTTCAGTGTGCTAACATACAAAGAAAAGCTTTCTGCACTTCTGTGACTTTTGCCAGGCCTTCACAGATCTACAGAATGATGGCTGTGTGGACAGAGAGACAGGGAGAGGGAGGGGAACACAGGGACAGCACGATGAAGTCTAACAATAGCTTAAGATTGATGGGAGAATGCTGTTGTACACGCTCCAAACTCCATCAGTTTCAGTGGCGTTCAAGCACACATTCCTGGCATACTATTGCTCGCACCAAGATGTGAAACTCCGAAGTTAATGTGGGTTATGCATGCTGGCTCAGGGCCAGGTTTCAGTGTGATTTCTTGCTCTTCTCAACTCCTCCATGAGTGCTATCACTCTCAGCTTGAGAACTTTCCAATCAAAGTTGTATGATGGGAAAGAAGGGTCAGTGAAAGGGTGTCATGAATATGACTAGATAAAGCAAAGGGAGATGGAAAATAAATCCTCAAAAAGACCTGAATTAACAATAAATACTAATGACAAGTGGAGAAACTTATGAAAAATTTGCATCATGAGTTAAGTGACCAAAACGGAGTACATGTTTACACAGAGTACCATTAATAACATTAGCGACAACATGCAGTTTTTGTTTGCATAGCCTAGTTGTGACCTTTTATTATTATTCTCTCACTCACTCACTCGCTCTCTCTCACAAGTTTATGCAATGACCCTCGTGCACAATTTACATAAATACAAATGAGAAGACAGTAATAGTTCTTCCAACACGCTCAAAAATTGACATACATACAGAGGACTCTTGTATAGGAGTCCATGATGTTTCTCTTCAAATACTGCCAGATTTTAAATGAACACAGTATGATGTGTGAGTGACTGATCTACTTAATGTGTGATCAGGGTCAAGACACACGACGCACACAGCAGCTAAACAACGTGTAGCGTTTTTAAAAGAGCAGGTGTCACTGAAAGCTGCAGCTTACATTATTAACAAGCTATCATCAAGACAGACAGACAAACCCTGACATTTCCCCCCATTCTGACGTCCACACATGACACACTGAGCTAAACGTTAACTTGCTTTGCATTCTCTATAAAGTAGTGGGTGGTTGTTAGGAAGATGACTCATAACATTTTAAGTGTTGCCCCCTTTTCACAGCGATTTTCCCTCTGCATGATCTGCAGACAGGGTGATCATGAAAGGTGTCTCAGCACTCTTAGAAAAAACAAAACACGACCACATTTCAGACTCTTAGGAGGCTGAAAAATGTCTGGTGTGTTGTCACTGCCTTCCAACATGTTTTCACTGACACAAAACAAACCCAGTTGAATGCCGGTAAAAAGTTTAGTCTGCATTGCCAGAGCCTATCAATATCACTCATGCATCCATGCTGTAGGACTCTGCACGTATTTAAAAACACACATTAACCATGCTTTTACATTCAGGGGACATATTCCTTCGTGACAATGAACACTGCAAGAGTAGTTTATTCTTCTCAGCTTGTAAAACTGGACCACCACTCCGATGTCTGGCTAACATGGAGCCACTGTCCTGCACTAACTATATTGCCCATATTGATTTTAATGAATGAATATGCCAATATGATACAGTCCTGACCCTCATACAGCAGTATTTGTAAACAGTTTTTGGATGACAATGGAGCTCTATGGCACGCAGGCATACACCACACAGGCCGCAGCTACACAGACAATGCTTATTATTAGCAGGATGTATTCTCAGTTGATCTGATGTGTTCAGGAAGTGCGCTGGTTAATATCAAAAAAGAAAAAGTAACTCCAGGGTTATCCTTTCAAGTTTGAAAACTGTGTTGTCTCTTAAAAAAAAAAAAAAAAAAAAAAAAAAAAAGGCATGACAAATAATAAGGAGCAAGAGGGAGCCGTGAGGAACAAGGGAGGGAAGGTAAGTAAGGAGAAAAATAACGAAGTAAGAAGGGAAACCCCCTCGGTTTGTGGCAATAAAAGAGTACCGCTGCTCTCTGGGAGATTAAATATGAACGGAACAAAACAAAACGAGGGCTTTGAGACCCTCTGAGTCCTAGCCATTCTTCTGGCCACAGTAGCCTAGCAACCGCTGCTTGACCAGTCCATTGTGCAAACGTATGTTAAGCTTTTATCCCTCATTAGCAACATTCCTCCCTGCAGGCTGGGATTTTACAGATTAGGTTGAAAAACACAAAGGAGATTGGACAAATCTTGCTGACTTCCAACATATTACTTTACAGGCTAATCATTGATCAAATAGCTGTATGTTTGTCTGTGTGGAGCATGTGTACACTGCCAGTTGATAAATGACAGGCTGGGTAGTTGAGTGAAGATGGAAAAGTTTAGTTCTTCATGTGTACCTGACTACGTCCTGGATTACCCTGAGAGAAGAAACACTGGAGTGACAGTATAGACAGACAGAGAGAGGAGAGACACCAGCAGCCATTGTGCTTATTAAAAATGTAAAAAGTGACAGATTGCTGACTAACAACCACTTATTGCAATGAACCTACTTTCTTCTTACCCCCTGGTGTAGATAATTCTCACTCCTTTTATCCTTTTAGACTAACGGACGCACACACAACGCCAAGACAAACAGACAACAGGCCCACACTAGCAGATGCAACAACTTCTCTAAGCTGCATTATTCTAGGTTTTTACTGGGAAAACAACCCAACACACCACAGGGTGCCATTTGTGTGTTTGTGTGCAGGAGAGAGTCCTTTGTGAACTCACTGGCCTGCTTCAAAGCAAACACATACAGCCTCTTTCATTCGCTCTTTATTTAGATAAGACTGTATATTGACTACAGATGTTCAGACTTCTGACCCTGGGATGATCAACTACCTGCAACTGGTGAAAGTGCGGATACAACTGGTAGAATTCACTGTCTGTCTTTTGATGTTAACAGTTTAGCAGTGAGATTTAGTGCAGTGGAAATCAAGAAAATCAGAAAAATAGATGTTTATTCAATGGCAATGTTCGTGTAAGATGTTGAGTCCCTGGGTTTCATTAGAGCGCAGAACTGCAATAAGCACCTTCTGAATGGTCTTTCCTAAGTTTAAGTAAATTCTCCCTCTTTACTTAAAGCTTATGATGTGTCTAGGTCACAGTGAAGTGGCAGGATAAACATATTGACTTGTGTTCGCAGCACTGTTCCTGTTTGGGGGAGTTTGTTCGTATATATTGACGTTCAAACATCCGATTAGCTCAAACAGCCTAAACAGCAGTTAAATCCTTTCTCTCCCATCTGCCCTATAATTTACACAAATCTTCCTTCTTAAATGAGACTACTTTTACGCTCTTCATCACATGGCCTCAGGAGCATCATACGCACAGAAAACATATAATTTCAAAGTTTTGTTTGAAAAATCAACACCTCCAGACGCGCTGACTGGTTGGCTGCATTCAAAATTGAGTGCGGATTTTTGTTTTTGAGAGTGAATCTGTTTTATTCTTATGCTTGAAAAACTACTCACAGTATCAATCGTATTACAAGTTATTGACGGTGGGTCTGCAAGGAGGTTTTTTTAGATTGACTACAATTTCCTTTTACTGTTTACTTGTGAATACAAATGGACTGTAAAATTAGTTGTTAGGGTTGACGAGGTGTGAACATTGCAGCATGTAAATGTTATAATCACTGAGCATTTGAGTGTTTAACCTGCGAGCACAGATTTTTCATGGTCAACCTACACAGCACATCTTCTTCAAATCTAATTAAAATGTCTTCATCGGGAAGAGGGTCTGGTCTGTGTACATTTCACGTGTTTTCTGTCTACATTCACACATTGACTCTCACAGCTGCTGATAAACAGACATCAGTTCGACAGAGCTGCTCCACACATGGCCCTAGGCCGATAAGAGTCTCTGGTCACAAAGGCAGAAATAGTGTTTGGAGTCATATTACACGCATAAACACACCTGAGTTGAAGTGGGTAGCCTGTGTCAGTGGGTATATGACTCGGACTCTTTTTCTCATCCAGTCCTGTCCATTCATTATTCAGTCCTGGGAAACTAAAGTTTGCTGGCCTGTTGTCAATTACCAGTCCATGGAGGAACGAGCACAGTTGTTGGCTTACTGCACTGGACCAAGTTCCAACTATATGATCCTGCTAAGTTACCAAGAAACTCAAAAATGAGATCTACAAGTACTCAAGAGTCTTAATCTCATTTATTCTCCCAAAACATGAATGCATTCAGCGACTGTGAAACAATGCAGACTTTCCCTGCTAAATAGGAATAATTCCTAAGAGTCCTGCATTACAGAAAACCCCCATCTCTTAGTGAATGGTTTTCTCTGGTATTATTACCGAAATAGTTTCTGTCTGACTTCTTTTTACCCTGTGACCTCTGGTATTAGCTCTGGTTGGTCAAGCACATGGCCTGATAGTGTGGACCGAGTGTGTCTGGTTATGTGTTTGGTAAATCACTGACTTTATTTGAGAGGGGGCTGGGAAGGTGTGTTTGTGTGTGTTTTAAAGGATGAGGGGGGTGAGTGCAGGGGTGGGGGGAGGGTGGCAGCCCAGCTGAGCAAACTCTGACTTTATTTCACATCCTCTTGATGGTATCCCCCACCACTTCATACACCCACAGACCTTTAAACCACTTTAAATCCGTCCAGAGTAAAGGGCAGTGCTCTACCAGTGATGTCGTCAACAGGGTCTGAAATAAAGTTTTTCCCTCACCTGCCACCGTGGCGGGTCACTGAATATTTCTTTTTTTTATCTGCCACTTCTAAAAATCTATGTAAAAGGATGCAGAATTGTAACCACTGCATTAGTGGCACCTACAGTGGAAATATGGAATGGTCTTAAAATGACTGCTTTGCTGCAGAGGAAGGTAACACAGTTACTCAAGCAGATCTTAACTGCAACCAGACTAAAACTATACACAGTTTAAGGAGGGTGGGCTGCATGTGCAACAGGTGGATCTGCCCACCGTGGTCCTCTTAAACTTGTTGTTCATCTTAATTTCTCTGTCTCAAGCACACACACACACTCTCACACACACTTCAGTCTTTACTTACTGTTGCTAGACTTCAGGTCACGATGGATGATCGGTACCACGGCCTCCTCGTGTAGGTAGTGCATGCCGCGTGCAATCTGCACGGCCCAGTTGACCAGGATGTGTGGAGGGATGCGCCTTCCGGTCAACACCCGGTTCAGTGTCCCGCCTCGGGCATACTCCATGACCAGGCACAGGTTGGGCTCCTCCAAACACACTCCTTCCAGTTTAATAATGTTGGGGTGCTGCAGCATGGAGAAAAGTTTCGCTTCTTGTTTAACACTGCCCGCGGTGGCCGTTATGTCCTCGTCTGGGTCTTGGCGAGCAGCCTTCACAGCGACCTCTTGATCTTTCCATGTGCCCCGGTAAACTTTGCCAAATCCACCCACGCCTATGATCTCCTCTAGTACCAGTTCACTGAAGGGAATCTGGACGGGCGAGCTCGGGACTCGCTCTGGCACCCCCACCGACCCACTTGTAGCGGGGAGCCTGTAAATAGCAGGCTGGTAGGTGACATAGTTGGAGGGGAAAATCCCGACTCGGTGGTTGATTTTACCCGTCCACCACCCCTCGTCCCCGGAGATCGCTGCGTCCTTGGACAGGACCTCCACCACGTCCCCTCGCCTGAGGCTGAGCTCGTCCTCGCCGCTTGCTTCATAGTCATACGCGGCTGTCCACAGGGACCGGGTAGGGCACAGCGGGGCAGAGTGAGCCCACGCCCGGACTGTAGGGGCATCTGTCCAGGCATGCTCCCCGGTCCCACTGCCGCCCGACCGCCCTTCACCGTTTGGGAAAGCGGCCTGCGAGACATTCATTTCTCGGTGGCTGTAGCGGCACCATAGGGTGCAGAGCTTTTAGAACAAAATGAAAACTTTAAAACCGTAAAAGGTAACTTCTTGAAATCCTCATGCTGTCACATTTACGAGACTAGCTGATGCGAAAGGAGGGGATTTCCCCGCACAGCCCACGGCACAGTCAAACCGTGTCCAAAGTCCTGTGGGAGAGTGAGCGTCTACGAGCCCGTAACGTTATCCACGTCGCCACTCCGGTACAACTGTATGACGGTCAGTAACTAGCCAGCGAGGCTGCTGGCTACGCTAAGCCGAAGATACTTTTAGCTAATGTCACCACTTTATGGGCTGATGGTTAAATAAGAATAGAAAGTTAGAAACACTGTCTTAAATCAAAACATTTAAATAATCTCAGCTACAAGAGAAACATTAACGTTAGTCAACAACTCCTCTGCTTCATGCTAATGCGAACAAGCTAAAGTTAGCTCTCCACCGATGCAGCTAAGTTACCAAGTTTTCGCAGGTGCCGCAAGAGGTGCACCTGCAGCGTCCACTGCGATAAAGTACTGAAGTCAGGCTCCGAGGGACAGGTTTCTCTTTCAAAGTCGCCAGCAAATCTCGGTCAGAAAATGTAACGTAGAGTTCACCTGCTCGTTAGTGGACTTTTAACAGGAATTTCAACTGCACTGGCTAGCGGGCTAGCTTAGCATAGGTCAGCCCGTTGACTGGTAAAGCAGTTGGAAAAGTTGCTCCTCTCAGCTTTAAGATCGGTTATTCCCAACTTTGTTTCTCCTTCGGGGACGTGAAGAACAACCGTCGGTCGAGCACGTAGAAAGCACATCAAGCATCATGGGTTTCACCTCAACGACGTCGGAATAAAAACGTGAGGGGAAAAAAATTCCTTAAACTTTAATCAAAACAACCCCCCCACAGCCGTTGTCGCCAGACGAAGTCGTACCCAGCAGTGGCTGCGCCGAGGATCAGGGGGACGCTGGTGCTCCGCTCGCTGCTGGCTGTGGTGCCCTCTGATTGGTGAATTCTATGACACGTGACGGCCGTGGCAGTGTAGGGGGAGGAGGGAGGAGCTACTATAGGAATGTGTGAGGAGAGCGCGCCTTCAGGGAAATTATGGGAATAGTGAACCATATAGGATGACACACACATACACACTTACTCCTTTCCAAACACCATCCATGTGAGGGTGAAGGTTATTTTATTGTGAAAATATTAGTAGCAGCACCTGCACCACTACAGTCGCTGCCATGTATTTAGGCACACAAGGAAACGGTGTCAAGTGGTTCTCAGTGTACTTCCACACAATGCCAAGAAGAAATGTACACGAAGGTACACAGAGACATGCATTCAGACAATGACAAAAATTCTAAAAAAAAAATTAAAAAAAAGTAAAAAACCCCAAATATATGTATCTATATATAGGTCTGTAATAATAATAATAATAATAATAATAATAATAATAATATGGCCCATATCACCTATGTAAATGCGCACTGAGTCTACATATGCACACATAGCTACTTTACCTCCATGCGTACATTGACGATAAATACTGTACATACACGCATACATCGGCTTGCAAGCTCACACATACGGTGCAGCTTGATTGTATGACCTGTATTGTACAGCCTGCACACCGCTTGGTTGCGTTCCTGCTCACATAAACACTGAAGGTGGGAATCGTATAATAGGAAAGGATGGAGAGGGAGGGGAGGCAGAGGGGGGGAGTGGGAAGGGAGGGGAAGCGGTCAGAGCTGCGCATCTGTACAGGCAGCTAGAGAGGAGAGGGAGAAGGAGAGAGACGACCAGGACGAGATGAGGACCGCGGCAGCAGCAATGGACGAATCGACATTGGGATGGGAAAAGGCAGGCGAGAGGACGACACCGAGGAAGAGCGATGAGGCATGAAAGAGGAGGCTCAGGAGACGTGCTGTATCGCCCCAACATGGAGGCGTAGAGACAGTAGCGTAGCATGCATTAGAGGAGATCATTTCATTGTAGCCTAGCAGCAGCGGCATCATCCGTCCGTCCAACCTGAGCGGAGAGGAGGAGACCGGAGGAGAGATGGGCTCGCAGGTCGTGCAGACCCTGCGTCAGGGAGTCTGGGCATCCCTGACCGGGGGCTGGTACCACGACCCGGACCAGAACAAATTCAACAACTCCTGCCACCTCTATCTGTGGATATTTCTCCTGATGTTGCCCCTGTCTCTCCATCTGGTGAGTGTCTTTATGAGGGAACATGACGTTCAAGGCCGCAGAGGGGTTGTGAGGTGCGCACGGTATCTGTAGGTAACGTGTTTTTTTTCCCCCCTTATTCGTCACGCGCCCGTTTATCCCTTCTCGGATAAACGCGCTGTGGCGCTGGAAGAACATCTTTCATTGTCTGGGTGCCACTGAGGGAAACAGTAGGCCAGAGAAAACACCACTGTCGCAGTATTTTTTTCCTTGCATGCGGTGACGGAACGCATGGCTGCTCCTGGATGTGGCAGTGGGAGAGTCAGGAGGCGTGAAAGTGTTGTTCACTCACATTTTCATGGCATGGCCTTTGAAATAGGCGCAGCACACGCTGCATTGCTATCCTGACTGGGGAACTTCCACATGGGATTAATTACAGCCGTTTTACCTTGAAGGTCCGTGGAGATAGAGCAGAGGTGGAGGAAGAAAAACCTCTATCACGGACATACTCATGCAGCAGGCTGGTGGCACGAAGGAAGAGTTGCTGCTGTAGGTCAAACGCCTTGACCTTAGCTGTGATGAAATATGAATGATGACACACAGTCAAGTGTCACACTTCTTTAAATGAATAGATGATAAAGGCAACAGCAGCCATGTGCATTACTTCAAGCACACATAGCCAATGACTGCTTTTCTGTAATCACTACACCAACCAGCCTTGTCCACATTAGATATTATATATTGCAGATGATGTGATTCCTCCACACACACACACGCACACACACACACACACACACACACACACACACACACACACACACACACACATACACACACATCTGCTGCTCAGTTTCAGTACGATGAACCACAGCTAACTGTGCGTCTAACCCTTAAAATGAGCCGTCCATGAATGAGAGTTAGTAATGCAAAGTACCACATTCTGCTGTGAGAGTGACAGCTCAGGCGTCTGAGAGCTTTGCCACTGAAGCTATATTAAAATGTTGTTGCAGACAGTTTTCACAGTCTGTTTGAAAACACCCACCGCCTCCCCCCTGCAAAAACAACACACACTTTTCTGGGAGAGATGTTTCAAATTTCAAGTTTATTAGCATTTTATCTGAAGGTCGCACACAACACACGGCGCAAAGGTAAATGATGGCAGAAAGTAGAGGAACAGTCAAACATGAGCACAAATGACACTGGGCCACAGATTCAGACTGGGAATTTGCAGACTTTAATGAGAGTCTGTTTTCAACACAGTAAGAACTCTCAAACCAGACTCACGTGTCAGCATGATGCAGATTCTTTGTCTTTAATCTTCCTGTTCTTTACTATGGGCCATTCCTCCCCCGGGGATCAATAAACTTCATTAATCCACCAGTTAATCAAATTAGATCTTTTGGTTCACTGAGCCTGTGATACACTCAGCGGAGACGGTGTTGGCTGTGTGACCACATAAGCTTTAAATTTTGCAGAATTTCGTCTACATACAGTCAGATGAGAAGAGATATTTGGTGCTTTTCCGGCTGATGCAGCGTGAAGCATTAACTCAAACGCTGGAGATTCTGTCGATTTAACTATGGCGACTCTCTGCCTCTCCTCTCCACAGGCTTTGCCCCCTACCACCATGGCTTTGAGCATCTACTGCACCTCCATCACTGTCTTCTTCATCCTCATCAAGCTGGCCAACTATCGGCTGCACCTGATGTTCGACGAGGGCGAGGCGGTGGTCCGCAGCAGCCTCTCTGACCTCAGCAAGGCTCCGGAGAAGAAAAGTAATGCCTCGGACTCCTGCCTGCCCGCCAGCATCAGGTGAACCCCCCCCCCTCACACGCTAATAATCCTGGATTAGTCCAAAGGAGTTAAAAAATCCCTGCACAAGACTACAGATCGAGTCTCACCTGTATGGATGTATTGGAGGCCATTCAGAGAGATACGCAATATATAGAAATTTACTCCTTGTGCCTGTAGATGCTCCCTTGTTAGGTTAGTCATTACAAAATTGAGGCCAAAGGGCTAAATCCATAATCATACAGCTCAATTATTAACATGGAATTGTGCATTTAGGCGCGAGACCTCCATTAAGAATAACACAGCTGAACTAAGAGTGTCTCACTGTGCTCGAGATCCTCTTTTATTACCGCTTTTAGCCTCCTCCTTCTCCGTCTGTGTGTCTGTTTTTCCCAGTCCTCTGTTTCTTTGAGATCTGATTGGTTTCGTGATCAAGTGTCTCAGAGTGGGATACAGACTCTTTCCACTTCATTTCAAAGACTCCGTACAGCTTCGGTGAATGAGAGAGTTAATGAGGGGAGGTCAGCGATCTCCAGTCGGCCACTCCGCTCTGACACACTCGATCTGCCCGGAGACCAATAAAAGAAAAAGACATCACTTCCTGTTCCCTGTATGACTGCGTGTCTTTTAATTCCTTTTTAATCTCTGAGGTGCCTGTAGGGAGATGGCAGAGCGAGTCCTGAATTATTTTTAGTGCTTCTACATCACTGTACATCAGCTTATTTCACTGTTCAAAACATGAATGTCAGGTGATTTCTTCTGAAATGAGTATCCATGCATGGACATTTAAATTCTCTGCTTGACATATGTTTTTATTCCTATTTATATATATGTTTATTTCATCTTATTCATTTCATTATCTTTACTTCCTCTGTGCTCTTGTCCTTTGGCCTTATACTCATTTTATCTGTCTTATCTGGGTTACTTTCTTTTTGTGTTATATAACTTGTGTTTATTACTACTATTATTATTATATATTATTATTACTACTGTCTCTTTGTCGGACAGGAAGAGCAGTACAGTCCCAGACAGTGTTGCCATGACCATGTTGGCTCGGAAGCGTCCCAGTCCGGTGATCCAGGTGACAGTGAAACAGACTGAAACCGACCCAGGACTGATTGGGGTGGTGAGTGACAATTAGAAGATGGAAGTCCGCCAACATGAACACACAGAGTCGACCTACATTCAGCCCTAATTTTAATCACGTGTCTCTGAATTCTGCTGCATGCAGGACTGCTCGAAGTCAGACGAGGGGGTGAAGACGACAGAAGGTACTGCTGATCTTTGTTTAGGTTTGACTGAGATACAGATGGGTCGCTATTTAAGGAAAAATCAGGATAAATGAGCGGAAAAACATAAGAAATGCAGATGATTCCATGCAGAGCGCGAGGTGTCACTGATGCACGATGAGTAGGAATATGGATGAAATCATATGATTTGTCCCTCACACTTTCACAAAGACAGACTATAGCTAAGATGTAACTAATAGTCAGACTAATAGACTGAACTAAGAGCAAAATTCACTTACCAGCCTTACACCACGCAGCAGTCTTTATGCGTGCTGTTCCTTTAATCTGTCATCTGTAGGTGCTGTTACTCCTAATTGCGAACAAGACTGCAAGTTCCATTTCAAAATAATTAGCTCATTTTGTTTCTTGTGAGATTCCTTATTAAACAGCTGCGCTTTGGAAGTCAGCATGTCTGGTTACATTACATAGAAAAGAGGTAAAGATGTGTAACGTAATGCATCTTTTAACACAGGGATAGAAGGTCTGAGCTTGTCTGGCTGAATGTTTGATCAGAGTGGATTCAAACATTTCTTTGAACATATTTTTATGCAGCTTGCTTCACAGACAGATAACGGTTCAGCTGTTAGTCTGCTTAGCAATTACACAGCCAACAGATCTGTTAGGAAAGTATATATAAAGATAATAGAAAAAAGATCTTAGATAATCCCTCTATATCACTCTCACCCACCCAATTAAAATATTACAAAGGTGTAAAATGAAGTCTTCTAATTTCAAGCTTTGAGGCACTTAATTAGGGGATCAGATTGAGAGAGCTTGTATTTTGAAGCGTACCAAATCTTCTCTAAATGCGGGGTATTAATTGCCTCGCCACATTTTAAGCTCGATACAGTAGTTTTCTCGTGATATGTGAGCGTTAATGGCTTTAGCCGAGATGAGGGAATAACACATAATGAGCTTGTGAGCTGCAGTAAGGTTCACCATTGATTCAGAAGAGAGCAGAGGTTGATCAGTAAAGGATCTGGTTCTTGATCAGAGGTGATGAGGACAGAAACTCATGCAAATACTGTGGCTTAAAGTGTGGGAGAAACACCTGGATACATTTTGTATTTCATTGATTTATTTGAATTTCAAACATTGGATTGCATTGAATTCGCTGGTGTTTTCTGTAACCTGCAGAAATATTTCCATCAGCCGGGCGCCAAGGTGAAACAAATGAACATGAAGCAGTTTTTATCTAGAAAGGTGACCTCCTGGTGATTCTGTGGGATGCTAAAAATGACAGTATGGCATAAAGAAGGCAGGATCTAGAGGCTGCAGCGCAACATTTAACCACCACATCATCAATTAACCTCTTGTTACTGAAGCTACTGAGGCCTTGTATGCAATTTGGGGAAACAAGCGTTCTGTGTCGTTTACTGTCAGAATCAGGCTGACCTGGAAACCAGCTCTGTTCCTCTTCCCTAATGCACTTGATGTCTCCTTAGACAATATAGATAGACAACTTCCTTTTCTGCAAACACATCATTGTTGTAAATGAGCTCAGACAAAGCGCAGAACTAGCAGCCAGCCAACAAGACCAGCTGACTGCTTCCAGTAAACGTATGACCTAATGCACTGGTGATTAGTCAGAACAAAGTCAGGCTATTGAAAACAGGGATATAAATAGCAAATATTGTGCATATTGCATTAAATGGGTGCTTGCATGATTGGAACAAAAGTCTCTCTGTTTCTAATAGCAGTACGATTGGTCTGCTGGCAAACACTGCTATAGATAATTAGTGTGAATTTTGTGTGTTGTTGCTGCAGCCACATTAGAGACTGCAAAATTTCCATGGCAGGAATTTTAAAATTAGAGCAGTTTTATTAATATCACAATTTAAATCAACAATTTGAATTTCATTTCGTTCCAGGACAGAGTGAGAGTGCTGCAGAGGCGAGGCCTGTGGAGGGAGGCCTGCACCCAAGCCCAGAGCCTTCTCCAGATGACCTCTCCAGCCCTAATCCCGACCAGGCCGCCCCCCTGCTGCAGGCCCAGCAGAGGCCCCCATCCCGAGCTGAAAGAGAAGAGATGCGGCCTGGATCTGCTAATGGGACGGGGAAAATGGATGTAGAAATAGCTGAAACCGTTGCTGTGAAAGAAGGAGTGGACATTCAGAGCTCTTTGACGGGGACGGGCAGAGAGCAGTCAGAGCAGGAACGGACAACAGAGAAAGACTCAGAGAAAGAGCAGGAGAGAATAGAGGAGGAGAAAGACGGCGAGGATAAAGAAGCGGCAGACATGGAAACAGCAGATGAAGGTCTGCCTCCCTCCAAGGGAAGTGAGGATGAGAGCGAGGAGGAGAGTGAAGAGCAAAAAGAGCCCCCAGATGCCAACAATAACTCACTGGAGGCTCCTCAGGACCGCCAGGAGGATTTTATCGACGTCCCTGAACCTCCTGCACAGGTAGACCTCACTGATATAGAAACAGGAGCAAGTTGTTCTGTTTGGGAGGCTTGAATTTGAATTCATTTTGCACATCATGATTAAAGCTCTCCCCTCCGTCTGTCTCTTGTGTCGCTGCTCAGGCTGAGCCGGCGGAGGAGACGTACTGCTCCGATGAGATCGAAGTGGTTCTCGTAGACAGCTCCGGCCCCGGGCCCGTCTCGGCTCACCTGGACGACAGCGACACAGTCAAGATCATCATCACCATGAGCTGTGACCCTCAGACTGCTGCTCAGCTGGAGGAGAGCGTCAAGCAGAGCCTGCTGGAGAATGCACAGGTCAGAATCATTTTGGATTCCGCTCGCAGACTTGATGAATGGAAGAATTTGCATCATTAAATAGTCCAGATGTCTTTGTAATGCACTTGGTACGGCGTGTGAGAAATCTGCCTTCAAATCAGCCCACGCTGTAGTGTTGAGTCTAAAATGAGAGCTCATAGTAGCCTTGCAGACGGAATTGGCACAACTATTCTGATGTTGAAGCTCATGTCTCTGTGACTGCTGCTCGTGGTAAGATTGTGTTGTTATCAGAGCCTGCGGGAGGATTATTGGGAAGGGGGAGGCACAATAAATCAGAGCTTTGAATTGTGCTATCAAATCTATGCCGCCTACACATGTTGACTGTAGCCTAGAGCCTTACAGATATATAATTGTAATAAAAATAAAAGAAAGCAATAACCAAGTAGCATTTCTGCAAAACACGCCCAGTCCAAATCAATGCAGCAACAGGCTGAAATCACACAGCGAGCCCCTGAAGGTCTCTGCTGGCTGATTCTGACCAATCATATCATGCTGAGTTCCAGACTTTTTTAAATTTGCAAATATTGGATTACTATGCTGTTAACTACACCTACTAATAATAACACATTATGCTAATTATTATCAGGCAGCAGCTGGAGGGGAGGGGACAAGATGCAGCAAGGGGGGTACAGAGGTCACCCAGGGAGGGCCTGGCCCCCTAAATGCCAGCCCACAGGGTATTTTGTGGTGTTTGGATTTTAAGATTGGACAATACAGTGTGTGTGAGACACGTTTTTTGTGTGTCCTACAAGGCTCAGAAGGATGCAGGAGAGTGTCACATCAAGATCCCCGTCATCACCTTCGACTCCCCTGAGGAGGAGAAGCAGGAGGTGGAAGAGGCAGAAGGAGTGACAGGCTCAGAGGACGACCCCACCCTGAAACGGACGACAAGCCAAAGTGAAGAGTTTCACCTGTGTAGAGAAACAACCAGTTCTGAGTTCACCACGCTGGAGTGTCCTGATCCAGACCAGGAACTTGTTGGTCTGCAGACTAATGACAACACACCGAGCCCACAGCTGACTAATGATAACAGCTCATCGGGTATCGATGTCCACTCCCACCCTGATGACACGGATCCCCTGGATCATAATGTGGATTCACAAGGTTTCCTGCGTCTGCCGCCAGCCTTGGCCCGCTATGGGCCCGGGGGAAGGACTCACATCCGCGGGCTGAGCATGGACAGCGGGAAAGATGCCGTGCTGCTTTCAGACCGCTCACATAACACAGTATGTTGGCAGTTTAGCTCTGTTTCTATTTTTGTATGTTTATTCTAGTTGTCTCCATCCATCTGTCCATGCATACACATAAACATGTGTCTCTTTATCAGACCACCATGACCAGTTCCAAGTCAGATCTGGAAGCGAAGGAGGGCCAGATTCCCAATGAATCCAACTTCTTGGAGTTTGTATCCCTGCTGGGGTCCCTCAGTACCAGAGCGGGAGGGGCCAGCACGCAGGAAGACGAGGGGCCAGAACGCAAAGAGGAAGTGGGAGCTGCAGAGGAAGGTGAATCTCAGCAAGAGGGTTTGTTCCTTTGCCTCCACCTCCTTCATCTGCATGTTTTATGTGGTCAGAGTTAATGCAGACGTTTATTCATAAGTGCATACACGAGTGCAGTGTCAGCATCGATTTATGAGTTGCAATAAATTACTTGTGTTAGTGCCTGGTCACACCCGCTTTGTAAGGTTTAAGCTCCATAGTAATGCTAATCTAGATATGTTATTATATTACATTTATCTTAACAACTGTTCAGTTCACATTATTAGGGTGTTTTTAGCCCTGCAGCCTACTGGGATGCTAATGTTACTCACTTAATGGAAACCTCTTTGGTCAAAGAAAGCAGCACAGCTAATGGGCTTCATGTCATTTTATTGCTTTTTTGACAAGACGATTTCCTCTAATTAAACCTGCATTAACACAGCACTGCCTTATGAAGCTAGCAGTTAATATAGCTAATATAGTTATCATCAAGTCCAGTTTTCACCCTCCTTGTAGCTCTCTTTGGTCTCCACCAACTCCTGAGAGAAATATTTGCCTCTTGCTTGCTAAATGCTCCTCTGTACTTGAGAGATGAGGCTGCACCAAAACAGAAAAGTTGGGAGCTTTAAAAACAAGACAAGGACCTGAAAGACAATGAAAGTGAACCTCAGGCGGGAGATAATTCTCTGTGGGCTCATCACTATGAGCAGTTCATTCCACCAGCCCACCTTGAATAGAAGAATGGGCTGACAGTGTGCCATGGTGACCTGATGCAGACAAAAAGTAGTGCTGACCTCAGACTCGCCAATTCCTGTTCGCTCCCACTCACTTCCTCTCTGTTCATTAAAGGCATAAAAAGGGTGTAAAATCTAATTTCTGTGAATTTAACCAAAAAGCATTTCAATTTGACCTGTTTGCAGAGAATTTGACGGCGACTTCCAGACCAGACCAGACGATAACAGAGACCAACACAGACAACAAACCAGAGAGACCCAAACCACCCACCAGTCTGCCGACCGACACACTACAGGCTTTACCTCCTACACAAATCCCAATAGTCTCCCCTGACAGGTGCACATGCCTCTGCACTCACATGCTCCAATAAAAATATGCACACAGTTGAATTCACTCTGACACAAACATATATAATATACACACTTACAGACTTATTGACATCCAGGGTCTCCAGCTGATTGTGTCTCCTGTCTGCAGTCCACAGACGGACAGAGAGAAGGATCCAGACTACGATTCCCTGCCTTCGCAAACCTCTCAGTCAGAGAGCTCCATGCTGCAGGTCATCTGCAGGCCAGAGGCTACAAACAAAGAAGAGGCCTACACCTTTCATACTGTCCACAGTAAGCAAGTCTGAGGACTCCGTTTGTGCTGGGACGGTCTGATAACGCTCTGATCTTTTGAACAAATACACAGTATGTGCAGAAGGCTCTGCCAGCAGCTGATGGCTTCACTTTTGAAACAGCTCAAAAAGCTGGTAGATTAAATGACGGTTTTCTGGAAGGCCTCCAAGATGTTCAGCTGTTCAGTCATAGTTCAGTCTCTGTCTGTAATGCTAAAAAAAAAAAAAAAAGAATAAATCCCTCATAATAAATTTAACTTCTCATCAGCTGCATGTCAGTCATTGCGCAGTGCTTATCCTGTCTGTTTGTCCCACCAGGAGACAGACCTCGTAAGCTGTATGCAGAGAGAGCTCTCAACCTGCCGCTCGGAGCGGAGCTCATCACTGGCAACATGTGGTACTGCTGTCAAATCTTTACCTCACTCTCGTTTCACCTCATCCTTTACCTGCAACAACTTATCTTTTCTACCTTTTTTCATTTCCTGTTCTTCTTTTTCCTGCATTGTCAACCTGCATGTTCTCCTCCATCTTACCTTATTGTCCTTTTCCATCTCCCACTGCCTGTGTAATCAGATTTATTCTGCATATTGAAATAAGCCTGTTCTATGTGTGTTTGTCTTCAGCGACCTGCTGTCGACCTCTTCAAACTCAGAGTGCCAGGACGGCCTGGGAGGCGGTCACGCTGACTGCCCTTTCCAGCGACGCATCATCCCCGCGCACAGGCTCCGGCCACGAAGGACGCACCCCGAGATCTTCCAGGTGTCCACCCTATTCTTTCTCATCCTGCAAAGCAGTAGCCTCTATGTGTTGCTAAACATGATTTGCTAAGACTAAAGATGGGACAACAACATGTATGTTTGTTTATAAGGTTATAAATATGCATGGAAGTATGGAGTCAGGGGTTTCCAAATGGCAGTAAAGCTGTTATTTATCAGTACCCTGTGGGTTTTGTGCACATGCAGGAGACATGATAGCCATGTCTCTGTTTCACCGATCGACAGTTGGTGGTGGTAGCATGCCAAGAAGTGTAGCAGTGTGCCAACAAAGGGGGTGAACAAGAAGACTGTCAGCAAGCAAGCAGGGATGTAAACAATGGAGGTTTCAAATTCTTCAATGAGGCGTTTTTTTCAAACATGATTGCATGATTGCAATTAATCAATAAATAGGCCAAATATAGATTTTTCTATTTGTTTATTGCATCCACATTAGTCACGACCAAAGTAGCCACTACTATTCCTGGGATCCACCGATTAATTCACACACAAACATCGTCCACACAGTTTTAAAAAAATAGGTAAATACCCACTTAAATTAAAAAAAAACAAAATGCAGATTTTAATCTCAGGAAATAAAAATGCTGATTTCTTTTTTTCACTTTGCATCTCTACTCGTTCACATCAGAGCTGGTGGGTGAAGTATTGCTACGGCGGCGAGTTCCCAGAGGGTGACATAAATGATAATCAACCAAGTGGTAAATCGGATTAGTGTTTTCTTCCCGTCAAACTGTATGACAGAAAAAATATGAGTCATTGCTGCTGTTTGAACCAGTCTCCAAATGATCAGTCCTGCATTAGTCTACGTGGCTGCTGGATGCAGACCAGCAGGGGTGACATAAGCTGCCCGGATCAGTCGTTGAAGCTGAAACAACACAGACTCGCTGCTGAATCATTCATGCACCGAATCATCCTGACCGGGTTTTGAATTATCCTACATGGGAAATCGCGTAGTTGGAAAACATCCGACTCTTTTATTTCCTGTATTGCTGCAGTTGAATTCACGTCAGTGCAAATGATTTGTGTTTGTGCGTCAGGAAGAGGACTCTCTGGACGAGTCGTCGGAGACGTCCACTCAGGAGAAACCCACCAGGAAGATTTATTACAAACTCAAACTTTTTCCTGGGAAGTGGATCAACATTTTGTATGACCGACTTACCCTGCTTGCCCTTTTGGACAGGTAATACACAAAGACACTGCCTGCAGACCCTTTCCATCACACACATTTGCAAGTCCAGAAATCAAACCTCATGCGCATGATTGTGTTTTTTTTCACCCACAAGAATGTCATTGACTGGATATTTGTTGTCTCTTTAAATCTAAATCAGCATTGGGCCCAAAAATCCTTCAGTACGCCTTAACAACCAATCCATCAATATCACTTAATTTCTGGTCAATGTAGTCCTTTTATGTTTCACTCTTTCCAGTTTGATCAGCGTCCTGTCTGTTGAGCAGCGGTTCAGTCCCTTAATATCAGTGTGTCCTTTTAAATACAGATGAAAACAAGCATCAGGAATGTCACTTCCTGATGTCCCATAAGCGCCTGAATGCACCACTTTCACCTGCACATGTCTTTGTATGTGCTGTTTTTTGGTCTAGAAACCAGGACGTTCTGGAGAATCTAGTTGCGGTCTTCATGGCCTTCCTGGTTTCCTTCCTGGGTTTTGTGCTACTTAACCACGGCTGCTTCAAGGACTTCTGGGTCTTCCAGTTCTGCCTGGTCATTGCCAGCTGCCAGTACTCCTTACTGAAGGTAAAAAAATAAAGAAATGTGAAATCTCATCTTCTACTGTTGAGCAGTAAGACCTTTGACCCTCACACCTTGAACTGAGGAATGAGCTCACCGTGTGTGCAATGGTGACTCAAAATAGAAGAAAAGTCAAACTGACCTCAGGCCTGTCAGTTCCCGTTCCCGCTCGCACTCACTTCCTCTCTGTTGAACAAGTCACTGTACTGTTTTCAATTGTTTCCAAGTTTATGTACAAATGGTGGTTCAATATTGGCTCCTGTGGTTTTGTTTTCCAGAGTGTTCAACCAGATGCAGCTTCACCAACACACGTGAGTTTGATGTTCCTTTGTTACTGAGGAAATATTGCAAAGTAAAGACAAAGCAAACTTCTCGAAACAACGTCACAATGGTTGCATGATAATTATCAATATTTGGGAAATTCATACATTCATGATGCTGCTGTTGGTTGTTTGTTTCTCTTTACTGATGCACATTTGTCAGTCTTTGGATATGATGTCATGAATATGAAGTTCCCTCTTCTGTATTCAGAATTTTGCTGTGTTTTGACTGATGCACCAGCAAAAGTGTCACATTACTATGTAAACACATAGATGGATTCAACTGAATGTGACCCAGCTGTATAGGAGTGTCTGTGATTGTCATTCCATCAGGTGTTGGTGTCATCTTGCAGTTGATCACGTATTGAATTGCTGTGTTTGAAGCTCTGCTGTTTTATCAGATATCCTAACCTGTGTGTGTGCGTGTGCATGTGTGCGTCTCCAGGGTCACAACCAGCTGGTGGCCTACAGCCGAGCGGCCTACTTCTGCATCTTCTGTGCTCTGATCTGGCTGCTGGAGCAGCTGCTGAGGAGGAAGGACCTGCCCGTCTCCACCCTGTACGGAGTCACCATCGTCTGCCACGACGCACTGCACTTCATACGAGACCTGCTCGTGGGTAAGGACAATAACGAGATACCAGGAGAGACACACACAGACACACACACACACACACACACACACACACACACACACACGTAGCTGTCAAATGGCGCTTTGTTTCAGACCGTCCTGCAGCTGTTAGCACACATTTGTTCTCATTTCAAAACAATAATTTGTCTTTTTGTTTAATGCATAAAACAGGTTTCACCTACTGCTTCCCAATCACCTTCCTGGTGGGCCTTTTCCCTCAGATCAACACCTTCACCATCTACCTGCTGGAGCAGATTGACATGCACGTTTTTGGAGGGACAGGTTGGCAAAACTGTTTCTAATCTTTTGATTCCAGTGATGCTTGGATCCTAGATGGATGTTAATTTATTTTTCAGTTTTTACCCTAATCCGTCATTTCTGGGCACATCAGTGGATTTATGCCTTTGGTTTGATGCCTGTCTGTATAATCTGTTTAATATGTATTTATGCTTTAAATCTTTAAGTATTTCTCTAACAATATCAAATAGGTGAAAGCATCTGTAGTTATTTATTCAGTAAGAGTTTAACATTCAAAAGCTCAGACAACCTGCTTGGTCAGGTCTGCGTGTGTGTGGTTTGATCAGGTTTGATTGACAGTGATCAATCATCATCAGATTTTGATTCAAATTATTCATACGTTTGCAGAAGATTATGTTTTGTTATCTATGAAACTCATAGTTTCAAGCTAATTGTGAAGACATGTTTTCAAGGCCTTTAACTCACAGTGAACCCTCTTAGTGATTTAAAAGCCATAAAACCAAGACTTCAGTACATGCTTGCCTTCGTTTCTCATGTATTTTCACCGTCTAATTTGTGTGTCTCAGCTGCTACGAGTCTCATCTCTGCAATCTACAGCATCCTACGCAGTCTGATCGCTCTGTCTCTGCTCTACGGTTTCTGCTTCGGAGCTCTCAAGGTACAAATTAACTGGATAGAAAACAACACAGAGCTCAGGAAGGAGATGCGAGTGCAGCTCTTTCTCCCTTTCACTCCTCTTTTTTTTTTTTGAGTTTGTGCTCATGGTCATCCTCCTGGCTATAGGAATAGAAGATGGGGAGTTCAGTTATAAATAGTGTGCAGCCAGAGAGTTCATTGATGGAGCAAAGCAGAGCTGCAGTAAAAGTGTTGCTTCTTATCCTTTTAAAGTGGCCACAAGATTGCAGCTGTGGGAAGAAGCTTTTAAACCAAGATCCAAAAGCACCAGATTCTGGTTTTAAAGGTGCACGATGGCGCCGGTTCACCTGCGTCTGTGTGTGCTTACAGGAGCCGTGGGACGAGCAGCACACCCCAGCTCTGTTCTCTGGTTTCTGTGGCCTGTTGGTGGTCTTCTCCTACCACCTCAGCCGACAGAGCAGCGACCCGTCCGTGCTGCTGTGAGTATCAGCGCGTGTGTTTGCGCGCACATGCTTAATTCTCTGTAACAGTTTCTGAATGAAAGATTAGCTGAATTCGTCGAGGTGGGGAAATGAGAGCAGATGGTGGGTGTTTGTGCTTGAGTAATTTTCACTCAAGCTGAAAATAAGCTTCATGAACAATATTTGTCATTTTTACTCTTGTCTGCTTGTGAAATCTGAAGTATTTTACTCTGAAAACCTAAATTTCATGTGCTTTCCGTTGCTTTAGGATTTGTAACAAAAAAGAGCCGATTGGATCCTCTCATTTTACGCATTTTCATTTGCAGATCTCTGATTAAGTCAAAGATAATGCCCACTTTGGTGGAGAGCGAGGAAGAGGAGGAGGAAGACTCAGACAGCAAAGACCCTCTGCCTGAGAAACTGCAGAGCTCTATGGTACCTAAACATGATTATACAGAAGTAAACTCATACAATGTAGTTTTATTTGATCAGCAATGTTTTTGGTGGAAGATGAAGAGTTCAGGTTCAGGTTATTATCAGCCACTGTACATAATTTCTGCTCTGTGAAAGCATAAATGCACATTTCCAGTTTTATCCCCCGAAGCATTAATCAAACAGTCTTTTATTGTTTTAAATTGCAGCAGCCCAGAGCTATATTAGCTCATTTCAGCTCACACTAATTATCATCATAAAATCGATACTCATCCACACTGTGCACCCGAGGTGTGGATTTCATTCACACTGTATGAGAGTCTTAAAGGCAGCGTTGCATGCCAGATAATAAAACAATGTTTGCTGTCGATCATTGTGTGTGATTACAGGGAATTGTGCATCGGAGAAAACAAGCCTCCCGCTGCCTTTTATAGCATTAATGAGGATTGTGAAACTCAAGCTGCAGCGTCTTTGATCTCCACAAACTGAAGGCTCAGAATGATTAGACAGAAATGATCTCACACCTAAATGAGCCTGACAAAACGCATGCGTTTCCATTCAGCGTGGATTATTAATGACTGCAGCTCTCCCTCCCTCTTGTGCTCTGCAGAAGGAGATTCTGCTGTCGGACGTAGTTGTGTGCTCTGTTGCCTACATCCTAACCTTCGCCATCACTGCGAGTACCGTGTTTCTGTCTCTCAGGGTGAGATTCTCTGTCCCGTCCTCTTTCAATACGCTGAATTTGACTTTTGATCACATACTCAGTGTTTCATCATATACCAACTTGTCTCCAGCCCTTTGTGACCATCGTGTTGTACGCTCTGGCGGGGACGGTGGGGTTTGTTACCCACTATCTGATCCCCCAGCTGAGGAAGCATCACCCTTGGTTGTGGATCTCACATCCGGTCCTCAAGACCAAGGAGTACCACCAGTTTGAACCCAGAGGTCAGCATCCGACTGTGTATATTCCAGAGTTGTCTGTTAATAATGATTAATCCCTTGATCAGATAGAAATCGCTAACTAGAGCACACACAAATTCCAGGGCCATACAGCTCTCTAAATGTCTGATTTGATGCTGATTTGATAGAGGTGGCCATGATTTTTAGATATGATAGCATGATCCAGACTGATGTCAATAACCATTTTATGGATTCCCATGAAATTTGCTGCATGGTGCCCAGAGGAGGAGCATGCTAACGTACTAAACTAAGATAGTGAACATGGTATTAAATAACGCCTGATTAGCATCAGCACGTTAGCATTACCATTGTGAGCATGTTAACAAGCTGTTTCGTTGTTCTTGCTTGTCTTACAGAGGACGCTGTTCTCATGTGGTTTGAGCGACTGTATGTGGGGCTGCTGTGCTTTGAGAAGTACGTGGTGTACCCCGCCATCGTGCTGAGCGCGCTCACCAATGATGGCTTCGCCCTCAGTCACCGCAAAAAACTGGGAATCCAGTGAGTGGAGCCACAAACTCGTATCATTTCTGTAAGGGCTGAACGATATGCAAAAAGCATTACCTTGCTATTATTTTGACAGACAGATGGTAATTTTTGCATTTCATTTTCACTGAAAGAAATATAAAAGTAACGATTAGTTACAGCTCCTGGGCCATATTGCAGTTTCAATGATGTTTCGATGAATCGTTCAGCCCTAACGTCTCTATATGTGCAGTGCCTGTCCATCAGAGTGTGTGTGGCGAGCTTCCTGTCGAATCTGCGGTCTGAGCTCTTGTTTGTGCCTCCAGCTGTGACGTTCTCCTGACGACTGTTGCTGGACTGAAACTCCTGCGTTCATCCTTCTGCGACCCCAGCTTCCAGTTCCTCACTCTGCTCTTCACTCTCGTCTTTTTCCACTTCGACTGCCCGCACGCCTCCGAGAGCTTCCTGCTGGACTTCTTCATCATGTCGATTGTCTTCCACAAGGTGAGACAGCGGGGTTTGAGGGTCTCTGGAGAACGGGTGCACGTAAGCCAGTATGTCAAAGATAGATACAGTCAGACACTCACCATGACGAATACATACAGACACCAACACAATGATGCTACATTGTGGGAACTGTAGGATCCAGCATTTTGAAGTTTGACCTGTGTTAAGGACTAAAAGTCAGGATGTCTCAGCTTGAACGCCTTAATGACAACTGTGAGCTGATTGAAAGCAACAAAAGATATTTTCTTTTAACTTTGAGTGGTTTTATGACCATTATTTTGTCTTCTTATGTGTGTTGACCAGCAGAACAGACACAGACTGAGATGTTTCTGAAGGAACACATGAACATTTTCAACTCAACTGAACCTTTTATTTGTTTGAATGGAATAAATGAATTTTATATGCTGGCATTTGACCACAGAGGGCTTATTAATATTGATATTGACATGGAGGAATGTAATACATATCACTTCATTTCACAACGTTTCAAAGGTTCTTGGTTGTTTCAGATGCGTGAGCTGTTGCTGAAGCTCCATTTCATCCTGGTTTACATCGCTCCCTGGCAGATCGCCTGGGGCAGCGCTTTCCACGCCTTTGCTCAGCCGTTTGCTGTGCCTCGTATCCTTTCGCTAAGACCTTTATGTGTGTGTGATGGAGGGTGCACCCCTGCCTGCTGTCCTTTCCTTGACTGGCGTGTGCGTGTTCAGACTCAGCCATGCTGCTGCTGCAGACTCTGCTCACCACCGTCTTCTACACCCCGCTGGCTCCTTTCCTGGGCAGCGCCATCTTCATTTCCTCCTATCCGCGGCCCATCAAGTTCTGGGAGCGAAACTACAAGTAAGGCAATGAGTTAATCGTACTAACAAGTGCTGTTAGCCAGGCCGATGTAGCATTGAGCTCCACTGTTGCCCATAAACTATTAAAAACACATCAGTGAGCCACACTGCTGCACTGGCTGGTGTGATCCCTCATTACTGTGAGCATGGACACTGCACTTTATTTGCAATCAGTCCCACATACACCGCCCTGCTGTAAATACCTGCTGTAAATGCTCAGTATAAATACTCAGAGCCACGATAGAGAAGTTGGAAAATATTGGATTAATGACTTTTTTATACAGTTTAATCATTTTAACATCAAGATCACCATTGCGAGTGTGTGTTTTTCTGAGGAATCAAACCCATCCTTTTGAGCTGAGCGAGGCAGATTAGCAGATAGACGCCCTCCTCCTCACCCTTACACAACCAAACCCCTCTGTTCCCTCTTACTTATTGATGTGAGAGAGGTTGTACTTCAGCTCGCTGAAAGCACTCCAAAAATAATCCTGCAGCTTTGTTGTGCAAACTGCAGAGATTTGACAAGAAGCAGCCTGTGATTATATTTAGTCGTCTGTATGTGAACTGAGGCGTCGCCCCTGCTGGAGTCAGATCTCAGTGCTTTCAGGCAGCAGGTTGTCGGTGCGAACACCAAGACAACAAAAAATAAACAACATGGACAACAACTAAGACAGCAGAATAGCCCTAAAATATTTAGTTTCAAGTGTGTCAGCAGCTGTGGAGGCGTTCATTTTTATATTTTACACTCTTAATACAGAGCATCTCAAGCTGATGTATTGTCTGTACGAGCAGCTTTCAGCCTGTTTTGGGTCCATTTTAAAAAAGGTTTTGATTGACACAAAATGATATGTGAGCTGTTGTCCTATCAGCTGCAACATTTTATTCAGTCAGCTTGACTTGACAGACACTTAGGGATGCTTCATCACCACAGCATGAATGTGCCCTTCTGTCTCGACAGTCTCAACATAATGGTTTTTGTCTCCTGTCCCTTGCAGCACAAAGCGAATTGACAACTCTAACAGCAGACTGGTGTCCCAAGTGGACAAGGAGACAGGTGAGCTCTTTCTAATTTACATCAGTTACAGGCTGGAACTTTTTTTTTGTATTGTGTTTAACATTTCCCGTCCTGTCACTGAGTTGTATATGAGGAAATTAATATAAAAATTTGATCATTATGTCAATGTGAGCACAAAAAGGTCCAAATGAACTTCCTGTAGTTCAGGATCAGGAAGCAGCCAAACTTTGCACCACCTTTGCCTTTTCTTGACTGCGATTTCCCACTTTCCTTCTGTCGCAGGGTGTGATGATAGCAACCTGAACTCCATCTTTTATGAGTACCTGACTCGCTCGCTGCAGCATTCACTCTGTGGCGACCTCATGCTGGGCCGATGGGGCAACTACAGCGCCGGAGACTGCTTCATTCTGGCTTCTGACTACCTCAACGCCCTGGTCCACCTCATCGAGATCGGCAACGGGTTGGTGACTTTCCAGCTGAGGGGTCTGGAGTTCAGAGGTACAGTTCGACCACCTGCTTTCCATCCTTCTCTCTGAATGGACGATAAGCTAACTCGCCGCCCGACTGATCACCTCCATCTCTCAGGTACGTACTGCCAGCAGCGGGAGGTGGAGGCCATCACTGAGGGTGTGGAGGAAGACGATGCGTGCTGCTGCTGCGAGCCAGGTCACTTGCCCCACATGCTGTCGTGCAATGCGGCCTTCAACCTGCGCTGGCTGGCCTGGGAGGTGATGGCCACCAAGTACCTGCTGGAGGGTTACAGCATCAGCGAGAACAATGCCGCCACGATGCTGCAAGTGTACGATCTCCGAAAGCTTCTCATCACCTACTACCTGAAGGTTCGTTTCATCTGTATGTGCATTTTAAAATTTACAATGATTTTAGTTCAATCAGAGGTGGAAAGAAGTCTTGTTTTTTAACCTGGAAGTGAAGTTTAATTTTATGGTTTTAGTGCAGATGCCAGGACATAAACAGACTAAACAGCAGCATGTGATGACTCGCTCCAGAGAAACCTGGGCTCAGTATTATTACAGTACACGATCCGCTGAGATCCCGTATTTAAGCTGATATATTATTGTGCTGATATTAAGAATTATTAGTATGGAAAGGTGCTTTGTGCAGCTTTAATAATGCATAAACTTTGACATATTCAATCACCTTTTCTTCAGTGGACTGAAAATTGAATATTCAATTTGTCTTAAAGGGTCCTGAAAGATTTGCCGGCCAAAAGGTTAAACAGTTAAAGATAAAGTATGTTATGCATTAATCATGATGGCAAATGGCAGCTTGCCAGCAGTGACTCCAGATGTGGTCAGCAGCTAAAACTCACACACATTTATCTCCTCTCAGAGTATCATCTACTACCTGATCCACTCCCCCAAACTGTCCACCTGGCTCAAGGACGCCGCCGTGCAGGAGGCGCTGCAGTCCTACACCAAGTGGCACCACATCGAGCGCGACCCTCAGGTCTTCAGCGTGAAGATCGACGAAGACTACGTTCACTGCCTGCAGGGGGTGACGCGCGCCAGCTTCTGCAACGTCTACCTGGAGTGGATCCAGTACTGTGCTGGGAAGATGGAGACGGTACTTTGATATTATTCTATCAAACGTCGTTATGAGCATCTGAGGGATTTTCTACAACTGTTTATCACGGCTGCAACTCAGAATTATTTTTCATTATCGATTTAGTCTTTAAATTGTTGGAAAACAGTGAAACATTTTATCACCATAAATGCAGAATCTGGACTTGCTGTTGTCTTTGTCCCATGAGGCAGTCTCGTCATGTCTGTCTTTGTCTGGTTTGTGTCCAGCCTGTGGACAGTGATGAAGACTCTCCTTTGGTGACTCTGTGTTACGCTCTCTCCGTCCTGGGGAGGAGATCCCTCGGCACGGCGTCACACAACATGTCCAACAGGTAAACCGAACCAGAGACACAAACAGATTAATGAATTGTGTGCAGTCACTCTCCAAACTGAGTCATGTTTTACAGATTGTAAAGCTTTCTGAGGCACATTTGTGATTTTGGGATTCGTAGAAAAAATGACTTTATTTCACCTGAATTTAATGAAGAACTGATTAATAAAAAATGAATAATTATAAAACCACCTAAATATGATAAAGAAACACCTAGAAAATAACAATACACCACTGAAATTGTGACACAGTTAATTCTTCTAAAATACAGTAAAATGTAATCTAGCTCGTCTGTCAATAAGTGTGTTGCTTCTTCACTCAGGATAACATTCAGCAAAGCTTGCGTTCATGTTGTTCATATAAATGCAAACATTACACAGAACTGGACAATTTGACTGGTTGCAGTTGTGCAGAAATTACCTTTCACCTGCAGTTCAACAGATAGCCCAGAAGGGGGCATCAGCAGCTAAATCTACAGCCATGTCCATTGCTACTCTCATGGTGTTTTGCCTTTGTGGAGTTTAGTTTTCCAAAAACACTTCTCTTTCTCTCTCTGTGTTTTATCCCCTTTTCCCTCACAAACCTCTGCCCTCCACCACAAAGTCTGGAATCATTTCTGTACGGTTTCAACACCCTGTTTAAAGGCGACTTCCGCATCGCCACCAAAGACGAGTGGGTTTTCGCTGATCTGGACCTCCTGCAGAAGGTGGTGGCTCCTGCAGTCAGAATGAGCCTCAAACTGCATCAGGTGAAGTCTGCCGTGCTTCTCTGTGTCTTTGTGCTGATGATGGTGTTTCCTCTCCTGCTGTCCAAATCTTTATTTTTAAGTACAGTGTTCAAAGAACATTTTCACTAATTCTGCTCTTCTGTGAATAGATGTTAAATCATGTAGAGTTTGGAATAATATCTGTGGTGGTGGTGGAGAGTCATACTACTGTGACTGCTATTGTACTTTATTAAGCAAATTAAGTAACAGATCTGAGTACTTCTTCTTCAACTGCTCATTTTCCTAAAATCTGATCGAATTCTCCAGTCCTCCATCATGCCTCTGCTGCCCTTTCAGGATCACTTCACCTGTCTGGAGGAGACCGAGGAGGCATCCATCTTGTACGAAGCCATCACAAACTACCGCAGCAGCCTGGTCATCTGCCACGAGAGTGACCCCGCCTGGCGTAAGGCGGTGCTGTCCAGCCGCGACACGCTGCTCACGCTGAGACACATGATCGACGACGGCACGGATGAGTACAAGATCATCATGCTGTACAAACGCCACCTCAGCTTCAAGGTCATCAAGGTAAGACGGCTGAGGGTGTCGGTGGAAACAGGCTATAACAGAGAGTCAGAAGATGCTGGTGCAGAAAGTGAAACCTCTCTCTGCAGATCAACAAGGAGTGCGTGCGAGGACTGTGGGCGGGCCAGCAGCAGGAGCTGGTGTTTTTACGGAACCGAAACCCAGAACGCGGCAGCATCCAGAACTCAAAGCAAGCGCTGAGGAACATGGTCAACTCGTCCTGCGACCAGCCGCTGGGCTACCCCATGTACGTGTCCTTCACTGCTGTGCTGCCACATCGTCAAGACCAGATGTGTAGAGCACGACACTAACACTATCACAAGGTTTTAGGATTGAATTTAAAGTTCTTAGTAATAAAAATGCTTGAAAAATCTTCTACTTACTGCGTTGATTGTAGTATTTATGGTTTTGTCTGTTTGCTAGTGTCCCTTGTTGCTGACATTTATTTAATTATTTTTTTTAGGTACGTGTCTCCATTAACAACATCATATGCAGGAACGCACCGTACGCTCCGCAGCATTGGAGGAGGAGCTTTAAGCCTGGACGTCATTCGATCCTGGCTCTGCTCTAAATGGTTACGGTCAGTTGAGAATAAATTGCTATTTCTGCATATTCAAAAAGCTGTTACCGACACCTCAGTGGAGACTTCCTCTTTGCCTCCTCAACAGATTCTATGTCTGAGCCATTAAAGAGCAACATTAGGGTTAGGATGATGAGCAAGAGACAAAAAGTTGTGGTGGCACGTGAGGTGAAGGTAACTTCGTGGTGTTCACTGACTCAGCTGGTTGAATTTGGTGTAAATCACTATGGATGATGTGCAAACTGCAGTGTAACGCGTCGGCTGTCTGCTGAGTGAGTGCTTCTCTTTGGATTTACAGGTATTGACTTAGTGCAGGTCACTGGGGGGAAACAACTTAATGCAGTCTTAAATACATGTACAGGAACGCTGTACTCTCCCTCTATTCTCTCTATCCTCCTCAATCCCTCTTTCATACATCACCTTCAGCATACCTTAATGTATAGGCTGTGCATTAACCTCTGCAGGTCAGCCAATGGTGTGCGCGTGTGTGATTCTCTCTTAAGCTTCTTATCTTGCTGAGTTTTCCTTTCAGATTAGATTAGATTGCTAATCCTGTTCCATCGGCCTTGATTCCAAGGTGTTGGCTTAATTTCACTAAGTAGACGAGGAGCAAAGGAGACTGGCCTCGTCAGCCAGAACACACTTAACTAATTTAAGAGGAAGACTGCAGTAGTGTTTGTCACATATGCTCACACAGTTATGTAACATCTCCCTCTCTCGCTGAGTGTGAGTTTATGTGTGTGTGTGTGTGTGTGTGCTTAACCAGCTGGAATAGTCAAGGCTTGATGCATTTTTTATGGCTCTTTGCCAGTTTGTGTCCCTTGCACTGGTGCAGACATGAATAAATAAATCACAGCTCTGTGCGTGTGTGCATGTGTGTGTGTGTGTTCTGCAGGGTGCGTAAGGACAACCTGACCAGCTGTAACAGTGGTGTAAACATGGAAGACGTGGACTGCGGCGCCGGTGGTTCGTCCTCGCTGAGCCACAACCGCCCATCCTCTGTCACATCCAACAGCCTGAGCCTCTACCAGCACAGAGCCAGGACGACACACAGCCACAGACACCACAACGCGGGTACACACTAACGCACACACACACAACAATAGTCATAAAATCAAGTTTTCATTAAAAAATAAACTGTTAATAATAAACTGTGGTCACCACCTTGTGAGTTAGATACGTGGGCAAAATACACACACGCACACACACACCGCAGTGCCTCATCATGTGGTTTATGTGCTTTTGTTTTCCTATACAATTATAAACATATGTATTTCTGTGTGTGTGTGTGTGTGTGTGTGTGTGTGTGTGTTCGTGTGTGTGTTTCTGCAGCCAGGAGAGAGTACCGCAGTCGGTCAGTTCAGCCCCAGAGTCAGCGTCCCCCCGTCAGCAGCCAATCAGGGCCCATCCTGGACTCAGGCTCCAACCACGGGCTCGTCCAGCGTCTGTCTAACAGTCAACTGTCTTTTAACACATCCATAGCCTCTATTTTCTCCCAGGTACAAACACACACACACACACGTTTAGCAGCCTGCTCAGTTGTTGCTGTTAATAAGAGAATAAAGCAATAAGAGGGTCTCTCTCTGTCTTCAGGTCCCTCGTCTCTCAGGAGCCGGTGGGATCAGCTCGCAGCTCCAGGCGGCGCAGCATCAGCAGCGCTCCAGCCAGGTATGAGCTTGTGACATATCATATATTTTTATAATCGATTTATAACAAACAAACAAAAACTACAGCTGGGAACTGGGCAGATTCAGAAATAAGGGAGCTCTCATACACGTACGTCTGAGTTTTGACTTAAACCTAGTTATACTTTAAAAAGTATCTGGAACATGTGCAGCTCCTCTTACATGCCAAATGGTTCCAAGTAGCCAAATCTGTGCCTGATAATGATCATTGTTTGTGCATGAGTATATTTGTGTGCTGTTTGTGCTCCCATGTACCATGTTAGCATTAATTGTACTGCAAGAACTGCATTTTCGTCCTCTGTGGTGCGTTCGCCCAGGTCTCCTCATCATCGTCCACTCTCAGCCTGCTGTTTGGGAAGCGTAGTTTCTCCAGTGGCCTGGTGATCTCTGGGCTGTCCGCTGCGGAAGGGGGCAACACCACCGATACGCAGTCCTCGTCCAGCGTCAACATCGCCATGGGGCCCTCACACAGGTCCAGCAGCAGGGCCACGCAGGTAGAGGACAGATCAGCAGGTGGACATGCAAAGACCCTGCCTGCTTGTACACAGTGCTTGTACTCAGTCTGAAGGCTGAATGTGGCGACAAACCCTCAGGACAGAATTTTTTTAGCCCTACTTCTGGTAAAATGCTCTGTGAAAGTCCAAGTATAATAATATAGTGTAAAATATGTTACTTGTTCCATCCACCACTTTTAATTGTGAGGTGTAATAAATGTTGCAGCCTCTAGGGGTCACTGGTGGCACTTCAGACTGAAAAATGTCACATGGCACCTACACTTCCTTCATTGCATGTCTGAAAATTTGCTATTGAATGGAGAGGATAAGATGGGAGATGAGTTTTAGAAAAGCCACTGTGAGCCGGGCTTTCTGTTAATTTGTCGTTGTTCTGTTAGTTTGACTTGACTCACATGGTGTGAGTAAAGTCCAGGTTCGAGCAAAGACTATTGCTCTAATGTGCTTCCTCTGTCTTTCTCTCTTTCTCAGTGGACATCAGAGCCATATGAGAGTATAGACGCGACCTATTCCAACGCCAGCATCACGGTGAAAGACGGCGTGCAGTCAGGTGACCGGGGCGGCAGCCAAGGATTAGACAAGACCCAGGAGGAGTCAGCCTCTGCCTCAACAGCTCCAGAGGCGACGGATCAAAAGACTGTCTGAGAGAGAGAGAGAACACACACACATACACATGCACATACACACACAGATGAGAGCACCCATACACATGCCTATATACAGAGAGGACTGTATGAAAAGTAACACGTACACACATCCATGCAGACGATTGTATGAGAGCACCCATGCACACCAACCTGCCTCCTCTCCTGTCCTCAGCATGTGGTCTCACCCTGTTGTCTGAATGTAAAAGAGTCTGAAAACATGATCTTGGATCCGGTTGGTGAAATAAAGACGTTTTTAAATGAGGCTGCCTCTTCTACCTCTGGTCTGGTTTTGTCTAAATGTGTGTGTGTTACGATGGGAGGTTCATATTTATGTTGGTTTTATAGATACTTTGGTTTCTGGACAGCGTTGGGCTCATCGAGGCACCATAGAAGAAGTAAACCTGGTGGTTATCCCCATCCCCAAGACTTTAGATCGGAACATTTCACTTTAAATCATATCCTGTATCATTTCAAATGATTCAAATCAAACCCTCCGATGCAGTTTCTGGCAATGTCGAACAAACAATGCTGTTTATGTTCGCACTTTCCAAGATCTTTCCGGAATGATCATGTTTGAGGCCAGCATGTGATCCTTGAGACCTTTTGTCCTCCAGTCAGCATTCTCATGTCCTCATTTCCACTAAACACATTTCCCCATGGCAAAAGAAAGCTTTGCGGACTCACTGACAATACATAATTGTGATGAGTAGTTTCTGAATCTGAAAAAATAAAATCTCATTGTGGAGGAATTTGGTGAAACACCATCTGGGCCTTCAGTTGGGAAGTAAAATTTACAGAAAGCATATCTGAACAAGTAACTGAACAAATAAAATATGAAAAAATCCATAAAGTCTTTTTTGGTTTTTTAGGTCAGAAGTTTTCTGAAGTTGAAGAAAGGTGGTGGAGTCATGTTCCTCAAAATCTGGCTTTGGCCTTTGTAACACCGGCCATTTCAGTCACTTAATGCATGCCGCTGACAACAACATGCTTTGAGCTAAATGCTAATGTTAGCATGCGTCATGTGTTAACCATCTTAATTTAGCATGCTAACATTTGCTAACTAAAACTAAACGCCAATTTAGACATGATGGAGCTACATGAGGATTTAAGGTTACTGCAGTTCATCCTGAGGGGAATGTCTGGACCAAATGTAATGTGATTCGATTCAGTATTTCCTGAGATGTTTCACTAAAACCCAAAATGTCAACCTCATGGTGGGTCCACAAGAAAAGTCAGGAGTACACATCATTTGGGAAGCATGAACGTTTGTAGAAAATGTGCCAGTTACTGAGTTGTTTGACGGAATAAATGATGGCTTTGACATGCTGAGGGCACGAGGAGAGTCAGGGGATCATCAAAGTCATTAACATTCATCCTCTTGGGGCCGTGATGTCTGTGCAAAATCACCCTGCAATTCATCCGATAGTTGCTGAGATAACTCAGTCGGGGTAAAAGCAGTGGACCGACCAAACAATAGACAGGCTGCTTTTGAATGATCAAAGCACTGTGAGAAAAAATGAAAATGGTACAGAATCTGCATGTTGTTGGTTATCTCCCACACCTCCACTCAAAGAAAGACACCATCACACTTGGCAAAAATCTATTAAGTATTTATTGTAAGTTGTTACATTTAGGTTTCTTTCTCTAGCAGCACTATTTAAATTACAGATATTCAAGGGCAGTTCCCATAGATTGGAATTTTCTCTTAATGCAAGATGTCATCGTGTAAACAAAGACAGAGACTGAACTGTAGATCAAAACGTACCACAACTGAACACGCCGTCGATGGAAACTCATATGAAGATAAAGGCTGATGAACAACCATTTTTGTGTCTTTTGAGAAAAAGAAGTGACGCAAGGAATCTGTTAAAATAAATTAAAACAGTATAAAACAAATAAAACACAGTGAATAGCTATATTTAGGACAGTTACAATTTCAGTTGGGTCTGATATGGTTGCTTGTAATCCACATCAGTCACACTCCAAAATGTCTTCAGGTCTGTTGGTTACAAGTCAATGAAGTCGATCATATGCGGATGATTCAGAGAGATGACACAAACCCATGACAGCAACGTGAAAAGACAAATAACAGAATGTGTTTTGTAAAGAAGTCCAACCGAACATGTGATTTTGACCCCTTCACACTGAAACAAAAGGTAGATTATAATTTTGGCACATACTATCCACCAAATGAGCACTGTTGCATTGTGTGTCAGGCAAATTCAACCTTGTTTTTTCATCTTTTTTGCTTTAATTTTACATAGCTCAACTATTTTCAATATTCTTTTGAAGGAGTAGCTTGACATTTGGGAAAAACGCTTACTTGCTTGCTGAGAGTTAGCTAGTTAAAGAGACATGAAGCTTGAGCCAGCAGCTGGTTAGCTTAACTTAGCTAAACAATTTCTTTAACATTAGCCGTGTTGGAATAGTCATATAACTCCCATAAAACAATAAATTGTTTGATTTTACACGTTTGTGTACACATTAAATACAGAGGGTGAAATAAGTGAGCTTTAGGGGTGGACAGAGCCAGGCTAACAGTTTCACCCTGTTAGCCTCAGCTAGCTGATCCTTGCTGATCTAAGATAACTAGCTGCCAGCTGTAGCTTCATAGTTAGCACACAGATGTGAGAGTGGTATCAGTCTTCTCATCTAACTCTCATCTAAGTGTATTTCCCAAAAATGTCAAACTATGTCTTCACATCGGTCACGTTTTAGCTACAGTTTGACACAGCTAATTTAAATTTGTTAACCACGCTGAGTCTTCAAGAAAAAAAAAATCCACATTTTCTACACTGGACTGGATATTTCTTTTAAGTTGATTCTACTGTCCTTGGTGAAAACTACAGTGACATCTGTATTGTACTATCATGCAGAGAATTGCCATTACCAACATAATCTCACAATGTACAAACTCCCGAATGCTCAGTGCTGTTAATTCTGTACCAGCTCTGTCTTGAAGTAGAGATCTACATCCCTGTAAGACAAGACTGGATGAGACGAGTCCCTCCTGTGCTACTTGACAACAGAGGAAGGTATTTCATCAAGGTTGGGCTGATAAGATAGAAAAGTCTTTTTTAATGCTACACTTTAGGGATTCCTGCATCTCAGGGCACTTTAGACAGTGACTGTGGATCAAGGATTGACCATCAGTTTCCTTTGATAAAATTCAAAGTCATGACGAAAGGCAATCAGATCCTTGGGCAGCACGAGCCTGAAGGTTAGGGACACAGTGCTCTGAGATGTTCGACCAAGTTGCTCAATCTATTGAACTCATCAGCTCACTCTTACTGGCTGCTGTTTGAAGGTCCGTCATCTTTTAAGACCTTAAAACTAGAGGTCACACTTGCTTTGTGTGGCAAGATGGGGCTTCGCCAGAGAAATAAGTTTCACTCCACACAGCCTTGTTGACCCTTAGCGACCACAAGGATGAAGTTTCACCTGCCTTGATGTCAATAAAACAGTCAGGATCTCAGTATTCATCAAAAGTTCTCAAGCAACCAGTGAAAAACAGTGAAAAGTTGAGCTCGATTGAGCAAACTCTTGATTAAAAAGCCCGCTGCACTAGCACTGTCCTTGTAAAATTGATTTGCAAGTCATGCATGTGGAAATAACCAACCATATTTGTTAATACAAAGAGGGTCTTTTAGTCATTCTGGCAATTCATAAGACACTCAAAACAAGTATTAAGAACCCATAACCATCAATATTAGTGAAACATGTTAGAAGAAAAATATGAACCTCTCAAAAGAGTTTCTGATATTTTTAATTGTCTGCATACTGCAGTACTTGAATACATACTCATACAGTATCGTTTATAGCAAATAACTGAATTATTTCATTTATTTAGCAAAAAGCATGCTGAATAGAAAAAATGTCACTTTTCTTTAATCGCCTAAAGTGACAGTAAAATTGTTTTTATTTTCACCTGCAGATCATCTCTCGACGACTGTGATCTATCTACAAAGGCATGACAAAAACCAAGAGGCTTAGGCATCTAAATCAATAAAGAGAAAAGTGATTGCCTAAAACTGTTGAAAACCGACTTCAACCAGTACCTGCACAAACATGATCTCTTTCCTAAAGTAGCACAAACACCTCTGGAAGAGGTACAAAAGAGACAATACGAGGGTGACAATATTCATGTAGGAGGAACAAACATCGTGTGATTTTTGCTGTAAATCTCTGCTCTGAACTGCTTTTAACTGTGTGTGTGTGTGATTTTGCAGAGAGGAAGTGAGAGCCCCAGAAAAGGTGAGACAGACGGAGAGAGAGAGACAGAAAGAGATCTTGAGGTCTGTTGTGAAGCATAAAGAGGCACCGAATCCAACCGAGGGAAACACACAAAGCAGGTTTCAACGCAACACCAGCCGATAAACCTTAAACATGACGCGCTGCGCGGAATTGTGGGAAAAATCTACACATCAGCCCTCCTCTTCTCATTTCCGGGAGCTAAGTTCTCTGCACAAACAAAGAATTAAAAAAAGAAGTGATTAGACCTAAATCAAACCTCAGCTCGAAGCTAAAAGTGGCTCGAAAGAGCTGAGCGAACGGTCTTTTAAGTAAGTTATTACTGACTTTTCTTACATCTTGCATTAGTGGAGTATTAAGAAAAGAAAAGCCACTTCTGCTGATGTGTTCCGCATCAACGCTACCGTATTCACACAGTGATAGTCTGACTAGATGTGGCTACAGACGAAATAAGAATAGAAAAATACGTCGCTGATGACGCGGCGCTGCACTCTTTTAATTACAAATTCACGACAGCTGTGCAGCATCCGCTGACGAACAACACAAAGATAATGGCGCTAAAATGTTTTTTCATGGCAAGTGGATTTTCTCTTATCTTATTCATCAATTACTGGTTGTAAAGCGTGACACTCGTGTGTGGACAGTGCACATCTCAAAGGCAGATACCCTCAAAAACTCCAAGTCAGCCCTTCGAAGTGAGACTATGTAACTTTTGAATGAAGACATAACACACTTTGACTCCTACAGACGAAAAGTTAGGAGCAGTAAAACACACTTTGGCTTAATTTCATATACTCAAAGGTTCTGGCGTGGTGTGAGCACTAGCCTCTGGTGGCTAATGTTAGCTAAGTTTACACACGTCTCGCTGTGTATTTGACACGACTGAGTCAGTTTTCTGACTTTGTGACTTGACTCTTGTCCTCTTGTGCTACATTTTATCATTCGCCCTGATCTCTCAACTTTCACCTGCGGCACCAAAGGCCTCCGTTTAGCAAAAGTTACGTAGTCTCGCTTTCAAAAATGACCAAACGTTTCAATGAGAAACGACAAGTCTTGTGTGGCCCGGATGTGGCCTTATTGACCTCACAGGCCAGGGCTGGATAACAAAATTTGTCACAGAAAGTCACGATGTGGTTGCTCCTTTCATAAATAAAGCTGTCTTCCCCTCAGTTAGGAAATACTGCACAGGGTCAGCTACTTGTGTCGTAGCCTGAGTAATGAGAGTTTTCAGTCAGTCAACTTTACAGTCAGTCTGAATTCCAGTCGTCTTTATCATCTTACCAAGACTCCAGCACACAGCCACATAATGTCAGACAACATTTATTTGTTTTCAGCAAGGTTTCTTTTTTATCATCACGAAGGCATATACTATTTTCTCTGTATATTACTTGTTTTATATATATATATATATGTATATATATATATAATATTTATATAGAAACAAAAATAAGCGTACATTTTTGCTGAATAAGATTGAAGAATATCAGCAAAGGGCAATGTAAACCATGGTCCATCTAGAACAGGTGAAAGGTGCGGTAGTCGCCCTTTCCCAACTCACCCACAGTAACAGATTTGCATAGGCAAAAATGGGATTAGCCCTTAGACAGTGGATTCCTGAATTCTTTACAGAGATGCAAAATCTAGTTCAGCTCAACACAATTAAAAACAAACATACATACAAACGAAAAAATAATGTCGACTAGGCCAAGCTCTCTTTAACCCCTCTGGTCATACATAGTCATTTTTCTGTGCACATTTTTGTTTACAGTGTTAGGTTTCAAGTAGATCTAAAAACAACTTGTACATTGACAACTAGATGTGAAATAAATTAACCAACATGAGAGGTAGTGAAAAGCCTACAGAGACGTTTGTTGTTGTTTTTTTTTTATACAAAGGAAAAAAATAAAACGTGTCAGTAAGGCCAAAGCTTCGCAAACCTCCTCCAGCCTATCAGCACACTTCAGCTCTCAACTTTGTTTTCAGTCCATAAAACCACAGCCAGGTTTCAAAGACCCACTCACATGGTACCCATGGAAAGTTAAAGACAAAAATCTACACTCAGCGATGACACTACATCACTTCACATCATCATTGCTTGGAAAATCCACGTTTGAAATGCAGCTATTAAAAATAAACAACCGTGTACTTTTCCCCCACCGTGTAAAAGTCACAATAAATTAAGAGGAAAGGACGTAAGCAGCAAACTTGTGTTTGTGCTGAGTCTGTCCTCCGTGTAAAACACTGTTACCTGGGTTTCTGCTGTGTCTGTCCTCCCTGTAAACCCTGTGAGGTGCTAACAGCGTTAGCACAGGGCAGAGTGTCCTGCCAGCCCTAAACCTGCTGGCTTCTCTGCTCACACTGGGGACAGATAGCTCCCCACTGTTACGAGCATTTCATAAGGTAAAACACATCTCACAATTTATAAATGTAAACTTGGTTTAATTGCACCATGATTTCATGATCTGGTTGTTGGTGAAACATTCTCGTGTTAATTACTGCATCGACTCAGCGACGAGGAAACGAGGCTGCGCTGTGCAGAGGAGGGATTCGTCTGCAAGTCAGCCATTATTCTGCTGAGTCATAAAGTTACAGAGTCGTCCAAATGCGACGCCTAAAATGCTTATGTTTCCTGGAAATGAAAACTGCTCCAAGGAATAAAACTGATCCAATATCAGGACTGATTAATTACTCTGGATTCCTCTGCTTCCGATCGACTGAGCGCATGCATGCACAGCTCTTCATTAAAGCAGCGAAGCAACATCAATCAAGTCCTTATGGGTATTAATGTAGTATGCATGTGTGTACTGTATTGCCAAAGGTTAAATATAGTATATTTTCAATAAGGAACATTGCAAAACTGTGATTATTGATTTAGACTTGCCTTCTTTACCTCACGATGGACAGCTGTTGTGGTATTATGATAGCTTGGTTTTGAACTGGCAGCTTCATCCAGTTGACTTTTTGAACACTGCAAGTGAAAATAAACCTGGAGGAAAACTCAAAATCCCATGATTCCATGGTCTCTTTTTCATTCAGGCTCCAGCAGAGGACCTACATTTCTATTTCTTTTTTAAGATAATGTGAATTATCTGCTTCCTCAGTTAGTTCCTCTAGTAAAACTTGCAAATGTATTAAAACATTCTGAGCTCCCTGCAAGGCGCCGCGATTAGTAATTTACAAGATAACCCTCAGACAATTCAAAACCAATCTAACATCATGGGACACAGCTTCAAATAGACCCCAATCTATAATCACTAACTATATCCAATTGCACTTCAATAGTCTGCTAGACATCCTGCACTGTCTACTCCCAAATTTAACCTCGACCAAACTTGGCACGTGAACTTCAGGTAGTTAAAGGAGGCGGCAACGTGGGTGCCTACATTTATCAGTGAGGAGTGGCACTGTTCCATCGACACTTTAAGACTGCACTAACCATCAAACCAAGAGGTCTGCTATCCATCATGTGACGTAATCTATATAATCGGAGGCCCAGTTAATAATAAAAAAGCATATACTGCACTCATGCACGTTCTACTGCACATCCACAGGCCAGGAACAAAGTTCAGGTTCAAATGTTCACATCATCAAAAAACTAAATGTCCTTTTATATACTAAAAATGTTAGTTGGACATTTGGCAAGAACCCCTTTAAGTTGTTTTTTTTTTTTTTTTTCTAAATGTTTCTGTTAAGTGTGTAACTGTACCATACACACACACACATAGCCATTATCATCGCATGCTGTCAAAGTCAGATTAGAAAAACAAACCAGAGTGTGTTGTGAGGGCTGGCAGTGGGATGGAGGATTAGCATGGCTAGCACAAGCATGCTAACTGCTTGCCAACAGCATGCTGAAGCCCAGCTAGCCTTGTTGAAAGGGCTAGTGTGTAGCATGACTAACGCAAACATCGTCGCTAGCCCGGTACGGTAGCATGTTAGCATTGTTATACCAACCCTCGTCACTAGCTCTGGTGAGAAAACGAGTGTCTTGATGGGCAGTAGTTCACTGAGGGACTACTATACACTCTCCCAGCTTCATCTGATGGAGTAACAGACATGCACTGGAATGACACAGACTCTACAGCCTGGTGACAAGTCACAGCTAATATCTCTTCACAGCATCTTTGACATCATGTTTGGCACCCGGGTCACAAATCTGCAGTGTGATACTGGACGTCCAGCTCCAGGGACTGTCATGTAACCTACAGCGTCTAAAAGAAAGCCTTACAGACAAAGGCCGGGGCTCAGGAGCCCTCTGAGTGATTTCAGTGCCTGTCATCTGCTTCTGCTCTCCAAGCAGAACCAGCTCAATACGCTCAATTCGTTTCTCAAGGTAAACCTTTCTTTCTGCTGGAGAATTTCAAAATGTAGATGACCGTTTGGAGTCAATGTGGGTTTGTTTTTATTTTCTCCAGCGACACTTTTCCCCCCACATTGGGCACCAGGCTGTGATGGTCTGAGTTGGAGGGTGGGGGGGGAGGGAAAAAAGATGGGAGGTAGGGATCGTTGGACAAACTGTGGTTGCTTTCCAGAAAAACTCCAGCAGCTCTTGTGCTGCCTTTTCTTACATGTAAAGGCATTGTGATTTTCTCAGTGGAGAGATTTTTTTTTTGTTTAAAGTTCATGAGTAATAATAATACATGTAGCTGCCCAACCACAATTCTAGCCCTTACTTCTCCCAGTTAAAGAATCCTAAAGAAGGAAAGTGCTTGGACGGACAGACGGACAGACGGACAGGTGGATGGATGGATGGATGGATGGATGGACAGGTGCTGCTGCTGCTGCCTTCGCTGCAGGAGCCATCGAATCTCCTCAATAAAAAACTGCAGTAAGCTCTAAATTGGCAGAAGTGTACTTTTTTCCCTTCACTGAACATAGACAGCCAGACAGAGAGACACGTCCCCCGTCTTAATACATCTCAATATTCAAAAACGGTTGCAGTCCGCGGCTTACATCGTCAAGCTACTGTAGAGAGAGAGAGAGAGTTACATGCAGAGCCAGTGATTCTACGGGTTAGAGGGGCGGAGACCCCCCAACTCCCACCAACAACTAGGTGTCATGTTTGGACAGTAAAGAAACAAAAATCAAACACAACGGAGGACAGAATTAGAGAAAACAACACGAAAGAGGATGAGTAAAGTTATATCAAAGTGAGGGCGGAAAGCATGAGGTCTAAATATCACACTACAGGAACTGTTGGCTTGTCCTTTTCCTCTCTCTCTCTGTTTCTGTCCTCACCGCCTGAGGAGTCCTTGTCCACAGTTAACCAACAGCTGGCCATCAGGTTGGCCACTTCGACCGATAGCTGACACGTGGGTTGGCCAGTCAACCGTAACAAACAGCACAAATTGCTAGCAAAACAATCACTGGCCAGCATTAATGGTCTTAAATTTGACCAATAATCAACCAGCAAAGGCCGACCTGGCTCCAGTGGAGAACTGGATATAAACTGCTTAAAAATATATAAATAAAAAAAAACAACCAGCTATCTCGGATGTCATTCAGTCTTTTCAATCAAAAAAGAGGGAGAGATTTTCCAAACCCGACTTCTGGCACCATAGTAGTATTTGAAGTTTAAGTAGTAGTCTTGTTGGCGTACGATGGCGATGAGGGAGGGCGGAGGGGTCTAGGTGTCGAGGCAGGTGCGCCTCCTGTTGGCCAGGAGGTCTCTGTAAACGGAGGAGTTGAGGAAACGGGGGAAGGAGTCGCGGTGCATCAGGGTGTAGATCTGGAACTGGGCCTCCTCGTACATCAGGTTGCTGGGCTCCGCCAGGGTCTGGTTTATTCCTTCTCTGACCCGCGAGTCCAGACTCACCTGAGATAAAAAAACAAGGTCGATTTAGAAACCAGGATAGGATTTTTTGAGTGGTTTATTAAGAAATCACTGGGAAGATGTGCTTAACATTAACACTTACATTCGATTAAGCTGGCAACAACCTGGCAGATCTCCGTTTATGTGACTGAACTTGAACGCAGCAGTACTTTAAGCAAAATGCTAATTACAGCACGCACCATCTTAGTACAGTGTGTTAGCATGCTAACATTTGCTAATTAGCAAGTACAGCTCAGGCTGAATGTGATTAGCTTTGCAGGTATTTGGTGTTAAACCAAAGCACCGACAATCTGAATATAAACATGATGATGGCGCTACGTGGAAAATCAGGTGATCAGCAGAGTGATCACATTTCGTCCTGATGGGGAGATGAAAGTTTCAGGCATTTCACCCCAAACCACAAATATCAAACTCATCGTAGCAGTACAAGAAAAGACTTTCTCATCACAGGCCTGACACTTATTCTATCTTCATCCTTAATGTCATCTAATTTTTCTAAGACTAACTTGTTTGAAGCATCACAAATACAGCTGGTACCTCTTTGGGTGATAATATGGACACGTAGTCTTCGTATATGATCCTGGCTTTCTCATCCACCACTGAGGAATCTGTCTCTTTCTTCAGATCTTCGCAGGCCAACCAGAAAAGCAGGTTGTCCTCGCTGTACTCCGAGCGCAGGAACTCCTGGAAGACCTCCCGGCCCTCCAACGAGCGCAGTAACAGCTCAAAGCTCCGCGACCACGACAGCACCTCCTCTAGACTGGCGTGTCTAAAAACATCGAGACAGACAGTGTGCGTGAGACCGACGGAGACACACAAACAGACAATCATACTGACGCAAACATGAAAGTCTGGAGGGACGACGGCTTGACTCACTGATCCTCTGCAGCTTCAATACTGTCCATCTTGGTGCAGGTCTGTCGTTCACTCCTCTCCATCCTGTCTTCATTCCTGGATTGGAGACAGGACGTTGTTATCTTTTCCAAAGACCGGACAATGGACGCGGTTGAGGCTTGAGGGTCGATTGTCACCAACAACAGAAGAAAGACCGAGGATTGTTCAACGGGTACGCCAGCAGTTAAAGTACACAAACGCGCTCCGGAATGGCATCGCAGCATCGTGAGCAGGCGATCGACGGAGCTGAACGAGCCAATAAATGGCAGCCGGGATGTTCAATTAATTATCGACACTGACAGCACGCACCGCTGACTGTCGGCGCCACTTTGGGCTGATACACATCCAAACCTTCCTAAGTTTACTCTGCTGATATCATTCAAAATACAACAGGGCAACATACGAAATGCCTTCGGAGAGCAGTGAAGCAGGACACATGTGCTTTATGCAGAGCTCTTCAGGTGGGCCTTCGTTGAACCAAACTAGCTCAGTGCAGCAGCTACATGTGTCAAATCAACACATTTGTACTCATATCTCCTTTGCTAGTAATGATGGGCATCCGAGCAGCAACGACAGAGAAAACAGTGTGTAAAGGCAGAATATCTTCACATCCAACTCTGTGAATTAAAGGTTCACTTCAACCCAACAGAGCTGGTGATGGTTTCATTGAGTTTTACTTTTTCTGTCGAGTTTGAATGAAATGTGTTTGAAGAGGAGTTAACAAGGTAATAAAGCTCGTCTTAGTTCAGTACATCTGAATTCAGAAGACACGCTGTTTCCGTTTAACAAGGAAAATATGTGGCAGAATATTTCCTTTCTCGACATTTTGTGAGTTTAGTTTGTTGTGAACTCGTCACACCTGCGTGAATATATCAACAGTCGCCTGTTATGGGGCTGACAGACAAAATTTCAGCTTGATTTTTCTTCTTTTTTTACGCAAAACATTCACATTTTTAAAACCTTGATGCTTCTGAACAGATGAAAACATTTTTTGGGTTAAATCTACTGATTGTACACATGAAGTTCAGCCGCCTCATCGTTGTCTGATGTCTGCTGTGGCTCCAGACGAGCTTTCCAAAGTTTGAGAAAATGACTCATGTGACATCATGCTGTTGCGGTGTATTATGGGATTTGTAGTATCCAATGTTTTTGGAGTTTGACCCATACTCATGACAAAAAGCGAGGACATCTCGTCTCTGCGGCTTCAATTTTGACCCTTCTTTTAGAAATCTGTCACCTCAGCTTCGTAACTACTCCTTCTTATTAATCCATGATCCTCTTGTTTGAGGATTTCTTGGCATGCTTGTCATGTCGCAGTAATCTGAATATCTGTGGGTTTTGGACTGTTGGTGAATTTGAACCTCAAGCTTTCGGAAATGTGACGGCTGCTTTCTACAGTTGTACATTATATTTCATCTCATCGCCCAAATGATTGATCCACGGATAATTCATAATAACGAAAGCGACTGTTAGCTGCGGCTCCGCTCAGTTCACCTCTTTCAGCTACTAATCGCAATCAGCGTGAGCTTCCACTGACCAGGTTGATCTACAGTGAACGCTTCCATATATTCAAAGAGTCCGAGACAATAAAGCTTCAGTTAAAGCCCTCATGAACACACTCTAAACACACACGGCCGTAGCTCAGTCACACTTGCTGAGTCCACAATGCAACACAGACTGAGCTGTCTATTTTTGGCCAACCATGGAGGATCTTTCCTTCCTCTTGCTGTCTCTTGTCAAAGTCCCCATTGTGCAGCAGTAATGGGCTAAGCTAGCCACAGCCCCCCGGCGCCCTCACAATACGGCTAAATATACGGGCTGTTCTTCACAGCTGTTTTGCATGTGATGTGTGGATGGAAATAGAAGGCACCCCGACTAGATAAGGGCCTTGTGTAAGGGCGGGTGAGGAGGGGTGAGAGGGTATGTGGGGGGAGGAGAGATAAAACGAGGGAACAAGAGGGTGGATAAAAGACAAAATGCAGCACTTTCACACACCCTCTAAAACTTCACCGCCACCGCTCGATACGGCGCGGTAGGAAAAAAATGTGACACAGGGAGCATTCAGCGACTCACATGTATCTCAACCCCCCCCCCACACACACACCAACAGTAAAATAAATAAGCACGCAGGGCAATGAAGACGATTTTCCAGGCTCATTCTGGAGATCTGACAGCAGCATTTGCCTGAGAAACACACAGCAGAGTCACAGAGCGCTCACGACAGGCCCGGTCCACAAGCTGCCGCCACTTCAGATGAAGTGGTGTGAAAGAAGCAGCACATTCACCATTCACTGCCCGAAAACAATGTTTCATTCACTCCTCTCCGCCGCCGAGAGTGCAGCCACAGCGAGGCAGCTGCAGGAGCCACGGAGCAGATACCGCTTCGGTGCCTTGCTCAGGGGCAAGTCTGCCTCTGACCTGCAGTGGGACGTGGAAGCGTCAGGACACGGACACGCTGCTTGTTTTGCTTTGCATTTGTAAGAAAAGCAGGAAATATTCACATAAAGATGGAACCACAACAAGTCTGGGGTTTTATGGGGAGTTTGGTGCTGGAACCAATCATCCTGCTTCACTAAGAGGACTTTCATAGATTTCTGATGTTTTTGAAGCCTTGCCCTCTACCGAACATCAGCCCACCTCTGGAACAGCTGCATGGTGGTAATAAGGATACATGCCCTCCTTGAACACTGTGCTAAAGCCTGCTGATGCATTACACCTTCTCAAATGCATTATGCATCAAATACATAATACATTTGAAAAAAATATTTTTGCATAATTTCCATTCAAGTCCCCAAAAGCATGTCACGTAAATCAATGCCTCAGGCCTTGTGAACTTCAGTATTGTTGATTTACAGTGAAGGTGATGGTCAACCAGCACTGAAAACACCAAATCACCCTGCGTACGCCCATGATTACCTGTCACACACACCTTTACTGAGCCAAACATTCAACAGCCAACAAAACCGGTCTCATTGTAAGCTTCCATCACTGCATAATTTTGCCTTATTTGCCTAAATATCATTAGAACTACTACAAATTACATGATCCTCCACCGCTTGTGTTGTGTCTTGTAAAAGGAACTCAAATACCATCGAGGGATTCGGGGTAGAGGAAGCCCTTTAGGGCAAATTTGTGATTTTGGGTAATATGTAGATAAAACTGACTTAATTTGACTTCACATCTGGTTTCATAATTGTTCCAGCGGTTTGGTTTGTAGGACGGTTTACTGCACTGGATCAGGCACCAGCGCTGTGTCAGAATAAAGTCGGGATTTTTTCAGTTGAATCGAGGGTCAACGTCAGTGTAACATCACAGATTTGCCAACAGGATTAAGGTCAGGACCCGCTGTTTGTTGATGCAGACACGGGGAGTATTTATTTGTTTCCATATACAACTAACACCGTTAATATCGAGTTTTAGAATGAATGCTGAGATCTGGTGCAATCCATGTCCCAACTGTCCAATAACACAACGTTTAAAGGTGCTGAGGTGATGCCACGTAGCTGCTGTGGTCAAGCTTTAGCAAAGCTCTTCATGAGGAGGCTTCACTGTAGCTATCGTCCGGCAACGGTGCAGCAAAACGAACACATAAACCTGATCACCGCTTCCACGTCAAGCCCTGTGTGATGACCTTCTCGTAGTGAAACATTTACTTTTCATGTTTTACGAGTGAGAGTTTTTACGATCGCACCCGTGTTTAGTGTTTAATAAAATGTCTCATCGAAAGTTCAACAAACCGCAGCCGCAGATTCTGTCCAAGTTGGCACGTCCGGCTGACCCATCATCATCTTATAGAGGCGTTACGGTGAAGGTGTTAGCAAACATCACACATCCAGCCGCGCTCTAGCAACGCTTCTGCTCATTTAGAGTCGTCTTTCTCTCAACTGATGAACGAATATTCACTCTCTTTTAGCTCTGTTTTTGGTCTCCACCAGGTCCTGAGGGAAATGGCTCTTTAGCCTCTAAATGCTGCAGTGAAGCCGCATCCGAACAGCTAAACTATGAGCTGGAACTCACGATAAAGCTCTTTAAAAGGTGAAGGAAGCAGGACTGTATTTTCTTACCAGAGACACTTGCAGCAGCCGCACCAGCAGAGGCAGCAGGTGTTGGGTCGGGGCTGTCCAGGGGCCTGGGGTGGGGCCTCGATGTGTGCCGCCTGCCTTTTTCTCATCTCCACTCCACTCACACTGCGGGGCTTCACAACAGATACACACAGAAACAGTTCAACTCCCTTCAAATAGCTTCAAATCCAGTTCCCATGTCTTACTTATGGCTCACCAGGAGTATATCTTATTAAAGTGTGAAGAAACTGTGTGAGTGAATGAGTGTGATGAAGCGAGAGACAGAGAGAGAGAGAGGGAGAGAGCACTCGAGCAGGACAGAGAGGATTCCCTTCCTTCTTTGGTACGAGCCATTCTGGCGTGAAGCCAAGTCCTTCGCTTGGCTTTGACAGACGCTACACATACATTTCAATGGGCACAGACACAGACGGAGAAACATGGACAGGCACTCGTGTGAAACAAAGACAATTTCACGCACACACGCACACTCGTGTCGACTCGTCCAGCTGTTTCTACATCCGTCTTCCGCCCGGGCCCGTTGTGGCCTCAGAACGTGCGACATCCTTCGCACAGGCAGGAGATTTAAACGGGGATGCACCACAAAAACTTCAATAATGCGGCGCCTCTTGTACACAGTGACCCTGTGATCACGCTGGCTGTGCTGCTGAGGTCTGGTGGACTTTGATTCGGTTTAAATGAGGCCTGCGCTTCATTCCACTGCATGCCCACAGCGTTGTGGTTTCGCTTTAATGAATGAAGCATGCAAAGAAATGTACAGTATGTAGCGCTTAACGCTAACGTCAGCATGCTAACATGCTCATAATTCGATGCTAAGGTGCTGAAGTTTAGCTGCTATAATGTTGACAATTATAACCACCTTAGTTTAGCATGTTAGCCTGCTAACATTTGCTAACTAAACACAAAGTCAGCTGAAGCCAATGGGAATGTCACTATAGTTTTAGAGACGTTTGATCATAAATGATGATACAACGAGACCATTCATGACGGCGCTCGATTGAAAATCAGGGGCCACTGAAGTCGTAGTGTTTGACATCTTTTCTTGAAAACCTGATTAACCGACAAAAAGTTTTCTGTTATGAGTGCAAGGCTCAGAAAAGGTGCTCAGTCATGTTCTTCAGGACTAAACTGTGCACAGATTTCATGAAATCTCACTCTCAGCTGCTCCGTAAAGCTTGGGTATGGACGGTGCCGTGTTTGCCAAATCTTTCTTATCGAACAATTAAACAAAACTCCCATGAGCCACTTCTCCCATCACAGCTACACTTCCGCATGGTTCTACCCATCAGGCTCAACCGCGAAGCCCCGCTCTGCTCTCCCTTAAAGTCGCTGTGAACTACCCCGTGCCAGCCGCCGCCTGGGGTTTTCCCTGGCCTTTAGAGACGCTTTGAAGGTGAGTGTGCCTGTGGCTTCGGCCTTGCAGGTAGAAAAGGTGTGAAGAGCCACTTTAAGACCGCACAACAGCCCTGATACTGCTTTTCATCCCTTTAAGCTACTCTAAATAGAAATACCACTCACTAAGAACTCATTCTAATGCCTGAGATTATAACATACAGTGTAGTCTGGTAATGCTGTTTTTCATCTTTCTCCAAGCGGAAGATAATAACGCTTGGCGGGTTTCTTGTGAGCTAAATAGGCTGGGAAAACCCTTATCCCACTGTGCAATAAGCTTAAACTACAACAGCTCACTCACAGATGGTCCAGCAGCCAAAGTCTACACAAGGAAACGCCACAGTGATCAGCTGAGGAGAGGATGCCGCGTCAGAGCTTCTTCTTCTTCTGTCACCAGATTGAGGAAATGATACTGAACGCAGACAATTTGGGGCATTTAAGCTTAATTTCACGAGGAGATGTAGTGTGACAAATGCACGAATTAACTGCAGTCTTGTTGTCTGGGAATAAAAACAGCAATAAATTAAACAGAACTCTTACCTCGAGAGTCATGGTTCAAATTAGACTCAATTAAAGCTTGAAAATCCAAATAAAAATAACTGTGCACCAACAGAGGAGCCTTCTCTCTTCCTTCTCGCTCCCTCTACTCTGCATAAACATTCACTACAACGGCGACACATGGCAGGGAAGGCCGAGGCGACCTGCCTGATATGCAAATGTCGCTGGCTGGCCAGCGGAGTGGCCATCAGTTATTCAGCTATCAGGCAGCGTCCGTGGAAAAACAGGCCGCTAGATGCAAACGACAGCGAGGCTGCGGCTTTGTTCTAAACCCGGAGGAGGAGGGTGCGCATGCAAACATGGGGGGGAAATACAAATACACCGAAATGAGGGGTTAAAAATATAGATCAGTCTTACACACGCTGGTTTATTCAAGTATTCACCATGAATCTCACTCACTTTTTCCACATTTTATTAATTTAGACATCGTCGCTCAATCAGAGCCCAGAAATCACCCAATCACCAGAAAAGTAGCCCAATTTCTCAACTTCATGCAGGAGAGATATTTGTGTGTGTGTGTGTGTGTGTGTGTGTGTGTGTGTGTACTTGCAGTGTGTGAAGCAACAGTAAAATGTTTTAGCATCATGGGCGACACATGAACAAACTGCCTGAGATTTCACTACAGACTTACCATGAATTAGTGAGTTCCTAAAAACAGGTCAGACAGAGCAGTCATGGCGTGAGGTAATAGGTTGCTGGACGATAGCAGGCTGGTTGACCGACTGACTGACTGACTGCTGGACTGTCTGAGCGTCTGTTTGGCTGGCGGGAGATGCGGGGCGAGGCGAGGACGTCGTTTTCACCACAGGGAAGAGAGGTTAGTGGTCTCACCATCCCTGACCGACGGGCACAGAGGGGGAGACGCGAGAGCCGGGGCGAACCGTGAGTACTTCCTCTCCCTGTTCCCGTATTTCACTCGCTCCTTTTGTTTCACTCGCCGGCGCCTCCTAGGCTTGCTGGGATCTCGGTGAAAGGGTCATTTATGGACTTGAGAGTGCAGGGAGCAGTGAAAGTACAGCATCTGAAAAACAAAGGAAAAAAAAGGCCTTTACAGTCAAAATCTTTATCCGCCAACAGTGCAGTGATTTATCTCCAGTGGCGAAGGTGCGGAAATCCGTCCGCTGCTTATATAAAGATATTAACTGCACACAAATGCAACAGTGAGAGTAGAAGCACACATATGATCTATGGCTAAAACACTGCTGCAGTTTTAAGGCCAGAATAAGTCCTTTGCTAAGAATCCCTTAAATTTGTTCTGCCACCACACATACGACTAATACTGCTCTCTGGTGGACGTAATGTGATGGCCACACTGATTAATGGCTGAAACTGATCAATCGATCAGTCAAACAATTGGTCATCACTTACCCGCTAGCGAATATGAATGAATGAATGAAAATGGAAAATCTGTGGGTTACGCCCGGGGAAACTGTGATTGCCAAAGTGAGACGAATCAAACCAAATCAGGACATGAACCAAATGCAATAAATGATTGATGATGCTGCCGCCGTCGTTGCATTTAGTTTAAAGACTTGTCCTGAAAAGGATTCGGCCCATCATTGGTGCCACGCCCCAACATTTGCTCACAGTCAGAAGACATCAGCTGGATTTTATCCCTGAAGGAAAATAAGACCCTGAAGTTTTCATATAGGAATTACTGTTCCATAGCAGCAGCTCAGATGTGTTCACATGTTGACCTCAACACTGGAGACTCTGTGTGTTGTGAACTATCACTCGTCTGTTGCAACTTGGGCTACGTTCAGACTGCAGGCAAAATCAGATCTGTAAGACAGACTGTCTGCGCTGTGTTTTCCAGATCAGGGCAGATCTCTGCGTCCAGACATCACCAACTTGTCTGCGTTGTCTGCTGCGGTTACGACGAAGGCGTCTGGGACTACCAACGGCGGCGACCAGCTTTCCAACATGGAAGCATAAGAGGGGGACATCCATCATGTTGCCCTGAAGCCTCGAAGCAGAAGACCGTGTTTCGCTCATACCGCTCTGGATTCTGCTCAGCCGCTCTGACGCACTTCTGCCACTCTGGATGTTGTTGTTGTTGTTGTGTAATACTTTGAAATCTGATTTCATTGGAATCGTATTTCAATTTGGATAAAATCTCGATATGACAGAAACCGGATTTGGACTGGCGGTCTGAACGAGGCCTTAGTGACTAAAATTAGGGATTAAAAGACATTGAAGAACGAAAGAGGAAGAGATAAACAAAACAGATGAATATTTAAAATTGCGTACTTCAGGAGGTTTGTAGCCCCGATTCCAAAAAAGTTGGGACGCTGTGTTGCTGAACCCATGTAGTAACATCCTTCATACATCATGTGTTCACAAAGTGGTGAACCTCGCTCCATCCTCACTTGTGAACCACTGAGTCTTTCCAGGACGCCCCTTTCATACCCAGTCATGATACTCTCACCTGTTACCAATCAACCTGTTTACCTGTGGAATGATCCAAACAGGTGTTTTTGGATCATTCCACATCTTTCCCAGTCTTAAGCTGCTCCTGTCCCAACTTGGTTGAAACGTGTTGCTGCATCAAATTCAGAATAAGCAGATATTTACAAAAATCAATGAAGCTGATGAGGTCAAACATTACATACATTGTCTTTGCACTGTTTTCAATTGACTATATGTCACTAAGGATTAGCCAATCATCACACTCTGCTTTATTTATGTTTTACCTCCCAACTTTTTTGGAATCGGGGTTGTAAATCTTACAGTTGACATGTCCCATACGTCACAGCGTGCTGCCTCGATTCTGCGCAACTGTAAAACGACAGAGAAGCTTCAATATCTGCTCAGGCCAGTTAAAACTGATCAGAAAACAAAAGTGTCCCTTGTACATTAAGAGCCTGTGAAGAAGGATTTTGCATAGCTGTGTGCAAAGATAAGGCTTTTGTTTTGTACTTGAGAGAGTTTCAACAGCCTGTTCCCAGAAGCAAGATGGTCACAGAGTAACTTCAGTGACACGCTTCCTAAAAAAAGAAGACAATTACCAAAGGGGTGGGAGAGCGGACGGCCTGGACGAGCAAACAGAGCATCCTCACACCGTCTGTCTGAATCACATCTGAGGTGGAGCTCATCCATTGGTCAACTGAGAGAAAAATGATCTGGAACGTCGTCAACAATCTCTTAAATTTCTCCAGCAAAAATGCCACGAAACCCCCCTTTAAACTTCTCAGTTGTCGCTCTTGCCTGATATTTTGTAGAGTGAGACAGTAATCGGCTGATTAACGGGTAATGAGAGTAATCACTGTGTGCAGCCGTACCATGAACCAGGAAACAGTTGGGATCATCGCGGTCTCATGAATGCTTACATCACTAAAGTGGGTTGATCTGTTTGATAATTAACTAATCGTTAAATCAGAACTGTCAACCACAGAAATAAGATATGACAGTTTATTGATGTCACGCCAGGGAAATTAAGAAAAAAATTAAGGCCTCTGGACATTTTCACTCCAGTTTCAATGGAAAATATCCGGATATCACTCTGTCATCTAAGAGCTTGTTAATCCTGCCTCTGTAAACACTAGTGCCATTGAGTTTCAGTGTTTTGGGTACACATCTTGAAGTAAAACATCTCCACCCTAAAAGCAAACACCATGGGTGTCACATGTTGATAAGGCGGCAGGTTTTCTATCAAACCTCCCGCATGAAGCGTGAACGCTGAATGAGATGACTCAGGAAGTCTCCCAGGATGTAGTGGCAACACGACCTGGGCTCCTCTGACTCAACACAGCCATGGGAAACTCCCTCAGTGGTGCACTGCATGATGTCCCTCCAATGCATGGCAGTAACGGAGAGAGGGGCTTTCAATGCAGGTGCAAAATGAACTTTAAAGTTGGCTCGATACTTCATGCTGGATGCATGGAGGGTGCTGTCGCAGCACTGGATCTGTTGCATCTGCCTGAAGGCCCGTGCACATCTTCAGATAAGAAGTAGGGAGGCTCATCGTACCCTGCTCTCTCCCTCCGTGCACTAGCTCTGCTGGCTAGCTGCTGGGCTGGCTGTTTTGCATGGTTTCTCCTCCTGCAGCTGCCCGAACGCTCTGAGCCCAGCCGCTGCAGGTCCGACCAGCCGGGAGAGGAGACCCCCTCCCCGCTGATACCACGGCATGACAGCGCGGTTAGAGAGCGAGCTGCACAGCGCGGACTGTCGCACCGACATTTTTCAGAAATCAAACACCACCCACTTTCTGCTTGCTAGCTTCAGCCGACTGCCTGAGATCCGCTATCTCTCGCAGCGAGAGGAGGAGGTGGCAGCCGAGCAGCAGCTAGCGCCGTGCTAACGGCAGCTAGCCTGCCCGTGTGGAGCATTAGCGCAGAATAATCAGCATCTTACCCCGTTTTGTTGGGCTGTCAGTGTCCTAGGATGATAGGTGTGAAAACACGGTGTTCCGATGTTTGTTTAACGACATCGTAAATGGGAATCCCGCGGTGAAATGTCCATCGCCGCTGTTTTTCTGCCATCCGCCCCACTTCAGCACCGAACGCCGCCGAGCCCCTGGATGCACTGCGCAGGCGCGCTGCCGCCGCTGCTCTGTGGCTGCAGTCGGTGAGAGGATGCACCGCTGAGGCTCCACATACAGTCTGTAACGCACAGAGGGTCACGTTACATCTCTGCTGTGCAAAAGAACAGCGCTCCAAAACACAAGATATTCATTTACAAATCCTGCTTCGTTGAGTTTATTCAACAGCAAACACGAAGATAAGAACAGAAATGCCTGTATAAGCTCACACACAACCTCCTGTAGTGTTACATCAGAGAAATGTCTGGAGGAAACAGTCACTACAGTAATGTGATGTACATTTATATCTGTTACATAACTTCATAAGAGTGGGTGTCACTTTTGTGATACAATAATATGTTGTATTATTCATCTTACTCCTCAATATATAGACTCCTATTGCTGTAGGCTATGTTATCAGTGTGCCTATTCAGTGACTTAACAATAACCTCATTATACTTCATGATACACACGCACACGCACACACACACACACACACACAGAGTATTATAGTCCTATAATACATAATGTATACATGTGGTTGTTCTGTGATAGTTGTCTCTGTGTCTGTGAGTTAGAGGACATTTTTAAGCCCTTTCTCTTTCTCTTTTTTGTAAATGTCCAAGCCTTCTTTATAGATAAAATTAATATCTAATACTAATATTGCTTTCCTGTCTCTTACCATAGAAATAATCTGCATTGGGCTGTGCTTCAAGTCAGCTGAGCGCGGTTTGATATTATGTCTGCGTCTCATGCAATGGAAGACGTTAAAACGTGAAATAGAGATTCAGCAGAGACAAAATCAGAGTCTCTGGAATCTGTTTTAAATTGCTGCTTGACCCCATTTTGTCTGAAGTCAAGCTGCCAAACCTGCAGATGAGTGTTTGGTGTTTTCTCAGCAGCAGGCGTTCTGTGGAGTTCAACGAGAAAGAACAGCAGACGTGACTTGAACCATTTAACCACCTGCTTCATTCATTCAATTACATCTGCTGTGTATTATCAAAGATCTGTTTACACAAGGTGAACCAGACCATCTTCTCCTGACTTCATTATGCTTCTCTGTTGAGCATAGTCACATGTCAAATTTACATTTTTGAGAATAAATCATTATTGCTGAGAAGATCTGAATTAGTGTCTTTTTTTTATTGGATTTTTCACTCAGTCAGCGTGCATCTGCAGCGTGAGCGTGAAGCAGACGGTCTTTTCTCCTGTGAGCCTCAGCAGTGATGACTGTTCAGGCTATATTTTCCTACACAGGGGGGCACCAAAACTCTGCTCTCTCTCTCTCTCTCTCTTTCATGCACACACACACACACACAAACCTGTTCTAATGCATCAGCGACAAGCTTGTGTGTTTAAATCTACTTGTGAAAGAAAATGACAAGAACATTACTACCGCTACAGTGACAATTAAAGGCTTTTTAGCTGACAAATAACACAGACCAGGGTGCAGAAACAAGGCCATCTCCTGGTTTGGTGCTTTTCCAATAATTTCCTAAGGCAGCTGTTTATACATAGAATGAGCGAAGTGAGCTCTGCATGGAAATTGTACTGGGACTGATGTATTTAACTTGTGATTGACTGTGCGGTAGTCCTCCATCCTTATGACTGTGACGAACTCAATATGTGGACAGGAGGAACTGTGGCTCTCCAGAGGGAGGATGATGAAAAGGTCATGTGAGGGAAGTCAAGATGGAACATGTGTATGTTCCGCGACACCGCTGGCTCATTAGAAGGGATCTGAAGTGGCCTGGATCAACTCCTGTTTTCTTCACGCGCTGAGGAGTGTTGCACTGATTTGCATGTGAAAAGGTCAAGAGCTACAAAAGCATGACTCTGCCTCATTGTGGCTCTCAAACAAGCCGCAGTGAGTTCTGTAGCGGAGAAGATAGAGGGAAGCGTGTCGTGAGCAAGACGTGGGAAGCTTGTGCGTCTGGGGGATGAACACATGAGTACATGTCTGCATCTGAGTTCATGTGCTCTGTCATCCCCGTATTTAAACAGTTATCGCGTCTCGTTTCTCCCTATGATGCTAACATGCTGATGTTTAGCAGGTGAAATGTTTACCATGTTCAGCTCAGTGTGTTTCCATGCTAACATTTCCGAATGTCATTATTTTTGCAGGTATTCAAACTAAAGTCAGCGGCTCACTAAAGTGAAATTTGGCCCAGACTTGAAGCTACAAATGTGAACCTCCCTACAAGGAAATTCAGGGGATCACACTATTATTATACTGATTGAAAACCAACTGACCTGCTGGTGGAACTACATGAATTCATGGCAATCCATCCAACAGCTGCAGAGAAACTTCAGTTTGGACTGAAATGGTGGATCAACCGACAGACTGGCTTTGCCATCCTGAAAAAAGAAGAGCCCTCAATCACAGCTTAACCTGTGGACCATAAGATCGAGCCTGCTGCGAGGCGAGGCTGTGGAGTTATCTTTCACCCTGTGTTCATTGTGTTTGTGTGATTTGTTGAGCCGAGCTCAGACAGTCGTCTGGGGCTTTTCTGGAGTTGCGTTGTAATTTGTTTTGCTGTGTGTGTGTGTGTGTGTGTATGTGTGTGTGTGTGTGTGTGTGTCTGGATCAGCGAGATACAGAGAGGGTGAGGGAGAAAGGAGGTGAAAGACAGATGGACATACAGAGCGGGGCAGACACGCTGGTTGGAGCCTGCAGTGACGCTTATGGTACCTGTCTGGTTGTCTGAGAGTCCTACAGAGAAATGATGAGCGCTGAAGGCACATTTACAAGAGCATAACAGGCCGGGCAAATCAATAGCAAGTGTCTGGTTTCTCGTGTGCACCCAGGCCGGTGTGGGACAAATTAATGGTTTTAACTGGCTCGGTCCGAGTCCATCAACAAACTCAAAGGGCAGCTGAGTTTGATCTAGTTCGAATACAAAACAAGTCAAAACAGCCCTTCGGTAAACACTTAAACACACGTTCAAAAAACACTTAACACGTCTAATAGTATTAAACCACTTTATTTACATTCAATATATGCAGTTCAATCCTGGTTTACATGCTGAATCTTCCTTCAACCGTTGAGCATGGGGATGTGAGCATATACTGAATTTTAATTAAATTACACTGTAAAAGAAAAAAACTCATGAAAAAGATATTAGCTAGCTGTTAAAGATGCAAGAGCTGCCTCTCACCAAATCTGTCACATTCAAAGGCTCCTGCTCAGTAATGCATTCAGTAGTGACTGTGGCCCTTTTCCACAGTGATGGATTTGAAGCCTGCCCAGGCGAGTGGGAAGAGTTTATACGTTTTTCATGAGAAGGCTTGATAATATAGAGCTTAATACTCCTCCGTCTGTCCATGAAGCAGCTGGGAAACTGCACTTTTTCTCACACCTATGTATAAGACCCCGGATCCTCTTGGAGATGCTGCACTTTGCATCAAACTGCCGTACATACCTGCAGAATGACTTCAGTGTTCCCTGACTCCTGCAGTTAACATCTGTCTTTTGATTGAAATGTCTTGGCAGCTATTTCATAGATTTGTGTCCCGCTCAGGATGAATTCTCAAAATTGACGTCAAGACTTTAATTTGTCCAATACTTTGATTTGTGACCAAATACCTGCAAAACTAGTGACATTCCCATCAATCTCAGCTGCACTGTGTTTTGTGCTGATTAGCAAATGCTAGCATGCTAACAAACTAAGAAAAAACGTGAACATTGTAAACATTATCCTTGCTGTGTGTTGTCATTGTTAGCATGTTTGCATCTATGTTAGCCTTTAGCTTGAAGCCCCGCTGTGCTTTAGTTCAGGTGTGACTGGTTTTACTCATGAAAGGCTTTGTGAAAATGTGTGCAGCAGCTCTCGGTGAATTTGCGGTGACAATCTGTGTGTATTTAGCTCCTGATTTACTGAGACAGCATCTTATTATACGATCAGACTCTGGACCGCAGCTGGTCCTTCTCTATAAACATGTTCTGGAGTGAATGAGATCTCACCTTTAGGAGTATTTCCTTTGGTAAATTACTGTGGACAGTATTACATGTTCCTTTCTGAAATTCTTGAGGTAGTTTCTGTGGTACTCGGAGACTCACAGGGTGTTTACCACGGGATTGTACCATAGATTGTGCAGTATTGTTGTGTTGCAAATTGCGTGACTTTAGTAAATCCAGTGCAAAACATAACCTGTGTTAATGCATCTCCTCCACTTATTTGTAAGATCCTTCCTGAAATGTATCCAATAATGAGAGAGATGTACCTTACAAACACTTGCACAAATGACATGCAAACCACACCTTCCTGTTCCTAAACCTCTTCTTGAACAATCCTCTACATTTACTTACCATCACCAAATCTATGGTATACAAGGTCATAGTGGTTTCAACTAAACTCACATCTTTAATAAATCATTGTTCATCTTTTTAAAGTTACATTAAAGTTATACATCATGTAATCACAGGCACAATTTTTCCTCTCATTTCTGACAGAGGCTCATTTTAATAAGCAAATTTCCAAAGGGTAATGAAAAAATAATTTCATGTCCTTTTAAAGACGCTTGCCGTGACATTTCTGCTTTCTCTGACACAAACAAATGGTGCTGGTGGCGAAAGGCAACAGTGGCTGAAACTCAAAAATTGTTGCAGTTACCTGGTAGGGCTCTTATCTCAGTGAGACAATGTGATGGCTTTGAAATTACACTTTCACAGGGTCTCTGCACACTGCTGATGTCTGATTATTGAAGCTGATTTGTCAAAAACATGCCAGGCTGCAGGTACAGTGTTAATAGTATGTGATATTTCTACAATGCTTTAGATGGATGTGAGCTAGCTGTAGATATGAATGAGGAAAGGGTCATCAGTGTTCATCTCGGATGCGTTTTCACTGTATGAAAGTGCTCCTAGACTTTGCTGCTCATTCAAATAACACCTCTTTGCATTTCCACTGCAGCCTCGTAGACATACGCTCCATTTAAGAGAAGGGTATTCTTACTTATAGGGAAAGTAATGATGATTGATGAGGATCAGGAAGATGGCCTGGATATCTGCTGAGAATACACTCTTCAATCAAGAGAGTATGATAGGATCATACATGTGCATAAAGCTTGTATAGAAGCACACTTACTCTTTTTCCAGTGCTTCTTTGTCCACTCACAGCAGGAGGCCTATATGAATGATAGAGACATGGTCAGAAGGAGATAAAAGGATGCTGCACATCAACAAAACTATCATATCCATCATTGAGGCATATTTCAGATAGGAACGTAACATTTTCTCACCGCACGTACCCTCCAGTTATTCTCCAGTGATTTTTCTTTTTTAAAAAAAGTTTCTGCATTGCCGGGTATAAAATATAAAGCAGCAGTCAGGAGAACTGTTTGACTGTCTTTGGTGAAGATACAGCATGTAACCTCAGCCTGAACACATCCTCTCCGGAGTGTTTAACAAAGGCCTCTTTTGTGTTTTCCTCCAGAGACAAACAAAGCATTATCGCATTGCTCTGATGCTATACCTGAAGCATATTATGATATTATCACAGTGGAGTAGATGGATGATATAAGCAGCACAGAACCTTCCAGTACACATAGTTCTGTACAGGCTGAAACCTGTAAGCAGGAAGACTAATGGGTCTCCAAACTGTGGAGAGTTGTTGTGTTTTAATGCCACAGTATTGTCAGGGTGCAACGAAGAATTGAAATGAATTCAACAGAGGAAATGGAGATGCGGGGAGCCAGCAGGTACACGGTCACAGTCCAGCCCACAGGGGAAGTAGTTTTGGTAGCACAGGCGGCTGAAAATACAGCACTGCTAGAAATTTAAATGAGTTTCTGTTGAAGTCGCCCTCAGTTGTTTGAAAGTTAGAGCTTAAGTTCTGATTGGATGGAAATAAATCTTCGTCCGAGTGCACACAGTGTTTCTCATTTACTCGGACACATTTCTCGAAAGGTTCGCGCTCTCATTAAAACGGACTCTCAGTTGTGTCCAACCGGCCTGGAATTAAATGCTGTTTTCAGCTTTTTAACAACCAGGTACGTGATCTGTTGATATGAGGAGTCATTCAGAGACACACGAACAAAACTGCTGATGGTAGAACAGCAGAAAAGAAAGTTTAGTTTGTTTCATCAGCTTAATTCTCTGTGCCATACGTCTCCATCATTGTTCAAATAATAGTGGGCGACATTTTTCTTCATTACGGTGTCGCAAAAACTCACCGAAAGTGTATTAATTCGCACCTGAAAATAGTCCCCTGTATATGTACAATTTCCTCCTGTTGTAGTAATATTTGCTAAGAACTGCAGTGCACACATGTTTTAGGAAAGAGAAAGAGAGATTAACACAGCACTAGGCAGGCCACATTTTCTCCTTATTGCCCAATATCACCAATTTACCTCAAAGGGCCTTACAAGCATACAACACTCTGTGGACCACTGAGTCCCCCGAAAACAAAGAACCCTGAGGAGGAGCAAAAGAGGGGGTATCACAAGAGGAGTCTGACAAAGTTATGGATAGATTGTAATCATATGTCTCCAGAGAGGATGTTGATCAACTCCAGGTGTCGCCAAACAGACCTGAACCACATGACCTCCTCTCCACCATGGAGACCTGGAAGAGGACAGACTCCACAGACCCAGACCAGATAAGAGCAAAGTTCAACCACATCATTCACTGAGAGGGAAACAAACACACAGCGGGAGAGAGAAGGACAACATGGACACAACTGAGAGACCGAGAGACAGAGGGAGAGGGGGAGAGGCCGAATCTACTGGAGGAGGAAGCTCCAGATCCGAACATCTGGAATTTCCCATCATAGCCTTTGTGCCTCTGCGGGTAATGCAAACGCTGCACCTCGCCACCTTTGTGAACAAAGAGTCATGCAAAAAAGGATATCAAGCCAAGCTGCGTGAGCCCCGTATAGCTTTGCAAATCAACATGATTTGTATATGAAGAATTTTATTGATAGTAAACACGGAGAGGACACCCAACCGAATAAACTGTGACGTTCAAGCCCATTTAAATTCAAACTTAAAGCCCAGCAGCCTGGTGATGCGTTTCCCAAAACTGATACTCTCCAGCAAATTTTAGGTGTCCTTCTTGCATTAAAATCTAGTTTTGTCTGAAAAGTTGACATTTTGAAGGCAGGATATCAGCTGACACACAGCGACGCCGCAGAGCTGCAGGATTTCAGAGAAGTCCTGAAGTTCAGCTCTGCAGTAAAGCAGGACGAGTGTGCTGTGGAGCTGTCATCTCTCATCATTTATCTGTCAAATGTCAAAACCTTTCTACCGCAGACTGCTTGTGTGCTGCAGCATCAACCAAACACACATATTCATGCACACATTTACATACTAGCTCTATTTGACCCTCTCTCTCTGAGACTTTCTCCTTAAAACTAGATTAAATTATTCATCGTCATTCCTGCAAAGCTGTGCTTCAAATTCATCATTCATTGAGCCCGCCAGGAGACACTCGATAATATTCACCAGCAGTTTTCCAAGCCAATGAGGCCGCCCATCTGCTCGTGGCAGATAACCAAAATTTGAAAGATAGCCATTGGAGATAAACATGTCAGTTAATTTAAATTTCCAGATGCAAAATATCAGATATGATGCTGTGATTTGTAGCATATCCAGCTTTATTAAAGCAAACTTGCCTTTAAAGTCAGTAAAAACATCTAAATGTGCACACAGACACACCAGGACGGCCAGCCTGAACTTAATTTTTACCAACATTTCCCAGAAATTTTGCATTTAGTATCTCAGAAATAAATGAAACACGCTTTCCATCCTCTGCATGATATGTTCGGTATCCCTGGAAACTCTAAGATTTTGACTAGAAACTAAAGAAGCAGTTCGACATTTTGGGAAACTTTTTCCAAGATTTAGATGAAAAGATAACCATTCTCATATCTGTACATTAAATACTACATGAAGCTTCCAGCAGCAGACTCAGGCGGTGGGACACCAGCATGCAGGATGTTGTGATGCATTTGTGGTGAAACAGTTCCAAACACTTTTCTATATGGCACATCATTGCTTTCTCTACTAGAGGGTCACCTATTAGTGCACTTTATCACGTTTTCTCCTCTGGAAAGGCACCGGAAAGGGCACTTCATCATGTTTTATTTACTACAGAGGGATCTTTTTGCTGAGTTTTTTCTACCATCAGGGCACCAGTGCAGGACAATCCCTGGTGTCAGGCCACTCGTGCTGAAAGTGAATGAGTACTTCCCAAAATGTATGTTTGTTTTTGATGTATTTCTCGGATATGAGTCACCCGGAACAGAAGTCTTCTTACTGAATGAAACAGGGACTTAACAGAGATCTCTATTCGTAAATCTCCCTTTTGTTCTCCTCCTCTTCACCAACCTCTGCTCCATCCAGGGCATACCTCTCTCTGCAAAGCAGGGAAGGTCACCTTTGGCCATCTGCTTTGTATTCAATTGAGGAACGAGAGAAATATATGTGAAAAGAGGCTTTTTGAATTCTGAATGACAGTGCTTTCAAAGGCAGCGTGAGAGCTTCTTGCCATGGTGATTGTACCAAATATACAGAATTGCATGCAATTTTCTTTGCAAAAGAAATGAAAAGCTTTGTTGACTTGGCCCAAAAGCATATTCACTGATTACAAATGTAAACAAAAGCATAAAGACCGCAGAAAAATCTAATTTTCAGCTATAACTCAGGATTCACACCTCATATTCATCAGAAGTTACTGATTTTCATGGTGTGTTTCCACAAACGCAGAAACAAAAAGGACACTGCACGGATCAGACACAATGACACACCTCTGTGCACGTGTTTATTTGTGCAAATGTGCATCCAGGGTGTTTTAAACTGCTTTTTGTGTCACATTTCCACGAGCTCTGCTATATTAGATGTCAACTCAGGCCTAAGCATTCGTGTGTAACATCCTCTGCCAAGAAGACATTAAAATAATTGCAGAAGGGTGGTTTTATCACTCATTATGCTCACCTGCCTCTTAAACTGTCTCGTGTGCACTTAGATTTAATAAGTCAATACTTTATATCCATGTTTGTGAATAAAAAGAAAAGGCTATTCAATAACCCCACAGAGTCTCGACAAGTGTTGTCATTTAAATAGCATCTACAGCATATATTACTCTGTATATTACTTTTTATCATTTTACATGTTTTTGCTCAAAATATTTATGCATATCCCATATATGCATATGCATATTTATATAGTGCTATGAATGGCAGCAGGTACTTGTGAGGAATATAAAGGAAACATCAATATTCCTCTTTGGTGACCCTGAACTACATTCATATTCAAGCCATGTCCGACTGACATAATCATCATCATCACTAAAGTGTTTGAAGGTGTGTGAGTTGGCTGCATCCTAGTGCTGTAGCTTAGGCTATAAGATGAAACTGTCAGCTGACAATAAGACGTGTACGTGTACAGGTTACATGATGCAGTGGTTCAAATTTCCCTTAAATATAGAGTTGAAGATGTCTAAATGATGACTTCACTTTCTCATACCCGCCAAAAGATCTCCAAATGGTTAAGTCACTATTGTCAAAGTAATACATCAAACAAAGTCGTGTCTTGGATGCACACAATATTGCACCAAAAGTTAACATATTTCATGTTTCATATGCACAATGCATTGACAAACAGACAACAGAAGTCATCAGAAGCACCTTAAATCTGTTCTGACGCTGATAAGGAGCCAATTAAATGAAGCCCAAATTGCTGTAATATTGTCAATTTTCTTTCATTTCAACAATTTTAGCTTCCCTTCCCTTCGTCAGATCAGACATGAAGGTGTTTCTGATGGCTTATAAAACTGTAAACTAGCATCATAACTGTCTGATCTCCTTAAAGGACAAATATGAAAATATGAATCATTGTGTTTTCATTGCCTCAGAATGAGCTCTTTATGTCTACACAGGGAGCGGGTTTGGAGTCAGCCATGTTGGACCGCCATGTTAATACAGCAGTGCAGAGCAGACCAACCAAACACTGGATGTTTTTTGCGAGTTTCACAGCCACCATTGGTTCTCCTACATGCTTGGAAAAGGAGGGGCGAGACGTGTCGAATTCAGTTGGTTGTGATCTGCAACCTCGCTGCTAGATGCCACTAGATCCTACGCACTGGTCCTTCAACCCTTCAGCGTGACATCCTGCGCTCTCCCATCTCAGAATAGAGTTAAAAAGACCTCAGCTGTCTGCAGAGCGTGTCTCCTGACATGCCCCCTTCCTCCAGAATAACCTTCCTGCTGATATCAGACAGCCGGACTCTGTTGGGGAGTTGTTATCCAAACTTATCTTTGGGTTAGCTGCTTATTATTGATCGCCTTGTACCTGTTTTCATTATGCTTCAGGCAGGCCAGTCTCAGTCTCAATGAATCTATTCAGCCTGGTGCTTATAGTCCATGTTCGTCCTGCAGATGAGAACACTGCAGACTTTGTGAAAACCACGGCATCTCTCCAACCCTCTGACTCTTTCTCTCTCTATGTCTCTCCTCCTTGTCCTCTCTTTCATTCTGATGGACATGGGCTGTCCTGGGAAATCTCTCTCTCCTGGCTGTTGGTGCCTTATTCCAGGTGTTTGAATCTGGATCTTTGTCCTTCAGGAGATTCGGTCCCTCCTCTTCTCTCTCTCCTACTGTGTGTTTGTTTCCCTCTCAGCGTGAGTGATGTGCTTGAACTTTTCTCTTGTCAGTCTGTGTTGTCTGTCCTCTTTCAGGTCTCCATGGGGGACAGGAGGTCAAGCGGCTCAGGTCTGTCTGGCAACACCTGAAGGTGCTCAACATCATCCTGGATCCATATGTTTTATATATGACTACATTTTATAAATATAGGAAATGTCAATTTTGTGTTTGATTGTCTATTGTGTAATTTTACTAGACCCCTCCAGTGCTTCACAGTCCCAGGGTTGAGCGCTCCAGTCTTCAGAGGCAACTGTCTAATGGTGGGATGAGACACACACACAGCAAGCCCTCAAAAGTTATTCCACGCTGATTGTCATCATGTCTGCCCCCCCCCCCACCACCACCTCCACCGCAATCAGCGATCACAGAGCCAGTTAAAGCTGCCAAGCTGAAGCTCAGTCAGACTGCTGAACTGTTAAACAACAATAGCCGCAGACATCATCCCTCAGGTGTCTGTCACAAATGAGACTGATCCCATGCCGCCTCCTTAAATGCGCCGGTGATCTGACACAGCCGGTGGTCAGACTCATCGTATCAATCGCACACCATCTGGTACCTCGGTGATCTTGAATTTGTCAAGGTTCATCCTCAGCCAGTCTGCTCTACCGTCACAGAATCCCTCCAGCTGAAATTAGCTCTTTTTATTGTCAGATCTTTGGCTAACAATTAATGATCTGTCATCCTGGCATCGGACATAATGAGCCCGAAGCTCCATGCAATGGTGAAGGGATGACCCGCCCTGCTCTGCCTCTGATTGGCTTCCCCTGTGTCATTCTTACCATAACGAACCAACCGTCACTCCTCATGCCTCAACCTGGTCCTTATGAACAAACTAGCAATGACTTGTCGCCAGGATAAAATCACATTCATAAGAAATTTTTATGAAATACTGGAAAGTCTTTAAATATCTTCTGCCCTTCAGGATCGAACATGTGAGAACTTCTTGTTGTTTTATTCACGGTTCAGAATATTTGACGAGACAGACGAAAGGAAGGTTAATCCGTTGCTTGTGATTCTAACTACGATTATTTCCCTCTGACTTGTTTTATGGTGCCTTTGATAATAAATTGAGCCTCATTCAGTCTCTGCTCACCCCCCACCCTAATGCTACTACCCATGACTCATACCCTTGTTGGTTTCCATGGCTACGCTCACGTCTGTCTGACCAAGTGGAGGGTAGAGCACATCAATAAACTAATAACTGTCTCCTTCCCCTCCTCTCCATCCTGTCTTCCTGCCCATTATCCTTTCACCTCCCCTCACATCGCCCCTTTCCTCAGGTCCTCTCGTCCACACCTGAAACCTCTGACACTAATGACTTGCTCTGGAAATTAATTTCGGCAGGTTATTATTAACAAAAGGTCAAAAAAAAAAAAAAGAAAAAGAAAAAAGGTGCTGCGAAGGATTTGCAGCTGAACTCTTTACACACCATACCCCTCTGTGTGGTGTTTGGTCACATGACCTCATGGTCCAAAGCATCAGTTGATTTATTTGCCAGAGTAAAGGTAAAGGCTTATAGGCAGGCAAGAGTACAAGAAGGCAAACAAGTAGGGTCAGCTTGAGTTCTGGTGGCTTGAAAGGAAAATCACAAAGAAACAACTACGACAATCTGGCAAATAGCTGCAGGGCTGATGAGGCAATGAGCTGCAGGTGAGCAGAGAAGGTCAGGCAAGCAGAGCAGACGAGGGAAGTGGGAACAGGCGTGTAGGTGGGTGGGGCAGATAGGTGATGGGGAAAGGCGGGCAAGTCAGAGGGCATGTGGTGGACTGATGGAAAATGGCAGTGAAGGGATGTGGATGGATGGAGAGACAGACTCTTACTGTAAGCCATTCATGGTAACTTTCACAAGGGAGTAATCAAAGAGGAAAGAGCACAATGAACTCCAACTGCTCAGCAAGGCAACTGCACGGAGCCCTGTTGTTGTTTGCAAAGCAGCTTTCCTCATAGGCAGCACGATATCCGATTATTTTAACAGAATTATTTATTTAAACAATGTGAGTGTGTTTGGTTGCTCTGCAAACAGACGCACCACCAGCTCTTCTGCTGTGTATCAAACCAGCTGCTCAGGGAGTGTTTGTTCTGATATTAAACCGCGCTGCTGTTTCCACATCAACCAGGACTGCAGTCTCACGTATCACTGCTTTAAAGATCCCCTCCAGACGTCTTTTTTACAAAATACTCTGTTCTGAATTAGAGTTTGTGTCTGACGGAGTTTTTCCTCAATTAATTTAGAAATTCCCTGATGACTCCTTCTGCTCCTTCTATACATCTATTAACATGCGACACCATTCTCGGGGGATGTTAACTGGATGTGTCAGATCATTTCAAACTGGACCATTACTGGCTCCTCACTAGCTGTAAGGAGCCAATAAAACCCTGCGCAGACATGCACGTTAAATCCAGGTTGGTGTGAAAGCAGCTCTCCGGTGTGAAACTGCATCATTCTGCAGAAGCTCAAACATCCAAGCGAAGTCACATTTGTGAGTGCTTCTGTCATTGTACATCACTGCCTCACAGTGTTGGTGAGTTTCTGATTATGGTTTCCGCCTCACTGATTGATGTTCGTACAATTTCCGACTGGACCTCCTGCTCATCTCCTTCCCTCTCCTCCCTTTGCCTTTTTTTTTTTTTTTTTTTTTTTTTCCAGTATCTGGATTTTCCAGCTTTTTACATCCTCCAGCTCTGCCAAACCATCACCTACCCAAAGATTACGACATGAAATTGCCTTATAGATGTAAAAAAATCTATACTTTCCCAACAATCATTTTTTCTCCTCTCTCAGCTCCTCCTCTCTCACTTCCATCAACCCTCAGAGATTCTTAATGCCTCGCTGCAGATTGTGAGGAAATTCTTCTTCGTGTGTTACTCACAGGTAGTGTAACACGTGTCTGTGTAGAAGGATTGAAGTGTGGAAACCAGACAGCCTGAGTGCCTGCAGGCGAACAAGTGAGTGGGAGGTGATGATTGTAAATTTTATCATCTGGTCTAAATAAACGCAGAAAAATGTATTAAATTCAAATCAGTTTACTATATTTAAATCAGGCGACCGCTGAGGCTGAAAAATGAAGACAAGCTGGAAGTGGCAAAAACTGCAGTGCCTCGAATGGCCACTTGAGGCTGGCTCCAAAAGTGAGTCGATCCCCATAGACCCCCATCTTAAAATGCCCAACTTTACAGCAGAAACGAACATGTTTACAGCCAGCTAATTTTCCCGTTCGTGACAACTGTGCAGGAGTGAACTCACTTGTTTAAACTATATTAGGGCTTAAAGTTACGCATAATTATGGGCATGGCTGCTTTGAGTGACAGCTAGGTTTCAATCAGCCCGCCACAGCACCGTCCACGCTCCACCTCCTTGCTGATATTTGTTAGGCACCTCCAAGATAACTGAAACACCGACACTGAGCCTCACAGCGGCTCTTCAGAGACACAGGGGTGACGTCACAGGGACTGCGTTCATGTTTTATGCAGTCTATGATTTAATACAGTGAAAGTCACACATTATTCCTTTCTCCGTATTCTTGCATGCGTTCATGCTGACAAGAATACGCGAATCATTTGAAGTCATCTCACACAATTGCCTGCGGACGCGAGGAAAACGGCAAGAGAGCTTTTCTCTTAGTTTTTCTCCATTTTCCGCACATTCCTTCTGTCGCTTTTGTACAACCAAGTACAATTCCATGAATGCCTGTGAGGAGAGACTGTGCTGACGTGTGTGCTGTCATCCCCGTTCATACAGATATAAAAAAAAAACTCCAAACACAAAAGATACTGAATTCTCGGCCATGACGGCTTTCCTGTCCTTCAAGTGTGCCATAATATTTTCTCCATAAAAAATGATCCAGTTTCACGCAAATCGGTGAATAAAGTTAGAAAGTTGTGTTTTTGTTCACTAATCAGTGAGGCCCAGCTCCCAGAAACACTCTCTGGAGGGGTCCTCCTCTTTATCTTTATATCTGCATGGTTGTGTCAGAAAAATTCAAGACCTACACCCCCAAGAGCAGGATGAGTGCATTTTTTGTGTTTCCAGGCTTCAAGTTTCAATGTCAAAAGTTGGTTTTGGTCTTTGGTAGCATAAAGTGCGCTTTATGGAATAACACTGATGAGGTTAAACAGGCAGCACATGTATGAGAACATTTATATCTTTACTTTTCTGTTACCCTCAAAGAACCCCAACTTATTCTGGCCTACAGTGAATTGATTTTTCCACACTTTCAAACATCCCTGGAGACCCCCACCCACTAGTCTCATCAAAACAAACAAGCTATCTGTTCGTTTAGTGACACGGTTACGCTCCCTTTGCTATCGCCTCTGCTCAACTGTAACCTCAGCACAAGTCTCTCTGAAAAGCGTCCCCACTGTGTAATTAAAAAGCCTAATTAAAACCAGAGGGGTGATCTTCCTGTCTGCCCACTCAGAGCGGAGGGAGGGACGGGGGAGGCAGGTGCGAGAAACCTCTCGAGGCTGTCGGTGGCGTGACAGACCGAAGTGGTGGGACCGCTGAGTTGATCGCTGTCTGCCTCTGTGTTCGCTGCAACAGCCTCTTTAAGTCCTGACAAACTAATTAACTACTTCATGAGGGAAACATCTCCTGCAAAGGAAGTTGGACGTGAAGCCAGGTGCAGCCCCTCGGCACAGAAACCCCCACAGGCCCACTCAAACCACATTCGTAGCTTCACTGAGCTGCTGGGTTTGTTGTCCTCACACCTCGCAGTCTTTGTACAAGAACAAGAGCCTCCTCCATTGTGTCTAAACATGCTAGCATCACTTTCTGTTAAGGCGATAAGTTTTAACTAAAGGTTTTGCTGATGGTTACTGTAGAACTTATTAATGCTTTGATGAGACAAGATATAACTTAATTAATGCCATGCCGGGGAAATCATGTAATCACAGACAGCAGTAGTAGGGAGAATAAAGAGTAAAGAAGGAGATGTAGAAGAAAAAATCTGTAATGTTGCATCTTGATATTAGCAGAATATTTTGGAAATGGTTTGGAAATCAAAAACAGGTAATTCACAGAAAACGCATCAATGTTTCCAGGGTCCAAATTTCATTGGCTGGATTCGGTGATTAGCCTAGCTTAGCATGAAGTAATTCGCATATTGCACTTTTGTTTCATCTGTATAGAAGCAGCAATGATGTGGTTTTACAGGCAATTATGAGCTGCAACTGTTTGTTGACAGTAAGAGTTCATCCAGTGCAGCGTCTCCGGTGGTTGACAGGCAACCTCACCATGATGACAAGGCTGATGACGTGGCCCAGCCGACAAATAGTTTCCCATCATGACAGCTGTACTGATCAACTCGTCTGACTCTTGGAAAAGCAGTTTGCAAAATGGTGAACGATTGCTTTATGGCATCAACTTCTTTAATTACAGATGACTAATTTGCTGCTGGCATACAAGAAAGAAAGACAACCCAAGACCCTTTCTTAATGACTTCATATTTCACGGCATCCTCGATGGCTTTTGGGACATTTGAATCAATGATGACTCACAAGCATTTACGATGACAGCCCCATCACGCAGATATCAAAGCGTTGTTCAAGCTGAATTCTCAACAGTGCTTTCTGTCAGGTTTACTGAAGATGACGAGGACTGTGGAGCTCTTCATCCACAGAGGGGGAGAATTTAAACATCCTCGTGTGAAATATTAACGCAGGAGCCGTTTGAACCGAGCTGTTTGATGTATTTCTCCAGTAACTCAACACAGCACTTTGTCCCATGATGCATACACACAAACAAACGCTCCACTGGCTTTTTTCTGTGCTTTTCACTGGATGTTTTATAAGATTTTAAAACTTTATTGTTTTGGTTGACATTCAGATTCTCTCAATTAAAGGCCTTTAAAAAAAAAATAAAAAAATCTCTACATCTTTATGTCTTGGTTTTATTGCTGTTTCCAGGGGACAGCTGGGCTCCATGCATATCTGCAGTGATCTTAAAAGAAGTGAAAACATATCAAACTCATCACAGGGGAGGAAACTATATGCATCTTGTTTTCCAGCAGAAAAAGAGATCAAAGTGACATGACAGCAAGACAATTACCTCCCTGCCGTATAATTAAGCACCAGAAACAAGCAAAAAGCAACAGCAGTGAACAAAGGGGAGCTGCAGCAGCACACAGTTCCTGACAGATTAATGTGCTAACCTGCCGTTCCATCAATATCACATTATGCTGGTGAAATTAATCAGGCACTGCTTTTCCACTGTTTAAGCTCAGTTTTAGATTCTGGATTGACTAGCTGTTCTAACGAGGTCAGTCATTTAGAAGAAACACTGCCAATAAATAAAACAAGACTAGACAAAGAGAAGCACAAGCACATAAAGAAGAGATAAGAGTAATATCATGCAGATGGCCGCTGTCATCTGGCAGAGCGTCGTAGTTCCCCTTCCCATGATGAGCCTGACCTCTGCACAGTTACACTGAATGATCTATGTGTGTGTGACTATGCTAACATGCTGCTGTTCAGCAGGTATAAGGTTTACACGCTCACCGTCATAGTTTAATAAGTTAGCATGCTATCGGCTAATTAGCACTAATCACATAATAGCTAGAGCTGCTGCGATTTGATCACAAAACAAAGTGTTGAACAAATTAAAATCTAGACGAAGGTTCAGGTTGTTACAGTTCTTGAGGGGGCCATGAGTGTTTGGTCGCAGTTTCCATCAGGGATTTGCTGAGACGCTGTCATAAAGGATATGAGAAAATGGGGCTGCTGGTGGCTCTGGAGGAAAAGTCTCCAGGGGATCATCAAACATGTCATTTGGATTCATCCTCTGCAGATCATGAACCAAGACCGAGACCATCTGTACCAAAATTCGTGGCAATCCATCCAATAGCTGCTAACATATTTCAGTCTGGGCTGAAGTGGACTGAGCAGTGAGCAATGAGCGGTGACGAACACTAATGTTTCTGAGAGCTCTTCTAGACAGAAAATGTCTTCGTAATCTCCTAAATGCCAATGAAGGACCTCTTTAAATGTCACATGAAGCAGCAGATCTGAAGGACGGACGTATAATTTGAAATAATGGGACAGCAAAAGTCCAACTGGCATTACTGGAGCAGCACATTACGCCACAGAGAACAACACTGAGGAAATATGAGAGGAGGAATTGAGCTTTGTCATGTCGTCTGGATGGTGGAGCAGATCTTCCGATGACCACTGTCATGCACAGCTTTGGGGTATAAAGCCTGTGCATTTATGTTTAAAAACCTATGGCATCATAAAAATATTTCAACACAGCGAAGTGATGAAATCCACGATTAGACTTGTGAAGATCTCACCCAAACTCTGCACTTTTACTTTTTGGCCTGTTCGACACAAATTGCCGTTTTGATGCACGAACACATGACAAGGCGTGTTGTCAGGGGATCTGCGGGGCGTCTGAGAGGGTCCAGTGGTTATTGACCAGTGGTTCAGTGCGTTGTGTATTTACTCAGTCATAAAGTAGAGGCTCCTTCCTGAACGTCAAAGACAAAAAAAATCTATGCAAGCCGGTGGAAACAACCTGTTTGTATGTTTTGTTGATCCTTTGTAGGTTTCAGCTCATCTTCAGGTTTGTATTTTAGTTATATTACATTATATTAGATTATACCATAGTTTTATGTGACGTCACATATTTAACTTATTATTTCATGTATCTCTTATCTTTTAACCTCAGAGATGTTTTTTTTCTGCCACAAACACACTCATCTATCATCATATTCACTTCATCCCAGTCACGTATTTTGCATGTCATCGCCCTCGTGAAAATACGAGAAGTCGTGTTGTAACTGAACTGAACTGAACTGTAACTAATCAACAGCACTTTGGCTTTGATCACCTCTGATTTCCACAAATTTAACAATGAAAGTAATTCAGAGTGGAAAGTCTGACCTGAATGATCTTAATGGTTAAGTGTAATGTGTGTTCACAAATAACGATGGAAATCTCTCCACACCTTCAGCTGCATCGATTCGGATGAGCAGCCAACGACCTTTTGATTGAAGATTAGCAAAAGCAGAAGCACCGACAGAAGCTCTTACTGTTGTTTACCTATGTGTGCGTGTGTGTGTGTGTGTGTGTTTGTGTGTGTATGTGTGTGTGTACACTCATCAATAAAATGAGTCAGCATCCTTTGGCTTTATTGCCCTCATCTCTTCGGCTTGGCTGCGTAGGTGATTTGGAGAGACTCCCGGAAGCTGTTTTCCTGGAACACAGTTAGTCTGTGTGTGTGTGTGTGTGTGTGTGTGTGTGTGTGTGTGTGTGTGTGTGTGTGGACAAAAATGTAGTGGGACAGGCTGTTGTCTGTATAGGGATGACATTGTTGTAGGTGCCACCAGGAAAACTCTAGAGCTCATTGAAACATCTGTCTCTCACTTTGTCATTATAGTCCGAGTACTCTCTCTCTCTGTCTCTCTCTCTCTCTCTCTCTCTCTCTCTCTCTCTCTCTCTCTCCCTCTGTCTCTCTCTCTCTCTCTCTCTCTCTCTCTGTCTCTCTCTCTCTCTCTCTCTCTCTCTCTCTCTCCCTCTGTCTCTCTCTCTCTCTCTCTCTCTCTCTGTCTCTCTCTCTGTCTCTCTCTCTCTCTCTCTCTCTCTCTCTCTCTCTGTCTCTCTCTCTGTCTCTCTCTCTCTCTCTCTCAAGGAGCAGCTTAAGACTGGGAAAGATGTGGAATGCTGCAGAAACACCTGTTTGGAACATTCCACAGGTAAACAGGTTGATTGGTAACAGGTGATAGTGTCATGATTGGGTATGAAAGGGGCGTCCTGGAAAGGCTCAGTCGTTCACAAGCGAGAATGAAGTGAGGTTCACCACTTTGTGAACACATGATTGTATGAAATCACTATTAGTGAATGCAGTTTGTTTGCTAATGAATGCATCTTTGGAATTCAGGTTGTACGTCATTACTCTGCACCTGATGCAGCTGATGGCTTCTTCCTGTAATCTGACCTAAATGCCACAGTGGTGAAAAGGCTCTTCCACTCAGCACAAAGCCTGCATCATGTGCAGCCGATGTATTTAATGACTGAGGCGGTCGTTTACTGTAAGAAGTGCAGGAAAAAGGAGAGGACCTTCACTTTCTGTGCATGTTTTTCAATGTTTTTTGTAATTGCAACACTGAATGAGTAAAAGAGAATAATGTCAAATGTCACACCTTTATCTGTGTCTGCCTATTTTCCCTTTGCCTTTCATATCTGTATCTTCTACCATGTTTGAAAAAAAAAAAAAAAAAAAGAAATGTATGATTGACAAATACTTCAACCTGCATGAACAGATTTTTTTTCACCTGCTGGGAGCAACACAGCAAGCTGTCAACATCAGCATTGATTTATCATCAACGTTCCCTGTGGGGACACGGACACCAGTCAAAGTTGTGTGCTTGATCTATCCAACCAACCCAACCTCCTCCGTCTGTGGGCTCTTCTCTCTCTTTATACCACTTATCATTTGACGCATTCAAAGATAGAACAGGCTGCGTGTAGGACAACCATGCATGCTGAAAATTTCTGCTTAAGTGCCTTAAAAAGTGGGTCCTAACCAAGCGTCCGTGCCTGATGAGTTGGGAGTTAGAAGGTGTTGCCTTAACAAACAAGCGCAGGTCCTCAAAAAACAATGTTTTTGTCTCCTACAGATGCACCAGGTAACCTTCAGCATCTGTATGAGACATCTGCCAGAAAACCTTTGTAACAGGTGGTTAACATTGTAAAACAGGCACACTTTGGTTAGCTTCAGGCACCAAAACGTCCTGGTTCGGTTTAAGAAATAATAAGCAAACATTGACTTTGCGTTTCACCGGGACATGAGCAGCAGTCCCCCGACGCCTCCTCCTTATGAGAACTCGCTCTTTTCTCTCCCTCACTTGCTCGAAGCGTCTAATATTGCAGCGGAAATGAGAACGATCTGAACAAACACAGCACGCAGCGTCATGAATTCACACATTTCATCATCATCAATCACCATTAATTTCTTCAAAATATTGGAAGTTGAATCAAAATAACAATTAGCTTCGGTTTGGCTGCCTGGCAGGAAAAGGTTAAGCCATAAAACTCCGCACAGACGCCACATTAATCTTATTAATATATGCAAATCTGAGCCACTGCGCCTTTGTGATACAGACAAAACCCATTTATCCTGTTATCCTCCCTGGTTTGCTGGGTTTCCTCTTTAAAAAAATAAGGTTCATTTGTTTGATGACCTTTATGTCACTAATACAAAAACCATTTTCTGAAAATGTGCCCAAAATAAATTTAATAATCTTATAAAGGCAAAACATGAAATGTTTTGCTGTCATTTCGGCGAAAAGTGGAAAGCAACAAATCAAGGGAATGGGAAAGGGAATGACTGCACACATTATAAAGTGACTTTTGCTCCATGTGTGATGTGCAGTTATTGTTTAAGTCCCATGTTTTGCTGGATTTAATCTGTCTTCATGCTGTGCTGGATGTCAAAACAGAATATGATCAGAGAGTGAGAGGAACGTGATGCTCTGAACTGACCTCTGTACTGACTTCAAAGACGGGCACTTAATTAAAATGATAATGCAAACATGACAATGATGATCTGTTATTTGCGACAAAGTCAAAATGCAATTATCCGATCTGGAGTTTCATTTTCACATGCTCACGTGGGTGTTTGATGACCACATTAAAATCAAAATGAAAATAAATAATAATTTGTTTTATTACTTTAGAGATTCAAATGCAATAAGGGAAACAGTGCCCACAGCCGATTGCACATCTGTTTACGTATCAACATGCTCTAAAGTGGAAAAATTAAAATTAAAATGTACATTTTTAACAAATTTTAAAATGAAAACAGCATCACACACTTCATTTTGAAGGCCTTGACGTGCTCTGAAGTCAACAGAGTCCATTGTATTTAAAATTTACACTTTTTGTGCATCAACTCTTCATCATGGAGGAAACTCGGTGAGTACTTTAGTTCAATAAATTCATTTTTTTCTATTTAATACAATATGATGCAGAGTGTGAAAGGAACAATGCAGTTAAAAAAAAGCATTTTAAAGGCAGAACTCTTTGTTTTGTTGCAGCACTGTTCTATTGTAGTATTGATAATTCATCCCTGTCTCCTAGAAATTGCTTAAATAATACATGTTCATGCAGTCAGGAAACCTGAAATAAAAGAACGAGAAGTGACAAAGTAAAAACGGTTTGATGAAGAACTGTGAGAGGTGGAAACTGACTTCCCTACCAAGCAGCTCTCCATCGTTTCCTGCTCTCTGTGTATGCATGTGTGGAATTTGTTCAGAAAAATAAGAAAATCATAAACACCAATAATCAAGTCTGACACATGTTTATCAAGCCATCCAACCCCATGACATGCTTTTCACAACACAACGCCGGCCAGAAATTGGCCTTATATTTGGAGCTCGGGAGCTTGCAGAGTGCTGTATCCATGGATACACAAGCATAAAACCCAGAGAGCTGTTGTCGGAGCAGATGACCCACGATGGTATGTTTCATTATCTGGAGGGATTTGAGTTCAGGACCAGAAGCTGCTGAGGATGTAGAATTTAAATAAACTGTCTGCAAATGAGATGAGAAGTGTCTGTGTGGGACTCCAATTAAATTTACTGGAGCCAATTAAATTTGACTTACTGGCTCTGACTTTAAACATTATTCACATATCATACACATATTCTTGCAGGGGTATTTTGCACACACGCAGCCTGCAGACGAACGGTCGTGTGTGATCAGACTTGTCATCATCTGCGCGTTTAGTGTTGCTTTGGCCCACAGTGTTCTGTGCAGCATGTTCCTGCTGCTTTATTTCCCACATGTAGCCTCACGGGTTAAACCAGGAAGCAGAGGGGGCTGACTTTAATCTTCTGCCACAGTAAAAGAGCGATTCAGATCCTTTACTGGAAGCGAATGGCAAAAGAAAACACTGTGACAAAGTGAGAATAAATGGGCTGCTTGCAGTGACACCTGAATCTGCAGCTCAGGTCAGAGTTTCAGCTCATTGTTCAGCCGTCCGTGCTGCAGCTTTACGGTTACTTTCATAGTGTCGTTTTCGGCTGCAACCTTCAGGTGTTTTCAGTGAAAAATGTCCAAAAACCCGTCGTACTCTACCTGCTGGGCACCGAACAGCAGACAAACACGGTTAGTGACCAGCTGGTGAACATAGTCCAGCATTTAGGATAAATCCTCCATGAGTTATTGGAGACCAGATCTGGAGATAAAAGTAGAGTGAACATCAGGTGAATAGAAACATGATTCAGAATTATAATGCTAGTGCTGCTGCAGGAAAGTAGTGAAGTACAGAGCAAACACAGCAAATAAATGTACTTCCTTTTCTGAGCCGCTCTGTGACAGATTGTGTAAACACAGAACAAATAAGTACAAAATGTGAGTTTCTTTTTAAGCACTTTCTTTGATTCCTGTTTCTGTTCCGAACCCTCGCTGCAGAATTGATCTGTCGACATTGTGGACACATTATCCAGAAATGCTCTTGCCATGAAAGCACTATTTGAGTTCAATTTGTTTAGAGGAACACACATTTTGGCGCAGCTGAATAGTTAATTGGCAGCATGACCTCGCTTGAAGGGCGCTCTGAGAAAAATCCATTATTCTTTTCAGAGGTGGAAAACACTGTCCGGTCTGCTTATCGCTTCGCTTTTCTGAAATAAAGGATTATATTTACTATTTAATTGCCTCATAAATGAGAAAAAAAGGTGTTTTCTGGTAAACCGTGCTGCTAAATTAAGCTGAAATAAAGTGTTTAAACAAAGCACAGTTCAGTCTCTCTCTCCTTTTGTTTGCTGTTGGAGAAGAGTGACGCTGCTTTCCTGAAGCAGGAGAGACTCTCAGCACCGACTTGTCATCAGAGCCTCTTTGTGTGACAGCTCTTAATGTAATTAGCCTTTGAAGAACAACATATATGTGCACGCACTCAGGCATGTATGTTATGACGCCCTCCTACAAACAACAGTGATTTTACTGCGCTGACAACGCTGTTTTGAGACACATATCAAGTGAACGACATTCACTCACGTTTATTCCCTGCAGCATGGAACATGCAAGGCCCTGCACGTCTGCGACACCCATGCAGGTGTTTTCACTCACGCAGTCTGATTAAACCTCTTCTCAGGACTGTGCAGGCATGATCACACTGCGCTCGACTGACTTCTCCCTCAGTCTCTCCTGTTAGCTTTGTCGCAGCTACATTCACCGTCAGTTACCACATTTTCCGTGAACACCTGTTTGCAGTAAAGCAAAGACAAACAGCCCAGAATCTTTGTTTTTGCATGAGGAAACACTGCAGAAGCTTGTCCTGGTTGATGCTTAGCAAAGTTATTTCCCAATTAAAACCAGCAGCCTGCTCTCTGGATCCCATTCCCACACCCATTTTAAAAACAGTTTATAGCTTTTTTAATGAAGAATTGATGGACATTGTAAGGTATTCACTTCAGATGGGTGTTTTTCCTACTGCTCTTCAGACCACAACACTTTAAGCACTTGTAGAGAAGCTTGTTTTTAATGGTTTTTATGGAGTATTTTTGGAAAAACATCAATCTGGTATTCGGACCAGTCACTGTACCGACAGCACAGGTTAAGAGTGTGGGTCAGGTCCAGTACAAATCTTATAATTAATTACACTCAAATCAGAACTCAGCTGGATGTGCAGACAAAGACCAGGAAGAGAGCTCACATTGCACCAATTATAGAGTCTCTGTACCAGCTACCTGTTCACTTAGGACCTGATTTTAAGATCCTTTTATTGGCTCATAAAGCTCTTAATGGTCTTAGTCCTGCCTACTTATTAAATGAGCTTTTATCCTATGAACTCCTCCAGGACCCTCAGGTCTTCTGATCGTGGCCTCGTAATTATACTGAAAGTCCAAACAAAACCCGTGAGCTGTCCTTCTTTTTCTCTGGTCCTCATCTCTGGAGCTCATTTCTCTTAATTAATTTGATTTTCCATGTTTTACTTGGTCTATTAATTCTATTTTAAACTTTTTTAGTCTTAGTTTTTATTATTATTATTATTATTATTATTTTATTCTCTTATGGTTTTACTCACATTATTTATAGTGACTTTATTTTGTTATTTATCTTTCATATTTTATGAATCACTTAATATCTTTTATTGTCTTTTATTTGGTTATTAAGAGTCTCTACATTTTTTCTCTACATCTTCCTCATTACAGATCTGGTGCTGATGTGATGATGCTCTGGGTTTATTGAAATGGCAATATTATCATACACTCCACCTTTTTTTTTTTGAATTATTGATCATGTATCGTGCACTTCTTAAGGTTATTTTACAAACGTGATAGTTATTGAACGTCTGATAACACTGTGCAGCTGTGAGCAGCTCCTCCACTACCTTAAAGCATTGTACTGTTGACATTAATCAACACCTAAGCAACAATTAACCAATCAATCTTTTCCTCTGTGAACAAACACAACACCAGCTTATCCTCAGTATGTAGTCCAGAACAGGCCTTTTTTCACAGCGGACACTGCTGAAGTGTCTCAGTACCAGGACGCTGAAACTGAAGCAGCTAACTGGAATTCAGCCATCACTCATTTTATTAGTTACACCTGTGCTTTTCCTCCTGTGTGACACGGAGTGTAATTTACAGCAAAATAACCAAAACACCTGCTGGATGAGACCACTACATGCCCAACGCTCAACCCTCACCTGCTGTCTTAACCCTGAAATTCAATGGTTGACCTCGTGAAGACCGCGCATCCTTTTTGTAACACGTTTCCACAAACAAACCTGCAGGCTGTTGTTTGATGCATGCAACTGCAGCCTTTCTCTCTCATCATTATCTGTTCACATTTTGTTCACATGACAAACGGGTATCTGCTGAAAGCTGACAGGAAGCCTTTTTATTGCTGCCTTCACCGCCTGACATTTGCTTTTGTATATAATCAAAATGATTTATATGTATGAGGAGCACAGCAGCACTGTACATTTGTGGCTAGCCTGCACCGGTAACGGAGAGGAATTCACACAGGAGTCGTTTCTGTCTGGGTTATTCCGGCATAATTGGTGACAATAGATGGTTGTGAAGTGAAGTAAAAAGCAGACCCCTCATTACAACCTCTCTGGAGGACTGCAAATTGAGTTTGACGAGAGACCAACCAGTCTGCATTCACTAAAAGAGAACCATGTCACACTGGTGAAAATAAAGCCGCATATTGCAAGGGCAAGAGAAATTCATCATTTATCTGGACCTCAATGCAAAGGCTAAGGTTGCATCCAGACTGTGCCAACGCAGGGGCCCCCAGCAAAACAACGTCACGTCCTGTTACTCAGACGGGGCTTTCTGGATCCTATTCCCACACCAGTGCAGCCCTCTGCAGTGTTTAAAGCTGTTTAAAGTTTAAAGCATCATACAGTCCAGGTGTTTTATTGTTGTGTCCTCTTCCCTATAGTTTCTCTGTGAAATGGTGTTAAAATGTACAGACACACCACTGGCCAACACTGCAATTGTCTGCTCTTGAATGACCGAAGCAAAAGCAGAGTGTCCCATGAGTGCTGGTGGTTATACCCTGTCAACACAAGGATTTGGCAATAAGAGAAATTTGCTGGGGCTGTCTACATGGCCCTTAAATTTAGGCTGCACACAGTGAATCCTAAAATCACCATGGGGCAGCCGCCTGCCTTGAAACATCAGAGCAACAAGGACTGGGTTAACTAGTCCCTACATTAAGTGACTATAACCAGGTGGTCAGAATCAGATACCTGGTTGAAAGTGAAATGCTGTGAGCACACACCTGCAGGAACACATCACTTACACGTTATTCTTTCACTGATGTTTTGAGAGCGGCTCCTGGCGAGTGAGACAATCGGTAGCAGGGTGTGATGGACGGCAGAGATAGAATAAATGCAGTCATTGGTGGAGCGTGTTGCTGAGCCTCTTGGGTGTGCTTATGATTTGTCATGCTGGCTCGCGTCGCCTTCCCCTCTGTGCGATACACTAAAACATATTTTACAGCCAGTCATATTTTACTCTGACTGATGTCTCCTCCTCCCTCTTGGCGAGACATTTGCAAAGACGTTGAGCCTTTTTTTTTTTTTTGCAGGTTCTTCATCTGTTGTTTCTTTGTAAAAAGGTTTGAAATATGGGAGGTTTACGGGAGGATATTTAAACAGGAGGTCAGTGGGAGAGACGGGTAAAATAGCCGAACTGCAGTTAGATTTTAATGACAGCAACAAACTGGGATCACAGAATAGTTCAAATTAACAGAAATCTCCGGCTTTGTGAGTGAGAGGTGAGTTACAAGATCAGGCCTTTATCTGAGGTGGTTTTGTATGGCAGCTCACAATAGATTTCTTCATATTATCTCCTCCATCAGAGTCATTTACCCGTAAAGGTTACCTTTGTGTCAGCTCAACAAAGGTGCTTTCAATTCCAGAAAGAAAAGACCATTTGATTGTGATTTGATGCAAATGACTCGACATGATTGCTCCAGGCTGTGGTGGAGACGTTGCACTGCAGACGACATTAAGTGACCATGAATGTGGAAAGTGTGGCAATGCAAATCGCAATTAGCATTCAACAACCACAAACCTTTCCTAATGTCAACCAAGTGTTTCAGTCAGCAAACACCAACGTTAACCAGTTTTTATTTGTCTTAACTTTCCCTTAAATCTCTGATCGCTGTGGATAATAATCTCATGACCTACCTACACGGTGCTCACCTGCCACTCGGTTCCATTATCTTATTGGCTCACATGGATTTGCTAGTTGGCCAATGACAAATTGCCTCAAACTGACACAAATGAACTCTTGTTTTTGTCTGCGGCTTTCTCCTTTGTGCCACCTCAAGCTGTTGAATTCTGCTTTCGAGTATATTTGACTGCCAGGATTTATTTCTTTATTTCTTTCTTTTTAAATCTCCAATTGTCTGGAGAGACTGAAAATTACTTTGGAAAGATAACAACTTGGGAAGCTGTTGAATATAAATAGAAATGTGACAACAAATAATAGAATATAAATAAACGCATCAGACCAGAGCGTGGAGGATTTTGGTTTTCTAAAAGCCATTTAAAGAAGTAATTTTCAAATGTAGGTAAGCCTGTTTGGCTTCCCAGAGGGCCTCTGCGGTCTGTGTGATGTGAGGTCATCGTGCACCGATGCCCGAGAACAACATTAAACTGAATTATATGATGAACAGTAATGAAATGATGAGTTAATAAGAAGTTGATATTCAATAACAAGGTCCTTCCTGCTCTGCAGACAGCGAGCGTCACATCTGAACACAAACTCTCTTAAAGGTTATTAATTAAAAGCCATTAAGTGGCACTGAACTGTAACAACTGATGAGATACAGGACGCATGCTGAGCCCTGTTTATATGAGTGTGTGTGCGGAGGAAAGGTCAGATGGGATACTGTCAAGTTATAAGTGTGACAAAATGAACAAGGACGCCAGGTGTCTCAGTAATACTGATGCTAAACGGGTGATTTTCCATTTCGAAGAATACAAGAACAATATAACAGTTGAGAATTACAATGATAGCGCGTCTGTATGGAGAATACCAAAATACAGGCACTGGATGAAGGTCTGGGTCTGTGCAGTCAAGCCAGCCTGGCTGTTCAGAGCTCTGTCACTTATAGCTTTGAGCAAATGACAGGCGGACTTCAAAGAGGCAACATGAAAAGCTGTGGGGAAATAACAACAGACGCTGAGAGAATGAGGGGAGGGCGTGAGGAGCTAAAGGTCAGACCTGAACGAGAGTGAACGAGAGCGGTCGAGGATCGACAGCTTGTGGCCTGAAACAAACACAGGTGTGAAGAGATGGACCAACTGAAGGGAGACGATGAGGAAGAGTGACAGACGGGCGCAGGACAATTATCAAATGAGCTGTCGTACCATGGCATGATCCGTCACAACACAAGACACCGAATGTGATAATCTGAGGTGTCATCAGCTGCCAGCGTGCACTGCAGAACGCACCTTTCCTCGACTGTGACTGCTGCTGTCGGCTAGATTCAGCGTATCGATTATTCAGAAAACTAAAAGCCTATTCACTGCATGCTTTTTTATGTACATCAGACTTTTTTTTTCATGTTTGGGGATGATATGAAGTCACTGAGAGTCAAAAAGTTTACATCACAAGTCATTGGTGTAAGGATAAAAATCGAGAGGCAGGTCTTTTGTAATTTTGTCACGTCAAGCCACGCATTAAAACACAAATATAAAGGCAGTAAAAGCACAACTGAAGACATCAAAATCATAGGCGTAGTGCTGCCGGAGCGGCGGAAGAAGTGAGGAAATAAAATATTCACAGTGTACGTAATGAAATTCACATAAAGCGTCTGTCGCGCAGGAGAGTCAAAAGCAAATGGCTTTGTCAGAGCTGTCATAAAACTGTGTCGATGGATTCACTCTGTCGACTTATGCATTGTGTAGCCTGCAAGAAAACACTCCACCTTTAAAGTAGGTAGCCTTTGAATTATTTTCGTTTCCAGCCTACAGCCTGCTAGCATTAACTATTGAACATGAAAAGAACAGCCTCTCATTCATCAGTCACTCTTCTGACCGTTTCTTTATTGGTAAAGAAACGGTACAAAGCCTGTTAAACTTGGCCCATTTGTGCTGCAGCCACTGTGCCTCCAGGAAATGAAAGCTTACTTCTCTACGCTCTCCCACTAGATGAGCTTGACCGCCGCCTGCTCTGCAGCCTCTCCTCAGAATGGACGTTTCGAATGCAGCTTCATTTGCTCGGCACAAATAGCTAGATGAAATCACTCAAAGCATGAACTGCTTGTGTCCATTCGCCGCCATTCAACTGCTTAATGGTATAGGCTGATATGTTGCTGATGTTAGGAATAAAGCCTTGTGGAAGACCTGCACAATGAGTGCACGCAGGCGGGTAGGTATGTAGGTTTGACAGGCATTTGATTTAATAATTGCTGAGAGAATTTCAACAAGCATGATAAAAAAAATACTTCTAAAATACTTGACATACCCTAGACTCTACGATTCTAATGTTGTCTTCCAGCCGGAGGGTTTGCAGAGTCCAATATGTGGTGAGTCAGACTGCGTGTCCTCTAACAGGGAACAGTGAGTGAAGACCCCTCACAGCTGCCTCTTTGACCTGTAAATGGAGCCATAACTCAGCCTCCCTTTCTTCTCCTTTTGGCTTCACTGGAGTGTCTGAGCATTAAAAGATGAGGGCTGCAGTGAAGTGACAGAGAGGGGACAGAAAGGCACAGACGTGTTTCAATGCAGTGATGGTATGAATACAGAGCAGGATGGATGAGGCCAAGGAGAGACTATGAGATGGATGGAGGGACGGTGGAGGCACAGAGGGATGGTGCAACGCTGTGTAACACAACTGAAATACGTTGGTTTCTCTCTCATTGGCCGCTCGCTAACGCTGCTGGCCCAATCTGTCTTCATCCATCTCTCTGTCTCTCGTCCTTTTTCCCCTAATCAGTTGTTTCAGATGAGACCTGTTTAAGTCATTTGACATGTCCAAACACATTTCTGCTGTTCTCGTAAAAAATGCTCCAAACAGGGACAGAAAATCATACAAAGACCAACACGGCAGGTCTGAATCTTCAGTATTTCCATTTCCTTCTACTTTAAACATTACTGCATTTCAGAGGCTGATATTCTTTTTACTGGAGCTCTTTTATTTGATATTAGTCACTAAACTTTTCAGGAGATTCATATTGTTAACACAAAATATGATTAATGAATAAATTATGATTTCTTATTATTGAGTAAGAGACCCAGCATTGTATACAGTAGTTAAAAGCTCCATTTTACCAGCATCAATAATTAATATATAATAAGAAAAATACATATTTTATCTTCATATGAAATCTGCATAATGAGTATAATGAATTGTATTAACTTAACTTTATTAAGTACATTCTGATGGTAGTACTTTTAGTAAAATTTGGACTGTGTTTCCTTATATAAACCCTACACAAAACATTATCATCATCCCACCATATTTGCTCTTAGTGGACGCATATTTAGTTTCAAGGGAAATATAAAGATTTTCTCTATCAAATACAATCTTTCATCTTAATCCTTCAATGATTAAAAAGGCTGAACAATAATTTTTCCATTCAAAACAACAAATTATTTGCTCTGTCACCTTATATGACTCATTTTCTGAATCAGTCTGTGGTTCACCTCAACACACCCAACAAAATTTCAACAAATCTGCAAACTAAACCAAGACTTTGCCTGTCGTGTCGGGGAGTGAGCTGTTTTTCTTCTTCTTTTTGAGGACACAGAGGAGCACGTGCAGTAAGAAACAAGCTGAACCAAGAATTGATTACTTAGTCGTTACACAGAGGAGCAGTAATTGGAAAGACTGTGGGGTGTGGGCTACCAGCCAACGGCAGAGCTGGTGCTGCTCCTCCAGCGCTTCAAATCAAATCACTGGTGGTGCTGAAGGCTTCGGCGCCCCCCGTTAACCACGGTCAAAATAATCAGCTGTTCATTAAGAAAGATTAAAATGTGGAGCTTCAAATTCACACTGATGATTCTCCAAGAATGAAATATCGCTGTAATAGTGACACAAGGTCAAAAGGTACCTGCAATGACACCCCCAAAGGGACTCGCAGGATGAATCATTCCGATCCCGTCATCATGTTGTCTGCCTTCAGGCCAGGCTGCTGCTGAGGCCGCTGTGGTCAGCTTCTTTTGCGACAAAGGACACGTTTGTGGATTTCATCTTTGCACACGCTCGCTGATCTAATTTTTCACACCCCTGACGCCACCACGTGCCTGAATCTCTCAGAAAAAATAGCACAGAAATAGTTGTTGAAGGTTCCCTTTTGATGCATTTAATTTGTTCTCCTTTTAAAGCAATAGATCGAGTATAAAGAGGCCGTAAATCTTCAGTTTTCCTCAGTTTTGGCTGCTTCATCGTTGGTGTATCGTTGCCACTGGTTGCAGTTTTCTGTGGTCTCGTCTGCCTCCGTCTTTATGTGCCGCCTCCTGATTTGAAGTGTAAACAAACTAACTTGCACAATCATCACAACTCATGCTGATAAAGAGGAATTGTTTTATCTCTTTAGAGAGAAAGAAAAGAAAGTGTTCACGCGCCCCTGGAGAGGCTTCAGAGTTACAGCCGAGCTCTGAGTTACGAGCAAACAGACAAATGCAGCGCTTGTTTCTCATCACTTTTGTGTATAAATAAAAAATAACGGCCGTGGCAGTTTCACAAAATGAAATTCAATACATTTATCAAGGCAACAGGCTTCATCAAGGGCACCGTTACTTCGAAGAGGGAGAGCTGCAGCACAAAGACACCTACAGTATGTGCAGTCTAATGAGAAAGCAAACCATAACTCACAACAAGGCGACTTCAAGGTGACCACTTGTTCCTGGACTGTTTTTCACAGAGTAATTTAGAGGAGAAGCTCCGAATCTCGAGTCCAAACATGCTTTGCACCTCTGCGTTGCTGTAATGTGTCTTCATTTGTTTTGAGACAGGAAGAATCCAATGGGATCTGACCTTGAGGTAAAGATAGATGTGAAACAGGCAATGTGAACAATGAATGGTGAGTCATAGCATTATATTACATTACATTCATTTGGCAGACAGTTTTGTTCAAAGCACTAAATCCAAGGACAATTTCATCGCTTGTATGTTGGCTATCTTTTATGTCCATTGCTCTGCCACATTACTAAGTTCCTTGCATGGAGTAATGTGGTTCTCATGTACTGCATTAACGCTCACTGCAGGCAAGGATGCTGAAGCGTCTCTATGTGTCCTTGTGCATTTGCCTGTCAAGCACAAGATACAAACAAATCAGGGACTTGCTCATCAAACAGGTCTCCACAGCACCACCGCTGGCCTCCATAGGATACTTTTAAAGGTACTATGTGTAAGATATGGGCAGAATTTTAATTTAAAGTGTTCAAATAAACAGAATGTGAAGAGGTTACAGTTCTACGTAATGTGTGGCAGACACATCCACTAAAGTTAGCATGCTAAGCAGCTCGCTCTCTTATAATACACTTTGTGCCTCAACAGGCGGGAGATGTAACGTTATGCAAGTTTGATATGTTTCACAAGCTCTCTTAGCTTTTTAGGTTTAATAATAACTCACAAAATGTCAAGAAAGGAAATATTCTTACACCTGTATTCCTTATCAAACAGGTAAACACAACTGATCACCCTCTGAATTCAAGTTTCAAGAATGAGCGTCATTGCCAAACGCGCTCGTTGTTAACTTGGTTTGGTTCTCCAAGTAAAAATATTCCGGTTCTAGACGGTTCTTTTCCGCGCTGGTGATGATCGACCTTCCTCTCACTCCTCTGCCGGGTCACAGTCCTGGTTGGAGTCTCTGTAAATCACACTGCTCTGCACCGTTTCCCCCGTCATAAAGTGGTCTCTGGCGGTCTCGGAGGCTGTGTCTGCTCTGGGTTCGGCCATGTTTACTGGGAGGCTGCTGAGCCTGGTTCTGTTGCCCGCAGAACCTAAGCTCTGTTTTGGTCTCCACCAACTCCTGAGGGAAGTATTTGCCTCTTTAGCGGCTAAATGCTCCAGTATGTTCACCAACTTTGTCAGTCTGGCAGCTGGTGCCAGACAGATGGCGTATAATGGCTTTTAGAGCTTTTTGCTAAAACGAGGTTTGTGAGACTGTGTGAGTGAGTTTGTCGCTGCCAGTGACTCCTTTCACTTCACCATTTATCCATTATAAAAATAAAAAATATTGATCAGTACAGCTTTAAACCTTTTCAATACTCTGCGACTCTTCGACTGAAGCTAAAGTTTAAAGTCAGCTGACTTTCAGAAAAGTCAAACTGTGGTAAAGTGAACTGAACACGACTGAGGAGGAAAGTGATGAATGTCGTCTACGATGATGGAAAGAGGAGGAAGAGCACCATGTCCCTCCGGCAATCCTCGCTTTGTTTGACGATATTTACACCACAGAAAGACAAAGACTGTACCCAGGCTGATGGAGGCGGCTTTCCTCCAGGGAACAAATAAGTACCTGTGTGTCACTTGTTTACGCTTACTGGAAACATTGCAGAGGTGGTGTTCCTGCATCTGACATAATATGAAATCACAGGAAATGCAGGAGGATTATGAAAAAGTAACATATCACAATGACTCTTATTACTTACAATACAAGCTTAGACGTTGCATTTGATTTTATTCCAAGAAACCATTTAAATGAAATGAGATCTTTGATTCATTATTTATCTTAAACACTCCCTCCTCTTACCATTCACATTCTTCCATCAAAGCCTTGCTCATAATATGCTTGTCAAATATTTAATCATCAGCGGCGATCAGTGTCAAAAAGTCTTGTCACCCTCTCTTTGAAGAGTGTAAAATATTCCATCAAAATGATTATCCAGAAATCTGTTGAAGCAGAGGAGGAGGGCAGCAAGAGAGCTGCCCGAGGCAACGAGACAGACTTTCAAAAGGACTTTAATTTCATCACCTTGGCTGGCCGAAGAATTACTGCGATAGATCATAACAGGTCCACAGAGCTGTTCTACCAGCTGTTATTACTTTAAATAAGGAAATCGACCAGATAAATCAACCCGAATGTGAGGATGGTTTTCAGCTCAGGGGATGGAGAACATCATATAAAGACCTCACGAAAACACTTATTAGTCTGTCAAGATGGCTTGACTGCAGCTGAGAAATTATTTAAGATGGAAGCCAACACATGCACTATTAAACAGTGGATGTCCTCTTTTCACAAACTTTCAGCTTTAGAAATATCGATTATGTGTTAAAGCTTTTAACGAGGAGCCAAGAGCTGCAAGCAAGAAAGCTGCTGCTCTAGTTAAATATGATTTTCTGTAAATTGCAATGCAGCAAGAGGTGGGATGTTTTTCTTGTTGTTATGATGTGTGTTTTTTCTTTCTTTTGTTTCTTCTCACTTTAATATATTCTCTTCTTATCCTGCATTTAAATGACAGCCAGTAGTACACATACATGTTTGTACTGTTCTGTGCGAACAGTGTTAAAAATTATCATTTGCTCACAAAAAGGGACTTAATGTTGATGTAATTCAATACCTATTGCAAACATGACTGCATAGATTGATCATAGTACTGTAAATTGCGTTAATCGTTTGTCCTTTTGCAAAGTTTTCTGTACTAAATTCACAGTTTTATGGTTATAATGTGAGTGACTCTGCAAAATCCTCTCTTGTCCAGCTGTCATTATCCAGATGTGAGGAGCCAGGAGCTGATAAAAATGCTAATTCTGTGAATCGCCTTCAGTTATCACGACGCTCTCAATAATCTTTATGAGCAACAGCAAGTGCTTTGGGACTTTTTTGCCCTGGGTTTTTGCACGCAGGATGACTCAGATTGGAGAGGCTGCACACAGCCTGACAAGAAAATCTGCAGATGGTTTTGTAGAGAAATAATTGGCACTGAATGTAATCCAGGGTTTTACTGTTATTCCTTTTTCATATTAATCTATATTTTTATTTAAAGTCATCATTTTCCCTAAAATGTTGCTAGATTCAGTGATAAGGCTTCAAACGCTGCTCTTTGGATTAAAGATAAAAATGCACTTTTATCTGTGGTTCCTATCAATGAGACTAAATGTGATTTTTTTTAGTCAGACCACAGCATCATTAATATGGAAAGCATGATAATGATTTCTAAACTGATATAAATGAACATGCAGGAAGTGTCGCAGTGTTCACATAGATTCAGTTTGTTTTTTTCTTTCTTTTTGGTTCTTTTGGTTGAAAAGTGAATAATTCATGTTGATTAACTTACGGACATTGTTCCTCTGTGTCGGTGCTGTTTGTCTGATCCAGTCATGATTTTCAGCTTTGTTCCTCTCGAGCTCTTAAATGAATCAGCAGTTTTCTGACTGCTGCACCCACAGTTTGGGCACAGATGAGAGCTCGTTTAGCGCAGACGTTCGGATGTGAAGTGCTACGCTGCGCTTCTGTTACGTTTTTCTTTGTCTTCTGCATCTAAAATGCTCCGCCTGTTGTCATCCTTGTTCCTGACATAAAAGGAAAATATCCCTCTGTCTGAACATCAGTTGCGACGCTTTGTAGTCACTTTGAACGAACATGCTTCAAACTGAGTCTTTGTCCTGACGGCGAATGCTCATCACTTCAGATAACATCACAATAAGCATGCAGCGAGTGATGCACATGCTTTCAGACGGTTACATAAACTTCCACAACTGAAGCACATTTCATCAAATACGACATGACAAATGCGTGAAGCCGGCTAGAATGAGTAAATATTTGTCTTGTGTAAATACATATGGGTCTGAGTAAGACGATCTCTGGCAGAACACTGTGAGACACGCGTGTCTGTTTCTGTGTTTGGTCACAGGACGGTTCGGCCTCGCTGAAGGTTTTTCTTGTACCGTAGCCACTGTCAGTCATTTCAAAACATCATAATTTGTTCCTCACAATGAAAGAACATGTAAAAATTGTCACTGATACGTGATTGTCTACTTAGAAAAAGAGAATTTGATTTCTCAGGAGTCATAAATAACAGGGATGATTATTCTTGAGTCACAGCAGGCCTGTAAACGTGAGTCTCAGCATGTGCGTTACCTCTGTTAGTAGTAACCAGGACCTGAACCAGGACCGGAGGACCAAACGTCAGGAGTTGGTTCATTTGGATGAAAGGTTGCTGCTGCTGATTCAGATACTGTGATGAAGAAATGGAGGTCACACTGAAATGTAATTAAAAGAGTGGCAGTCAAAGCTGGAATGAAATAAAATAAAGTCTAAAGATGGACTGATTTGAGGAAGGTTACAGCCTCCTCATCGGTCCACACAGAGCTGATGACTTTGTCTGCTGCCATTTTTAGTCAGTTTGCTTAAAATTAGAGCTACTTTTGAAGATTGAGGTTTGAGGTTCATGCACCACAAACATCCAACACACTGATAGCGCAGATGTTTGCAAGCTAACAGCATGCGCCAACTTCATATATCAACTGAACCACGAACTGCAGCTGTTTCATATTTTCAACCACGCTCTCTACTTTATCCTCCCATTTGTTCTGTTGTGTGGACATGAAGGCAATGAGGGGCGAGAGAAATGGAGAACGTCACGTCAAGCTTAAACGTGAGGCATGTTTCAACCTCTGTGCGTCTTTCCACTGACTTGTATACATTTGTACCACCTCCAGAATTAGCGTTGCATTCAGTCTGAACACCCCTTAAGACAAGCAGCCTTTTTCTTTTCCTTTCTGAATTAAAATTTAGAAATGAAACTGAGGCGTTTGTTGCGGTTGATTGTGTTATAAAGCCAAAACGAAGACGCATTACATCACTTTGATTCTGCACCTCTTTGTGCAGGCTGGTGAAGAGCTATGAATTTCATTTTCACAGTGACTAAAGGAATCACATCCAATATGCTGTGACTGCAGTGTTAAAAACTGGAATGGGAACACACAGAATGACACAAACATAGTCACACGGGTCACCTGTGGAGCTGTGAAGGTGTTGCCTCTGTGAAATGAAATTGCCACAGTGGGGATGTAGTTCATGCTCACCATGGCAACAGAACAAAGCCCCTACCTCCAGTTCGTTCACATCCTTGAATGTGGCGGCAGAGGACATAACGATGGTTTTACAAAGAGTTTACTCAGAGTAAAAACGCATCTGACATCAACAGCTTATCTCCTCATAACACTTTGTGAAGCATCTCTGTGGGAGCGAGTGTGTGAGAGGTCAAATGACTGTTCATGCATACATTACAGCATCGGAGGAAATTATGTCTTTAATCTTGGCCACTTATCTTCAGCTGAAATGTTGTTATCGTATTCTTGCTTTGCGCAACAAAACCATTAAACATCCCTTCAAAGACCCGTATGGATTTTTTGAAGTGTGTGTTAAAACAATGCTCCATAAGCACATTAAAAGAGTTACTGGTTGCTGTAATCATTCCTCTTTGTTATACTGAAGCAGTGCTCGAGTCAGGATTTAAAACACTCCGCTCTCTTATTTTTCATCGTTTGCCGTTCGTTTGTTTTCTGACTTTTATTTAAATGAAGCAGTTTCTCTAAACATCTCTAAAAACTGCTTGCAAACTCAACACTGCCAACAAAAGTCTGATTGAAATACACAGAAAATATGCCCTTTGATTTTCAAACCTCCGCGTTTCTTTATTTCTAATCTTTGTCATTATTGCAGATGAGCCTTTTAGCACATCCTCTAGACGATCACGCCCCCACATTTCACTGCACATATTGAAAATATGGCCAATAAATCTTTGAAACCGCCCCAGAATTGCTTTCATTTTTCCTAATTAGCATGAGATCATATGGATAGCTGACTAGTAAAGCGTTCCCATTTATTTCCCAACATGAAGTTCGAAATGCTGTTTCAAGGCGGTCTGCACAGTTGCCAGGAATTAAATCCCGATGGCAAAATACTGGGTCTGAAAACACTGTAACTGCAGGCTGTGAACTCCCCCCGGGTTACTAAAACCCCCAAATTCCCAGAGACATTACTGCCGACATGACTGCAGGGCTGCAGTTACTTCTTCAAAAGTAACTGCAGCCCTGCTATATCGAGTGATGGAGGACAAAATCCACAGTCCTGCATCCTAAAACATGAACTAAAGCTAATACGAGCCGTCAGCAGTCAGAGTTAGACAAATAAAGTGAATATCTTGTTAAGTTTCCGCCTTCTTGCTACAGAATTCTCTCTTGTATTAAGATAGACTTTAAAAATTTGAATCTAACCTTCAAATTTAACGACCCTGTGTGCCCTGTTTATGTTAATAAGGACTGCAGAGCCTCCTGCGTTACTGCTCGGTCTGGCATCAGTGAATCACATGCCTATCAGCACAACACACAGCCAAGCTGGATATTGACCTTATTCAAAAGGATGTTCAAGCATAAGCTGCACAAGTAAATTTACTTGGCAAAATATCAACTGAGAACTGAAAGGCGATATTTTTTCACATGGGCAGCAGTGCTCACATCCCAGCTAAATGAAAACCAGGTGCTGGGTGTTTGAATAAAACACTGAAAGTGATACAACTCTGTCGTCTTATCAGCAGCGGGAAGCTCTCTCCATCCTCGCTGCTGCTCAGATTTACTCAACTAACTCATTAATACAAATAGTCGGCAAGTTTTTTTTAATTGCGTGGATTTCGTTGATTAAACCGGCTGCAGAAACAAGCTTACAACAACGACTTTGAGCACTAGTCATGCTCGTGTTGAGCAGGCCTCCAGCACGTTCAGTAAATGATCTTTGCCCATTTCGTGCCTCTCTGAAACTGTAATGAGACAAGCAGGGACATTATCTTGATTGAAATCAATCCCTATTGGATTACACTGTGCTACATTCCCCTGCTTGTCTTCACTGATAAGAGCACAGCACAGAAAACAGAAATCAGAAGCGAGGAGACTCATCAAAGCGCTACTTGTACATGCATGGACAACTTGACAGTGATGGATGATCCCTGGACTCCTCCTCAACATCCTCTAGTGTTGTCTGATCTTACAGTGTTTGCTGTTGTACCATCCAACAGGTTTTACATTCTCGTGTCCTGTTACTGTGTCATTGGCTGCTTGACTGAATAGAAAATGCAGAGAGGTACAGTTTGCTCCCAGAACATTGCCACTTAAGGGAGAAGCTTATGGTGCCAGTGTATCATCTCTGTGTGTGTGGGTGACAATAACGACATAAAACACCAATCAGAATGAAGAACTGAAAGAAAGAAAGAATGAAAGAAAGAAAGAAAGCAGGGAGAAGTGAAGGGCAGAAAGAAGGAAATAAGGTTAAGAACAAGGAGGAAGGATGAGGGGAAAAGCAAGGGGATGAGAAAAGAAAGAAAAGATGGATGGGATGAGCAAAGATGAGCAAAAAGAAGGGAAACAGGAAATGAAGAAGGAAAGGAAGGAAAGATGGAAGGAAAGGGAAAGAATGAATGAATGAAAAGGTAATGATGGGAGTTGGAGAGGAGGAAGAAAGGAAGGATGGGCGAATGGAGGGAAGGAAGCAAGCAAGGGGAAGAGAAAAGGGAGGAAAGAAAGGTTAAAGGAAGAAAAGAGACTAGAAAGGTAGAAGCAAGGGAGGAAGGGGATGAGAAAGGGAAGGAGGGAAGAAAGGAAGAAAGGGATCAGGAAAAGAAGGAGGGATGGATGAAAGGGAAAGCAAGGAAATGAGGTGGGAATAAACAATGATGAGTTAGATGGAACAGGGAACAAGGGAGGAAGGATGAAAAGGGGTAGGAGTGAGGAAGGAATGAAGGAAGCACAAAAAGTGAAGGAGAAAATTGGTAAAATTGAAGGAACAAGCAAATGTTAACGACGGGGAGGAATGGAAGTATAGTCAAAGGAGAGGAGGGAAAGAAGAAGGGAAGGAACCTAGGGAGGAAGGAAGAAAGGGAGCGAACAATTCATTTTCACGCTGTCGCTTCTGTTCCGTGCAGGCTCGCTGTGCCGCGCGAGGGTCGTCAGTAGTCACTACATCACACGCGGTCACATTCTTCAGCACGGTGAGATCAGACGTTACCGGCGGTCCGTCCCGCGCGTGAAACACAGCGCTTCTCCAAGACCACGACAGACAAGCACCCAGCGGGGCATCGCAGGCAGCGAGTCCGCAGACGGGCGCCCGAGTGGAGGCGAAAGACGCGCACAGCACCTACGGCACATTGAGGACCATGGAGAGCGCAGGCAACGGCTCGGACGCGGATTACCGGAGCCAGCTCCCGGTAATTTACAACAACAGCAGCTTCTGTCTGAACTTCACCGACGGCAGCAACAACAACAACAACACGAGCTTCGCGGAGGCGCGATGCGACGCGGATGGCGGACTGACCAGCAGCCTGGACGACGACGCCAACCCGGTCATCATAGCGATTGTCATCACCGCTCTCTACTCCATAGTGTGCGTGGTGGGGCTGGTGGGAAACGTGCTGGTTATGTATGTCATCGTCAGGTAAGACAGAAAAGTCCTCATAAAACACTGATATGTGTGGATGTGTTTTCTCAGCTGCGCTGCGCATAATTAGGCCTTTTGTACTTTTTAAACAGTCTTTTTCTAACATGGCTTTAAGTGAGAAAAGTCTCTACAGCAACCTGTTGCTGTATTAACCGTATTGTACGTAAAGGTGTGTGCTTGTGTGTCCGCGTGTGTGTGTTTATGAGGCCGAGTGAGATCATGTGAATGCGGTGTTGACAGCGCTCAGCTGCCGTTCGTGCGTAAAAATGCCTTCAACCTTCAGCCAAGTTGCTCCGGCGCGCAAAAAGCGAGCCGAGCGAGGGGATGGAGAGAGAAGGCTGCTGCACAGAAAAAGAAAACAAAACACCCTTCTCCTTTCATACAGCAGCAGCCAACAGAGGCACAATATGTGTTGTACATATCTATAGAAACAGCGTGCACTCGCTCGCTCTCTGTCTCTTTCATCCACAATCCCATAACTAAACTGGAAAATCGCACTGATGCTGCACGTTGCTCCCATGAGAGTGCTTCACAAAAACATTATGGACCATGAATCCTGACCGATGCTGCTGTTCTCCTGAACACAGTGATGTAAGTTTTATGTAAAATTAAAGGTGCTTGTGCTTAAAACAAGCAATTGGCGTAAATCTGATATGCTTAAAGTTAGTAAAGTAAAGGACAATAAAACATGATGAATGGTGCACAAATGGCAAATTTCAAGGCCACTGTCTGCCAGATTTCTGATCTGACAGTAATATCACATATTAAATTACCTTTTTTTGTTATTTAGAAGGACTCGTTGATGTTAATTTAAACAACCCTGACACTCACTGATGGAGTTCATAAGAGTATAAATACAGTCATGTGTTAATGTAAGATATGAGTTAATCAACAATCACCTGTTGTGTTAACGACATCAGCCCACTGAGGTGGATGTCACAGGATTTCGGCCTTTAATTACACTTGTGACATTTATGTTTGCTCCCTGGCTGATGCTGTCGTTCCAGATGAGGCTCTTTCACGTGATAAAAGTCACTAGAACGGGGAAGCAGATAGAGAGCTGGAGGAGAAAAAAATGGGTCAAAACAGGTGAGAAATGAATTTGGGAAAGAGCTGGAGGTGATTGGAGGGTTGAGGGGAGACAGATTGATGGTGAGCAGTGAGAAAGAGGAGGAGAATGGAGATAAAGGTGAGCGTGGTCCACCATCATTTTTCCACTTTGTGATGAAACACTTTATTGGTGTGATGGAGTCAGTGAAAGAGTGAAGGCTTTGCTGTGCTGAACTTATCAGGCAGATGGTCAGATGGCTTTGAAATTGAAATTACAGCACTTAATAAGACATTTAAAAAAGAGGAGGCTTCTCTCTTTCGATTTAGTTCCCTGTCATTACTCTATTATATCATTAGACCTATAATTCTCCCCGCTTCCCCGCTGTTTCCAGGGCAGATGCAGCATGAAGCGAATGCTCATTTGCCAGACTGCACACATCATCCCCTTCACAGTCAAATAGCCAAATAGTTCTGTTATGCTAAGGAATGCAAACATCTTTTCGGGATGTTCTCTGCATCTATGCCAGATATGTCCCCAGGGAAAGAAAGAGCACTACATTGCTAATGTAAAAGTAGAGATTACTTGTGTAATGATGCACTCAGATTAAAATAAAAAGTACTGTAGGTCTGTTAAAATGTACTCAGAGTAAATTTTACTTCAGTACAAAGGATGATGATGTTTCATGATAACATAATTAGATTAAAGATCACCTTTAGGCTATAAACTAAAGTGTATTAACAGGTCGATGGATATAGACTGGTGGGATAGCGTCAGGCCGTCCCTGTGCTTGAATCACACCACAGAGCCCTGATGTCCAAATCAATAGATAATTTCTCTTCTACAGACGGACATTTGTAGCCTGAGCATACAGGTTCATATCAGTTATGACTATAGAATGGCCTTCCAGAATTAAGCAGAAATGATGACAAAACCCAATGATATTTTAATTAAACTAAAATGATAATAACTTAAATCAGGTGTGGACGACACAGCAGGCGCAACAAGCAATATTAAGCTGCACAAATTAAAAAACCTGCCACTTTAACAGCACAATAAAGCATCAGGCTCAGAAACGCAGAGAGACAGTTACACCCCTCAGTAAGTTTGTTGCTGTTCTCGTCTGTCTAAACGTCATTCTGTGAGCTCGGCGCTCTGCCAGTTCCTCCACAATCTGCCTGGGCTCAGCTTCTGCTCAGTCAGGCTCAAAGCATAACATAACCAGTCTCTGTCCCAGTGTAACCAGTCCGCTCAGCCCCTCTGCCCCAGTCTAACCAGTCCGCTCAGCCCCTCTGTCCCACCACCGCTGGCTGTCGGCACTTCCATAGCTAAAAAATGAAGTGGGAGAGCCCTGGACAAACAGAGGAGGAGCCAACTTTAGGAACGATTATCATGCAGCAGCATCGTTTTAGTGTCGGGGTCTGTGTCTGCAGCTGTCTCACAGGGGGCCGGAGTGCTTATGATGTATGAGTCAGTTTACAGGCGTGTGTTACGTATTCCAAAGTAGTTTGCCTGGAAAGCAGATGACAGAAGTGAAGATCATCACGAGAGCTTTGGCTCGCCCATCCTTGACTGATTCCTGGGATCTGACGTACATTCCCGTCTCCTGCCTTCTCTCCTCGCACTCATGAAATCAGCCATTTGGGGCGGGTCGAGGGGGTCGTATCCGTACACGGACTGAGAAAATACACTCTAATATACAGCAGAAAATATGTTAAACATGTCCGCCTGTTACGAACCCCACTGAACTGTCTCTTGTTATTTCCTGTTTATTTTCAATTTATTTCCTTTTTATTGAGGAAAACACAGAGCTGTGCCACCATGACAGTGTATGACCCAAACAACACATATAACAATACTGTTAGCAGCGTGTTGCGTGTTGTATTGAAGTTCATTATTTCAGAGTCTGTTGAACGTAGCTAGCAGCTAGCCTCCATATCGTTAGCTGCTGTCTCTGAGGTCTGTGCCTCTCGTTGGGTTACTTCACCAAAACCTGGGACAACTGGTATCACGAAGCTCCTACTCTGTAGGAAAATCAGTGACAGCAATGAAACGTAAAAGAAGCTTTGAAATATTTAATAATATACTACTAATAATAATAATAATAATAGTGAAGAAATGTTTTCCAACATTGAGGCTACAGTATGTCAGTAATGTAAGAGTGAGTGCTATTTGCTCCACCTGTGCAACTTTCTCAGCTCCGCTAACGAGACTTTAAGGGATCTGGGAGGAAGATAAAGGACACGTCTGATTCCTCTGAAAACCGCAGTCCTTCAGGATCATTAACATCCATCAACCTCGCTCTTTTTCTCCGTCTCTGCTGGTCTTTTCTCTCTCTGCCAGTAGATTGAAAGCTAACAGCCATTTACCTAATGACACACAGTTGATATTTACTTGTAAATGGGAACGTTGTCTTGAACCGTCCGTCCCCACTTTACAGTGATGGCCTTGAAGGCTAGATTAAATAGAGACAGTGGTGGATGAGAAATGCCCCCCGCTGTCTGAGTAATGCTAACCTCAAAGCCATAAAACATTCCTCCCTCCATCTTTATCTCCATGTCCGTTTCGCCCGTCTGTTTGCTCCGCGCTTACATCCGCAAACTTCTCGTGAGCAAAACAAACACTGCCAGAGATCTGCACGCTTAATCGGAAAAAAATCAATTGCGGCTGAACAGAAAGCGCCGGGTGCCCGCGAGGAGTGTGTAGCCAGAGTGCTTCCTGTTACCATGGAAACAATGGGAGGCCTTTTGAGCATTGGTGAGTGCAAAACGACTCCGCCGGCTCCCCAAACACCTGACTCCATCCTCCATGCAGCCTCACGAGCAGGCAGCTGTACCTGGATGATCGCGCTCAGCAGCCAAAGCGTTTCTAAAACTTTACATGCTTTTGCTTCAGAGTCTTTTGAACATCTGCACGAACGCCGACCTGCACGCACCGAGCCGCCTTTACCTTCTACTGCTTTCAGCTTCTTCACACGAGGCCGAAAGCGTCCGTGCCCCTGCTCGCTGATGTCAAAGTAACTTCTCAACATCTGGGTCCCCGCTCTGTATATGTGAGTTTGAGCACAGTCACATGAAATATGGTGTTATGATGAGAGTCAACACAATCTGGATCACAAGATTAATGCCATAGATCCTCACTAATGTTTCTCCCTAATGGGTTTTCTCGAATGCTCCCGCTGGCCGATGTGACAAATGGTCTCAGGCTGAATTTCAAACATTAACCTACAGTCTCTGAAGTTAATGCTCGGCAACAAAGCCTTTCACAAAATAATTTCCAGTGCTTGTTGATTGTAAGCAATCCAATGCACCCACATGTGCATTAACAGGGTATTTGTCACTCTAATTGCTTCTCCTGTCCATAGCGGCCACTTCTTAAGGCAATTTAAATGAACAAAGGTTTGGCAGACGCGCTTGTTTTCGATGCAGTCAGACAGCTGAGAGGACAAGCTGTACTTTAGGATGGTCTTTCATGCTTTCAGGTTGTAGAGAGTCCTCTTTGAAGGGCTTGCAAATAAAAATATTGTTTCGCACTTGGAGAACAAAACAGGGTTCAATGGTTGAACCAGACTGACAAATGAAAGGGCAGAAAGAGGTGAAGAAACCTCTGAGCAACAGTTAAACAAGAATAGATAAAATCACAGTCATCCGTAAAAGAAATTGGAAGCTTAACAACAAAATCTGTGCAGATGTTTCTGTGTCAAGTGCGGAATAACAAACTGGATTTAACAGGAATGTTATCAGATCAAATCATAGTTAGTAGTAGAGGCTGTGACCCTGAGTGGGATCCAAGCACAGGACAAAGGCGACAGGTGGGTTTGGAGGTGAAAGAGTTTTATTGTAACAGGGACTAAGGATGAGTGGATGATGGGGGAGAATGTCGTCCAGAAGCAGCAGGTGAAGCAGGATAATCATGGAAGGAGCAAAGGCTCGGTGGTTGTCCATGAGCTCTAGCTTTGACGAGTGTTTACCACATTCTGGCAAAGAGTGGTTGAACAGCCGGGGAAGATGTGCTGCAGGCTGATGGGCTGATGGGAGGCAGGCGGGTACAAAGACTAGAGCTGGGAGCCAGGAGAGCCAGGAGGGAGGACCACGCCAACACACAAACACAGACAAGGCATAAACAAAGAGAGAGGCAGGCAGGGGAGCACTGGGAACACTGGGAAAAAGCAAGGAAACACTGGGGATCTCATGGGATACAGTCATGGCCGTAACAGTAGATGACAGAGGGCCCAGACAAAAACGGGTTCCCAAAATATTTAGAGCCCATTTGCACTGATGTGGCTCACTAAAGATCAATGAAAAACAAATTCAAAATCAAAGGGTGTTTTGGGGGAAAATGGTTGAAACAATATTCTCTCCTGTCATGCAACACTGAGGTGACATCAACAAAGTGGAAGTTTTAACCATTTAGTCATTATTTTCCGTGTTAAAATAACCGTTTTTGAAGTCAAGAAAATATCGTTATAACAGGTCATTCTGAAGAGTTACTGGGACAAAATCTGAAGTCCTTATTTCATGAATAAATGACTTTTAAAGTTCAGCTGAAGTTAATATGAGGCTTCAACCGTCTGAGTTAGAACAAATTTCAGCGAGAAATCGATCTCCCCGGGAGCACGAAGAGGGAAATGCATACCAAAAAGACTGTGACTCTGGAAGATGATTGGTCAAACTCAGGCTGCAGAAGGGCTTCGGCTGAACTTCACAATCCATTTTCACACACACTGTGGATTTAGTGCCACGTCTTCGATCAAAATCTCTTTATGGAAGGGATTTCTTTGAGGCCAGTACGGACAGGAGGAATGACTACAGCAAACTACAGTCTGCATGTCACTGTTGTTTTGAGATAGATGAGAAATATGTGAAACTGTCCTCTCAAACAGCCACACATCATGCAAAGCAAAAGATTTTTTTTTTAGAGATACTGCATTTAAATGACTAGAATTGTTATACAGGCTATAATTACCAGGTGGGGAGTTGTGTGGGATGAAAGGGAATGGCTTCCCCCTCATTAACGCAAATACATTACCAGGTGTGCCTAGTATTTCTTATCAAAAAAAGGAAATTGCATATCAATCAGCTGTGGGAATCAGCGACTTTAAATCCTCTCTTTGATGTTGCAGACCCTGCCTGCTTTAAAGGTGTAGATACCTCTCATGTGTATTCATGAACATCCTCACGTGTCTCGGGTGTGAGTTCGTGCTCGTGTGGCTGTTAACACATAGAGGCTGAGACATCGTGGGCGCATCCGGCATATGGGATTTTTTTTTTTCCACTCAAACACAGAAGAGCTGTGAGGGTACACCGACAGCAGATGTTCGTGCCTCCAGCAGCTACGAACCTCCAATCACTGCAGAGTGAAAGTCCCTCGGAGCTGCGTTCCTCTGCGTGTGTTTGTGCGCCGTGCCCGCCGTTACCTCTTCAAAGCCTGTAAACATTTGAGACCTCGCCCTCTGACCTCTTGTAACAGCTTGGCGGCGCTGAACACGCAGCCTTTGTCCGCCGTGGCCTTGATCGCTTTCCACGGGAGGCGGGCAGCTCGATAATTGTCGCTCACCTTCGCTGCAATTACTTTGTTTGCTTTACAGCACGAGCAAACTCACCTGCACGGTATGAGCAACAAAAAAGCCTGACCTCCGCCGACAATGAACCTAACTGTTGGTAATGGTGATTAATTGTTTGACTCGTTCACCAAAAAAGCTTTCAATGATCATTATTATTGTCAGTGTGAAGGAGTTTAACGGCTCAGTGTGAGTGTCACAGAGATGCTGCTCTTGCTAATTTGTGTATCTGCGCACAACAGGGTGGTACAGAGTCTAATTTCTTGTTAGGGAGACCATTATGAGTAGATGCTGCAGAGAGGTAATTAGGCTGTCCTTCCTGTGTGTGTGTGTGTGTGTGTGTGTGTGTGTGTGTGTGTGTGTGTGTGTGTGTCTAAGAGTAATGAGCTTCTTAACATCACTGGACTCGGCTGGAGAATTAGAGCGGCGTCAATCCGGATTCAACAGGAGGTGTTCATGCTCACTTTTGCCACAATTTGCCAGATCTCGACTGTGGAGACTGATGAGAGAAAGAAAGTTTCTTTCTTTTTATTGAATTGAAGAAATGTAGTGAAAGAAAGATGATTAACCGAAGAGGAGGGAACCATAAAGACAGATATTGTCTCGTTCTTTATTTGATGATTGATGGGAGCGCTCGGCTCCTTTGTCCATCCGTCAGTTACACAGTGACTCACTACACCCTGATTCTGCTCTTCCTACATTATGACAGGTACTGTTAAACATGTCTTTCTTCATCAGTCTGGCATTTGAAAGCACCAGAGGGTATCGTAGATTCACTCACAGTCAATTTGACGACTCGGTTACGCCCCGCTGCTTGTAGCTGTGTGAAAACTTCAGTACATTTTTCTGTCTTTTCAAAAAAGTGGTTTGTTGTTGCAGCGTGTTAACAATGAGCAAACAAAACAAACCAAAGAGGTCAATGCTTCCTCATCTGAAGTAAAACTCTTTACAGTTCGGGAGCTCACAAGCGTTTTCACTGCTGTGTACAACAGTTGCATTTATTAAATATTGATTTAAGACGGGGGGCCCAGGGCACAGAGAGATCCTTTGTAAAAGATCTTCACTACATGAACAATGGTGTTCCTAAGCAACAAGCTGATAAACTCTTCTTGAGGTCCCTGTTTCCTTTGTCCGGTGTCACCGAGGATCTGGGTTTGTCCTGAATTGGTTTCTTTTTTTTCATATTTCAAGAGATGGAAAACCATTATAGCGAGGGTCAGTGTTTGTCAAACCCATGAGCCGAGAACAATGAAGTGGATGCAGAACATGTGTGGCAGGTGCGATTTATGTCATTGTGATCCAGATTATCTCATTTAGAGGCTGTTTGGAGTGCTTTGCCAATTAGATTCAAGCATCTCTCAAGTAGACCAAGTCTGGATTGTTGTGGTTTTCATTGTGAGTTAAAAAATGTGCCCAACAACACATTAATTTCTTTATTTTTTGAGTTTTGTCTAATTCCTTCAAATAATTTTCCGCATCTTAACAGGATCTTTTAACCTGTTCAGTACAAATAACTAGCATTTCATATCACATGTTTCATATTTGCTGGATGAGTTGTGTCAATAATCAGCATTTCCCATGACCTCTTTCATTAGTGTGTTTGCACTGCAGGGTTGTGACCAGACATCCCAGTTTACGCAGGATTGTCCCAGTTTCAAACCGGACAAGTATCTGTAAAACGCTAAGATGTCACAGTTTTCCCCACAATTAAGATTATTATTAGAATATTATACTTGTTTTCAGTGCTTACATCGATGTTTATCATGTTCTGTGGCAGTCATTATTACCCAACCCAGGATAAAAACATGAACAAGACACCACATGTCTGAAATCAACTCGAGCGCTCGAGGGCTCTGTTACACCTGTGGATGGATGTGTCCGTCTGTTTCCACCCCACTGGAGGTCATCGTGTGTGTCCATGGATATTGATTGCTTTGTATTGGTTCAGGTCAGGTCCATTAGGTGTGTTCCGGTATGTCACCTCTCACTGTTGATGTTTTAATTAAATGTTTCTGTCAGTGAGCACATGGTGGATCTGCATGGATGCAGAGAGGAGTGACAATTCTCATCTCCTTGGGGTGTGTTTGATGTAGTATTATTTTACATCTTGGTGTGTAAGACAAAAGCTTTAACTCACGCGGTAACCTGTCCTCATGCAATAGGGTAAAAATAGATGAAACGGCTGGTTTACCAATGGTCTGTCAGACTTGTTCATGGAAAGAAATAAAGGCTGGTCCCTTGCTGCACAATTTGGGAATAGTTCCAATTGGATGCCTTTCAAAAGAGTCAGAAACAGATGCACATCCATGGTGAGGAAAGCCAAACAGACTATTTTCTGGATTTAGTCTGTTGCTCATATTCAAATCCTGCAAATATTTGGAAGGCTGTAAATCCTAATAAAAATAACAATATTTTCTCAGTTCGGATCAAGGTCAGCAAGTGGTAATTATCTGACCATAAACAGATTAGCTTAGAATAAACATTTTGTAGCAACTGGTCATTTTTTCTGATAATGGAGGCTGCGGTCACTCTCTAACTGATGACAGTTGCAGAGTGATTACTCTCCCTGCCATCGATCTCAGGAAATGTACTGGAGAGGCCAATCTTGATGCCTTTTTTTCGCCGGGTGCAAATTATCTCAGAGCAAATCACTCATATTTTCAAACTTTCTATTTGCTCTGGTGCAGGTTTTGAATAAGGGCTCGTGTTATGGCTCCACATAAGGGAGGTTCAGTCTGGTTTTGGAGTGGGGCGCAGTACTGTCTGATGTTACTTTGTACCAGCCTTGGATTATAAAAAGCACTTTTTGTTGATCTATCCAAAGCATTTGATACTGGAGACCATTGCCTGCTCTTGCAGAGGCTTCATGATATCTGAGTTGTTATCGTTGCATGTAATTGGTTCAGGAACTCCCAATCAGGGAGAAACTAATTTGAATTAAGAAGCTACCATTATGAGTTCTTACCAGTAACAAAAGGAGCTCCACAGGGTTCAATTTTAGGTCCAGTCATTTTCACTATTATATCAACCATATTGAAACTCTTCATAACAGTGTGTGTCGGAGAGTGTGAGAGTGTGAATGCATCACTTTGAGCCTCTGAGTCTCGACCCTCAACTCGCACAGCAGCACATCCGTCACAACGGTGTCCATCCGTCTCTGTCTGACAGCCCGAAACACGCTCGACCGAGCTGTTTGTCTCGCTGACATTTGGGGATGGATAACGAAATTTTCTATTTATCTGCCCGTTTGTGTATGTTTACACATCTGTTTCCCTGTCTGTATATGAGCCAGGAAATGTGCATTGTCAAGCTGAATCCAGGCAGCTTCAGTCAATTTCACAGAGGACTCACAGTGGCAGGTACTGTACACTTACATACTTATTCATACGCACACATCACACACACGTATACATAAAGGCCCTATGCAAATACCCCTTCCTCTGTTCTTTTCGTCACTTAAGTTTACCAGAGGATTTCTCTGGCGTTTGTTTTGATTTCTCAGTTTCTCAGTCTGCTCTGTTTGTTCAGTTTTGTCCCAGTTCAGCCAACTCTTTTGCACACAGTGCTGTTGCTTTATGAATGGAAATAGCAGATGTGCTTGGCGACACTCTCACAGAGCTTCCACACATGACCTCGTGCTTAGTGCCGTCTTTGTGGCTGCTCCGCTAAAATAGAGCCGGATATGATAAAGCTGTCAATTATCAAATGCCGTCTTTCGCTCTCACACACACACACAAAAAAAAACACCTCAGCAATGTAATTTCAAAGCAAACCTTCACTGTAATAATAATTTTGTCACCAATGGAGAGTCTCTATGACAACATGCTTTCTTTGTAATGGTTAGTGGAGTGGCCAGCGCAGATGTGGAAGTGCTGTTCGATGACTGAACAGCCATGAATCTCTCTCTGCATGTGTGTGTTGAATCCCATTCTCTAAAGCTGGATTTAAGACTCTGACCCATTGCCAGTCATTCAGCATGGTGCCTCAGGAATCCTCCCTAATTCCAGTGGCCTCACTGTTGGGTGTGCTTACAGATGTAATAGAGCACACCTCTGACCACGCTCAAGCACTGATGCTGGCTGTAACTCCAGTATTCACCGGCCTTGCAGCCCAGTTGTCGTCTTTCGCCTTCAGACAAAAATGGCTCATGTGTTTATGACTTTCTTAACCAGTTTACTTTGGCTCTTTATTGGTTTATTGTGGACAAACTGTTTTGGTTTTGTAACTCAAAGCTGAAAAAAACCTGCAAAAAGGGGAATTTATCCCAGAAAATCTTTCACACAATCGTGAATCATTTCAGTTGAAAAAATATTGCTTTAATGCATCTTTCGTATTGACTCCTCTTTCTTTTTTAGCTGGTTCCTATTCAAGTATCAGCCTTTTGTTGCTCCGAGCTTTCCTTGAGTTAGCGCCATTCATCGAAATACATTTAAAACGTCCCTAAAGCTTTTATATAAGTGTCAGAATGAGTGCTAGATCTCAATCTGTCTGTCTGCATGAGTCAATTTAACAACATTTAAGGCTATATTGGGATCTGTGTATTCCCAGCAGTGCCTGTCTAATGACAACCATTTACTGAGATGATTTCCAAGAGAGTTTAAAAAACAGTAACTGTGGGAAACTTGGTTTGCAAACATATTAACACTAATAAAGCAATAAGTACCTACTGTCACGTAGGTTTATTTATTGTCTCTAATGGTTAATGCCTGCTGGTATTTATTTCAGTCTTTGCCGACCATGATCCACGCTGTTATTTTCTTTTAGCTAAATCACTATCAGAATCTTCATCAAAGCATATTAAACCTAATGTCTGGCCTTAATACTCTGAGGTGATATTTAATGTCTTTTGTCAATGGCTCTGAAGGCAACTCAGTATGTTTTAACAGTCATAGAGGTTCAAAAGTTTTATCCAACAGAGACAGAGACAGTGTTATACAGGCAAGTTGTGTGGTGAGCGAGCTCATAGCTAAGAAGCTGAAACTTCATTCAGAAGGAGGATTTGTCATGAGTGCCTTGTTGTTGTTACTGTGGAGCTGCTCGCACCGGATAAAAAAGGTTTTTTCCAATGTAACAGTTTGTCTTAAAGTATCGTCACAGAGTGGATTACTGATGTGACTGAACTTGTTTGAGGGTCCACAGGATGTTTCACCCCTCATCCAAGAGGCTTCTTCAGTTATAACTGACTGGCGCGGAGTCCCGGGTATTGATCGTGTTGCAGGATCGTTCAAAGCTTGGGAATTTTTGAGGTCACATGTGAGTCATTGATCTGCTCGGCCATCAAGTGAGTCCTCAGGGTCAGTGGTGTGAATGGATGTTAAGCCGCCTGAAGAGGGATCTCAGGGCTGCATTGTAAGTGGCTGGTTAGTGGCATCATAGACCACCTCTGCTGTTCGGCGATGGTTGTTTCAGTTTGACGAAGAGAGCTTCTTAATGCCTGGGACTCCCCATCAGTCAGTTAAACTGAAGAAGCCTCGTGGCTGAGAGGCGAAACGTCTAAGTTGCCTTTGTAAAGCACGTAGAGGTACCATAACCGGGATGAATGACAATCTTCAAAGACAGAGCTGATGTGGCTCACTGCACGATGCTTTTCTGGCATGTGATTTTAAATGACAGACATAGCAAATTTTCTGTTAGTGTGCGTGATTACTGCAGAGTTTGATATGAGGGAGGAATTACTGCCACTGGCACTGGGGTGAGGATTTGTTTGAGCAAGTTGTTTTGGCCATGAACAAATTTGAACTACCACTTGAAAGGCTGGATTACACCATGGTGACTATCGCTTTAATGTCTCTGGGTGAAAGAGGTCATTGTGGGGAATGTTGCAAATCAATGAGCAGGACTCATTTACAGCAGTATTGGATTTTATATAATCATCAAAGTGATGAATTATGTTGACTTGTCAGGCAATCAGTTAGAAAAATCAATCAAAGACACACATCCTTGTCTCATTACTCTTAACAATTTGTAAATGCATTTCGTTTTGCATTGTATGTACTTTTTTTTTTCATATGAAATTCCATATAGCTGATCACGCACTCCCTACATGTGTGCTGCTAACATGCAGTAAAAGCACAGAGTCCTATCACTGCTCGCCGCAGAAACACATGCCCAGCAGTCAGACATGCAAACAGTCACACCCTGTGCACCCTCATCCATCATGCTGCTCACGGACTGCATGGACAGTGTTATTGGTCGGAGCCAGAGGCATACAGATGTCTGTTCACATGAGCAGCCTCCGTTACGGCAAACAGGACTTAATCGTCTTTCTGCACCCAGCGGCAGCCCATGAATCATACACAAGGCTACACAGACACTGGGCAGCTTCACCGGCTCATGATGAACTGTGTTTAGCTTGCTCTGCGACGAGAACCATGAGAATCAATCAGCCTCTGTTCTAAACTGTTGACCACAAGTGTGCAGGTTTCATGTTGACATTTGCTGGAAATATGGTGACACGACTGTTTATTCGCTCCAGGCCTGTTCCAAAGATATACAAAGTTCATACTGGTGCTTATAGAGCAGCTTTAAATGTCCAGCCAAGTTACTGGTCTCTTAATGTCTGTTAGCATTCCAAAATTACCAATTTGACGCATTAAACACCGAAACCCAGAGGAAACATTTACTTGAGACAACGAGCAGGGAATTGGCTGTAAACTGTAATAAATCCTCATCCAGTTTCATTTTTATAAACCCTTGCTTTTTCCGTTTTACTTCACAGAAATTAATAGCCTTCGCCCTTTGTCTCTCAATCACTTTGCTTTAATGTGTTTTACTGTGCTCTTAACTAAATCAAATGGAACTGAATTAGGTTCATGTTTATCTATCAAGATTCATCATTCTCCCATAGAAAGGCGGCTGTGGCCCCCGAATGATACAAGAGTGGAGGTGGTATTCACAGGCTGATGTTGGAACCCATAAGACAGCATTAAAAGGAGAAACATCTAAAATGGTTAATATAATCTTCAAAACGACACACGCATACACACCACGTGTGTTTTCTAGATTGCAGATGTTGTAATGTTTGGCCTCAGAGAAACGACAGATTTCTCTTTTGCTGCATCATTAAATCTGAGCTTTTCTATTCACAGAGACACATTAAAGCCAAAAGATGTCACGACGCTTGGTCTTCAGAGATGTTTCACCATCATTGTGTTCTTATCATGTCATGTTATCTCGGTCAAACCTGCCATAGGACTCTCCTCCGCCTGGTCGCGGTTGTTGCTATGGTGAAGCACGATCCTCACACATGAAAACAGTTATCAGTTGATTAACATTGAGGCACATTTGAACGGCTCCATGTTGCGTGCTATATTCGTGGACTGAGGACGTGCTGTGTGGGCAGAATGCTTTTTCTCTCCGCAGATGTCCCACATGGGTTCACGTCAATCAGCGCTGCAGCGTAGCTTTAATCGAGCAAGAAGGAAACGCGGCTCGGACATTATTGGCAGTCAGAAATAATGGGTCCAGTGTTCGTCCTTTGTTGTTGAACAGCTGGGGTTGGCCTCCGTCAGACCAATTACACGGACAGCACATGCAGCATTTATTTACACTTTGATCTGGTGTTTAAACATGCATGTGAATAGTGATTAAGAGGTCTGACCGCGACTGAAATAGTAAGAAATACATCCAAGCATACAGTCAGGCGTGTCACATCCATGCTTCTTTTTTTTCTTATTCTGTTTTTGTCATGCTAACTGAAACATCTCAACATCTACAGGATGGACTTTCATGACATTTTGTAGCCGCCTGACTTGGGAGTTCACGCAACAGAGTCACATGAGAAATGTCTTCACAACTGTTGCATGGATTTCCGGAAAATATGCTTTAGAAATTTGGATTTTAACAGCTTAGGTGATCCCCCAGCGTCCTCCTTTAGCGCCACCAACAGGTCATTGTTTTTGTTTAATAATTTTGCTTGTATCTAAATAAGTTATCTAGTTACATTTAACACTAAGGAAAGAAAAGAACAAAGAAAAAAGAAGAGCAATGAGTTATAACAATTACAGAAAAGCACAAAGACAGTCAGACACTGGCTTTTCATCATGTAGAAGTCAAATATTCAAAAAGTCCTCTCTTCAAGTTGAACATCATATAAATATATCAAGATAATATATAATTTGCTTTTGAGGTGTTGTTGGTGGGTACTCAGATTTCCAGTTGTGCTTGTTCTTGCAGCTAAAGGTGCAAGATCAATATGTTTGTTCTTGAACGGGTCCTAAGGGTCTGAACTGCTGACCTCAAATGAAAACAATTTTATATTAATTGCAAAGGTCCTAAAGGGTATTAACACAAGACCACATATGCCCTTCTGCTTTTTATAGCACCAACAGAAAAAAACACGTCAGAGTTCATTCTGTGCAGCTTTTCGTGCTGGAGTGAAATATATTCTGTGTGAAGTGGTAATTTATGTACAGCGCATTGTGGAAGCAGTTCTGAATTTTCCAGCAGAAAAAGGATCATTCATCCCTACATAAGCTAAGCTCTAAGTCCCTTCGTCTCTTTGTCCACGTTTGTCTTTTCCAGCAAATTTGTACACAGCTTGGAGATGCCTTTCCTCAGCTTAATGCAGAGAGCCTCCTGTTGACTGAGCCATGTGGCTGACTTCAAAAAAATCTAAGGACATGCCATCATCAAAAAGGTGGTCACTCACTGATGTCATGTATCGGCATCATTCTGATCATCACAAGGACCCAAAACGAAAAGAAAAAGAAATCTCACTCAGAAGAATAAGGAGCAGTCAAAAAGCCGTTTCTGTGCTTCTGCATTACATTTTCAGCAGCAGATGAGGCTCATTATGGAGCCAGGCTGCAGGCAATTGTAATTTTCTTTTGAATAGTTTTTCATACAGAATTCATAGAAGATTATTTGAGGTCTTCAGTCAAATTTGCCAAAATGGCCACATTAAGCTCTGTTGAATTTGTGCATTTTAAAACAACCAATCTTCAGCTGCCCCACTCATTTAAGAGCATTTTTGTATGTGTTGAAATTACTAAATTAACAGTGTTGCAATGGTACAGTGTGTGTCAAATGATTTCACTGTTTGAGCAATGCACTCCAGAGGACATCCTGTGAGACCATGTGATGAGTTTGTAAACCAGCTTCTCGTCGGTATCGTCTCAGGGATAATTTACCGTCATTGTCAAATCTGTTTTTCTCATTTAAGGAGAGATAAAGACAGATGAGACACAGGGAGATGGAGGGCGACTCTCTTCCCCAGGTGGGAACCACAGCTAATGGGTAAATGGAAGGCAATGAATTATACATGATTTCACTGAAAGGACTGTTTCGGACGATTTTAAGGTCCATTACCGCATATTTATCTGCCGCCTCTGTGCTTCAGTGGTCCAGGAAAAGAATAAATCAAGGTAGTTTAGAGGCAGATTGAACACTTTCTGCTGCATTGTTTATTCACAGAAGCAGCGTAATGAAGATTTTTGTCTGGCCTCTCTGAGGCTTTGCTGTCACTTTCACTTCCTGTCGATAGTACGCTGAATATTTGCTGTAAACATTTTAATTCGACGTCTGTTTACTGACATTTAATGAGACGATGTCCTTATCTTTTGTCTATGTGGAATGAGCAGAGCTTCAATTGTCTTGTCAAAGTGTTCATCCAATATGAGAAACCATCCGCGGGAGATGCATATCCTCTTTATGAGTGATACTTATCAAATGACTGTTGCTGGCATGGGAATTAATTTTACGCTTTATAAAGAAATAATGTGTTAGATATCTCAGTAAATGTCCATTTGGTAACTCTGTGTTGTCAATTAATGTAACACAGTAGTCATTTAAGCTCATAAAAGTGTTTTCTCTTTTCCAGGTAACATCATCTCGTGCTACTCTGCAGCCCATAAATTACCTTTATGTGCAGCTAATTTACCACAGCAAGTGTGTTTTTAAATGTAATACCACCCGAGTGTGATTTTTTATCAACATAATGAGAAAATTATTGATAGGACATATTGCAAAACATTTGCTAACGGCAATCAATATCTGCTCATTTCAACTACAACGCCATTAACCTTTACGCTCTTGCATCAGCTGGTTAAGGTGAGGTAGAGATGGTGTAGGCCATGCATACAGGTTTCTTTTTCTTGACAGGCAGACAACACACGTCCTCAACAACAGACTGCAGGCAGGGAAAGGAACGGCAGAGCAGCTGATGAAAGGAGAAATAACGGCACACAGCTGTGCATCTTTGTACTTAAAGCCGTCTGTCTGCTGTCCTCGTCTCACTGCAGCATCGGTTTGCTTCGACACACACCGGCATAATGTCTCCTCTCTCAGATATATAAAGTTTAAAGGAATGCATCCAAAGCAAGGTCTGATTACTGATCCGCTGCACGTTTGCACGCATTTACACGAACCACCATGACCACAAAACGAACATACAGTCCACACCACAGTCGAGCAACAATTATCTCAGATTGTTAATTCTACTGTATGTTTCTTCCTATTGCAGAAATATATCCGGTTTCAGAAATCTAAATTACAAAGATGCCATAGGGATCTTGCAATATTATTACATCAGAGCATAATGACAATAAATGGGTGATCAGTGTGGCAAAACCTCGAGGGCAAAGAATAAATTAAAGCTGGGAACTCATTAATAAAATACCTCATTCAGTTAATGTGGATGGGATGAAGCCATTCACCCCCATACAGCATGCTGTTCATGCATAAGCTTCAGACATACGACACACAGGAGAAACGCAAGCAATCATCATCTGCAGCCATGTTATCAACAGTCACACAGTCAATCAGGGGCCGTTGGAAATTACCTGCAGCTCCAGCTCACTACTCAGCGTAGAGCGACAGGTTTTACTTCATCTCGCGGTGTCTCGTCAGTCCCTGCGCAAATAAAGCCTGAAATAACAAACTCACTAAGCTGCCAGTGTTAAAGTTAATTTAAATTTAATGAACTAACTGTCGTGTCTGGTTGTTAAGAGGATTTGGGATTATTGAGGAGAGTGCGAGAACAAAGCAGAAGTAAATTAGCTCGCAGGTAGAATGACAGTTTAATAAAGTGAAGGCCAGAGGGCGCGCTGTATCATTGTCACTTTGTGTATCCAGATTAATTCAGTAGTGGTATGGCCGAGTTAGATGAGATGCCAGTGCAGCTCTGAAGCTTCATAATTAACATCCTGTAACACGTCTGTTTAATCTGTTACAGAAAGTGTAATTTCGCTCTCTTACGGAGGTTGTGTGTCAGACTGTTTCTTGGCCACAACCAGTAACTTCCTTGAGTCTTCCCTGGTTGCTTGATAACTGCTAAAAGACAAGAAGTAGCCTGGCATTTAACCCTATTGTTATTTTTACACTTCTTAAGATTCAAGGAACGAGGTGTCAAGTGTGAATTAGTGAGCTTTTGAGGTGATGCTATGTGTCACTGTGTCTCCTGATTCCAGCTTCTATGCTAAGCTAAGCTAAGCTAACCAGCTGTGGGGTCCTCTTTTATGGACAGGCAGGACAGAGGTATCAATGTTCTCATCTGACTATCGCCTAGATAGAAGAAAGAATACAATCTGAATATCTGATGTTTTAAGATTAAGAAGTGAAAGTTGAATTTAAGTGCCTTTCACCGGCAGAATCTAATTCCCAGTTAGTTTCATTATAGCTTCATTATTTGGGCTGATTAGCTCTTTACTGAGTAATGCCGCTCCGTGGAGCTCTATAATCACTCGCAGGCATATTGACCTCATCGTGGGACTCAGCAGTGGAAATCCTCTTCACATTTGACATTATGAAAAACAAAAGCAGCTTGATTAAAATGCCATGCTTCACTCAAACTTGTCAGACGTTCAGGTGGGTCTCAAGCTGCGGGCTGTGGCTGAACTTTTCACTTCATTTTAAACCATTTTTTCCCACATATTTTCTCTGTTTTTTCTCACAAACGCTGGATGTCATGTAGTGTGTTAGTCCAAAAGGAATAACTGGATCATGACTGTTGCTTACATATTTCATGTAGGTCGTTGGGCTGCGGGCAATGATGTGCAAAAATCATGAATCAGATGTTTTTGACGTGATCCAGCTTCACCTGCACGTCGTTGCAATGTGGAAACATTATAAACATAATCATAAACGTAGTATATTTCTTTGCTGGCATGAGCTCTAAACAGTCGAGCCATTTCGAAGGTCTGTGTTCCATCCTCTCCACTAATGGATCCACGCTCTTTCTTCTCTTTCCTATAAACACCCCACTATCCTCCATATTCTTTGAACGACCACAGTTTCTTGCTGACTGAAAGGATATTTTCGATTGATAAAAGGGGCAGTCCTTGAATCCAGTCCTTTGATCACCCATCACTCAGATGACAAAAAGCTACTGTAGAGTGAGACGCAGGTTTACTTCTTTGTGCTTTGTGACTTCTTTTTCAGTACAGTTGAAACTGGACTTTCAGTGCATCTTTGATGGAGTCTTTTTAGTCATTTTCAAGCAATTCTGTGTGCATTTATGTTTCCAAATTGGTTCAGGAAGGGGCCTGAATTATTCACAAAACATTCCAGGGCACCTTCTATGATTGCCACTCATCTGGAGAAAGAGGAGAAGAACTTCAACTGTGCCTTCAAATTCTGTTCAAAAGACAGGTGTTCAGCGATTCAGGCTGTTCCTGTGCAAAGACCACCTTTTTATTCAGCTGAAGAAGTAGGAAAATTTTCTCAACCAAGAAAAAAACCCCTTAGTTCTGCAGTTATAGCAATCTGAGGGCACTGTTTTCATTAACAGTTTCCAGGAAACAGAGTGTAACTACATAGAACTAGATTATTAGAATCAGGCGGACCCTTCTGAATTCAGACCTAATCAAAGACTTTAGTTTGAAGATGAGATCAAACATTTCAAACTCAAACTGAATCCACTCCTTTCTCATTCTTCCTTATCTCCCCCCTCTTTCTGTCATGAATGGATTAATGAATAGGCCTACAGCGTCCAGGGGCCCAACGGGTCAGGGGGCCTCTGGGCCAGAGCCTCTGTTTGAAGTGACTGTAAACAGTTTGTGTAGGAAACTGAGATGTCCTGATTATGTTTTTTGCTCCTACACAGAGACTATAAAGACTGACTACAAAGAGACTCAAAATAACTACTTAGATGCAAAACAACTACAAAAGGAATGACTACAAAAAGACTAAAAACAACTACAAAGACCCAAAACATGCACAAAGACTCAAAACGACCACAAAGAGAAACAAAAAGACTACAAATAGATGCAACATGACTACAAAGGCTCAAGACGACCACAGAAAGACACAACAGAGCTACAAAGAGTCATTTGTAAACAGTGCAGGTGTCCTTTTACTCGTCTGTCCTCAGGGCCTGATGTTTCATAATAAATCCCTGCTTTCTGTGCAGGTACACTAAAATGAAGACCGCCACCAACATCTACATCTTCAACCTCGCTCTGGCTGATGCCTTGGTCACGAGCACGCTACCTTTCCAGAGCGTCAACTACCTGATGGGGACCTGGCCGTTTGGGGACACGCTGTGCAAGATGGTGATGTCAATCGACTACTACAACATGTTCACCTCTATCTTCACGCTCACCACCATGAGCATCGACCGCTACGTCGCTGTGTGCCACCCGGTCAAAGCGCTGGACTTCAGGACGCCACATAACGCCAAGATAGTCAACGTCTGCAACTGGATTCTCTCGTCGGCCATCGGACTGCCTGTCATGTTCATGGCCTCCACCGCCGTCACTCGTAAGCATGCACACACACGTGCACAATTCATACACTCATACGTGTCAAAAAGGAGCATCCGACCCTCAGACCGCACTCATGGACGACAAAGCTGAACTTGTAGGGTCGTCAAAAGCGTTGTTTTTTCTCTAAGTCATCAGCAGATGATGAGTTCAACGAGGGCTCGGAAGCAAATACAAACTCAAAACAGCAAGAAAACACAGTCAGTTCATTTTCTTCATTTCAGCCTTAAAGAGCAATTATGTACTCCAGCAAACTCTATAAAAGGAAACACACCATAGGAGCTGTTTAGGTTCCTCTGTGTAAGTGCACAAAAGAACTGTTTAATGCTATATGCCTGGCTAATGACTAAAATAACTGTCCACATAGTCACAGAGCTACCTGCACAGAGACAGGCGTCTCTGACACAGTGTCTCCGTGTAATTGCAGTGGTAATGGAGAGAAAACTGCTGAAGCTGCTGAAGTGTGAATCCACTCTGTTTGGAAGAGAGAAAGTAATGAAAAGCTTAAAAAAAACCCCCCAAACCTCTAAGTTATCTCTGCACAGGTAGCTAAAAACAGTTTTTGTGAGGCTGAATAAGACATACAGTATATATACTTCAATAGATCTCCCTTGTGTATGATAATCATTTTAATCTGGCAGTATATGGTAGATGAATACATACAAACCAACATATCAGTTACACTGAGTGCATTTACACCTACTGGCATCAAGATAATGGAAACAGACTGCCTTCATATCATATATGCTAAATCTGAAAAGATCCCAATTAATTGGATCTATGCACACAAAGTCCCAAACAGGATAAACATAACCTGCAAAAACACAGCAAATATATTAGAATATGAACCATTTTTGTCCACCAGTTGTGGTATTTTATGGACAGTAGAGAGACTACAGAAAATAAAGGGAGGAAGATGGAGACTGAAATGCAACAAACAGTCGGACTCGAACCAGCGATGTTGTGGCTCATGGTCAAAATAATAACCTCTGGGCAACCGTGGCCCCTGTGCAATGTTCAGTTTCAAGAGAAAAACTTGAAACTTGTCCGTTAACCCCGTTAAAGACAGACAGACACAAAATAAAGGGCTGAAACAATTTGTCTGTTAGTCACTGTGGGATGATGGGAATCAATGTCACTCAGGAGGTGGCTGAGCCCAAAAACTGAGCTAAAAGGAGAGCGAATAATGGACTACCTATTCGTCACTACTATTGTTCGATATCTGCTGGATGTGTAAATAAGTAACTGTCTGCAAACAAGTGATTGTCGCAATATCAACGTAAAAAAGTGAAGCATCTTCATTTTGTGTTCGCATTCGGTTACCACTGCCCCCAAATGGCCAGTGACCAGTGATTGGTTCCAGCTTCTTAAATGCGAGATTTTGATGCTTCTCTCTGTTTTATATCATTGATTGAACATTTAAAGACTAAATGATCAGTTAATCATAGAAATAATAATTATTAGTTGGTTGGGCAGGGCCTCTCTGTGTGAAGTTTGCATGTTCTTCCCGTGCATGCGTGGGTTCTCTCCGGGCACTCCGGCTTCCTCCCACAGACCAAAAACATGCGCATTAGGTGAATTGGTGACTCTAAATTGTCCGTAGGTGTGAGTGTGAGTGTGAATGGTTGTCTGTCTGTGTGTTTGTCTATGTTGCCCTGCGATCGGCTGGTGACCGGTTCAGGGTGTACCCCGCCTCTCGCCCATTGCTAGCTGGGATAGGATCCAGCCCCCCGCAACCCCGAAAGGGATACGCGGGTATAGAAGATGAATGAATGAATGAATGAGTTGCACCCGTAAATACTGTTATTACGCTTGTACAATACAACATTTGGCTGCACTTTGTACATCTGGATCAAACAAACACATTTCAAAGGAAGAACAGATGTGTAAAAAGAACAAGAGAAGAGAAAATAGAGTGGAAGTAATGAATGTTTGTGGGTTTACCTGTGAACATGTGAACATACATGTGTGCTCTCGTGTCTCCTCATCCTGCACAGCCTCCAGAATTGTTGACTGCAAGCTGATTTTCCCCCACCCATCCTGGTACTGGGACACCCTGCTGAAGATCTGCGTGTTCATCTTCGCCTTCATCATGCCCGTCCTCATCATCACCGTCTGTTACGGGCTCATGATCCTTCGGCTCAAGAGCGTGCGCATGCTGTCGGGCTCCCAGGTTAAGAAAAATCAGTTTTTCTCACACAAACATGAGCTGTTTTCCACAGTCAGTGCCAAAGGCGTTCACATCAATGCAAATGAGATTCTGGGAATGTAAGCATTAGTGAACAGTTTGTGAAAATTCAGAAGCTTGGGTCTAACTCCATGGCCTATTTACTGAATAATTAATTGATTTTATCTTTCAGAATACTGAAGCAAAATAGAGGGCGGCCTGGAGCATGCATGCAAATTAAGGTGCGCTCATAGCTCTCGAGAGAAAACAATTAGAGAAAATCAACTTAAGCCTGAGGTTGTGGCTCAGTTTTAATTAATTGCAGTAGAAGGTGAAATGACCCAGCAACAATAATTTCACACTCAGTATTCGAGGAAATGTTCCGAGCACGGGCTGCAGAACGTGTGCGCATTCTAATGAGGATGCATTTACAGCAGAGACAAGTGGGGCCGTCATCATTTTTACTTCCTCTCTGCCTCCTGATTGTCTCACGTTTACCTCTCCTGCCTCTAACCATCTTCACCCGTCCCTCCTGTCTACAACACTAAACCATCGACCTCCTTCACACACACACAGGAGAAGGACAGGAACCTGCGTCGGATCACCCGCATGGTCCTGGTGGTGGTTGCCGTCTTCATCATATGCTGGACGCCCATCCACATCTTCGTCATCATCACAGCTCTCATCAATATCCCCAGTTCCACGCTGCAGACTATCACCTGGCACTTCTGCATCGCCCTGGGCTACACCAACAGGTTCGCACTGTAGTATCAAATCTATTACTTCTAAAAATCCAGGTATGATAATTCAGATAAATAATTAGGGAATTATTGATTTTCTTTTTTATGGTTTTAACCACTTTGAACTCTGGTTAGTGCCATTTCTGTGTGTGTGTGTGTATGTGTGTGTGTGTGTGTGTGTGTGTGTGTGTGTGTGTGCACTCACCTCTGCCACACCTGTATTTTTGTTATTGAGGTCACTGTCCTACATTTGCACACAAAGTGGTTTTTATCAGTGAAATGCATGAAGTGGTGTTGTGGGAAAGTCTGGTTAAATGTAGATAACAGAATACTTATTATGAGCAGGGAGGCGTGTTTAACAGATAAGATGGTGTTGACTTTTTGATAACGTATATTTGTTGATGCACGTTTTTCTACAATGACTCAAGTTCACTTGTAGCTTTCAATCATCAGACTGTACATAAACGTCAAAAACTTGGACCTTGTTCTTGCCCCCTGCAGCAGTCTGAACCCGGTTCTTTACGGCTACCTGGATGAGAACTTCAAGCGTTGTTTCCGTGAGTTCTGCACCCCGAGTCCATCGGTGCTGGAGATGCAGAACTCGTCCCGGACCGGAGCCACGAGTCGCAAGCTCCCACAGCGTGAACCGAACAGTGCAAACATTGGAGGAAGGTCCAATCAACAGGTAGACAAGTCTGTGAGCAGACATTCAGGGCACATGTGGACATACTGTACGCTGTGTGACATAAACATGCTTGTCCTCTCCAGGTATGACTAGCCTTGGAGGGGTCGTCGGTGGACTCTCGCTGTTGCGGCGGCGCGGCCAACGACGATCTCAACTCAGAAGTCACGCAGGTCACCACGGGGCTCTGACCACACGCACACACAAACAAAAAGCGAGACCCGATAGCACAGACCATTTTAACAATGTAAGGGAAGCTTAACTGCAGCGCTGCGTCAGATCACTAACTGCATGGCTGTGCAAGGCTTTTACTCTCACTGAATCAGAAATGGGTTGAGCTAGACTGAACAGAGAAGCAAGCATCATTACAATAACATGGCCTCATTACTGAAGAGCTTGTTGCACTAAATTGTGCATTAACGCTATTACAACTTTTCAAAACTCTAATCTAGTTTTCATTATTTTTATTGTTGATATGACATTAAAGAGTATATAGACTGAATATGTGCAGCAAAGACACATCTATAAAAGCCAACACTTGTTGTTGCACACACTAATATGATGTTCTGTTCTCTGCTCTGTACAAAGCTGCCTCATTGATCTAAACCTCCCACCGTAACCCTTATTGTAATTCTCTAGGTTTAAAAAAAAGATCAGAATATTATCCTGTGGTTTTTTTTTGTTTTTGTTTTTGTTTGTATGACTTTGACTCAACCTGTCGATTTTTCCTCCTGATGTTTTCTTTTTCAACTGTTTGCACATGTGAGAGGACAGTTCAGGAAATGTGGATTTATGGTATAGTCTTTCCTTTCCTTTCCTTTCCTTTCCTTTCCTTTCCTCTCTGTCTATATACATTCTGTCTCGTTAAAGAACTTTTCTACCTTTTTGCTGGACTCATCATTAAGTAGACATACAGTAGAGCTCTGCATGTTCTCTCTGTTGAATCTGACAAACTTCTGAATGTACAGAAGGAAAACCAGCTGTGTTTCTCACACTGGATCCTTGTGCTGAACTGTGGATCCTCTAAACCAGCAAAGAAGACGCATCCGCCTGTTTGCACAGAGCGTGCTATCGTGGCATATAGTGCGGACATATGGCACTGCCAGTGTATGATTAACTACATCTTAACGGCCATTACACAAAGTATGGGCTTAAATGGAGTCACTTGTGAGCCAAGCAGGATTGTACATCTGTTGTGATCATTAGAATTGCTTGTGCTTACGTGTTGTGCTGTATGCTATACTTGCCAGTTGCCTTTACAGTAACTCTCCTCGATGTTCTATGTATCAGTATTTTTTTAATCGGCCTGTAAAGATGAACATGATTGTATTAATCTCTCATGTGAAATACTGTATGTATTGTGTTGCTTTTTTATAAACATGAAATCATGAACTCGCCCGAAAAGAATTTGGTGGACCAGCAAGTCTTCGAAACAGAAGTGAAGAGATAAACTGCTTGAAAATATGGCAAAATTGTCTAAGATTAAAATATTACAGCAGCTGAGTTTGGACGGTATGTGGCATCAGGCGTCTTGTGCTGTATTTGATGTACAATATGTTTCATCTCACAACACATTATGCTCACAAAGCAAATTTTGAGGAGCCAGCTGTCACTTTCTTACACGATGAAAAAAAATATTTGGCACGAAGCTCCTGAGTTTGTATGTTCTCACCACGTTCATGCTTTTCTGGGTGGTCTGAAAAGTCCAAAAAAATGCAGTTAAAGTGGCTCTAAAGTGCCCGTAGCTGTGAGAAAGACTGTGCAGTTGTTAGTCTGCACTCCAGCAGCTCAAGCCAGAATCACCCAAGACCGAGTTACATTCATCAAACACACCGGTTAGTCCTCATCTTAAAAGCTTATTTAACATTGAAAGTGAAATCCTACTGTTTAAAATGACAATAAAAAAGCTTTTATAGCTAAACCGCTCAATGGGCTGATTTTAGAACAAATGGTTTTACATTTTTCCTGAGTATACAAGAAATACTAGGAGCTAATTAGTTAATTTCCATGTCCTGCATGGATCATTAACTGGTGTGGGTGCTGGATTTCTGCCCAGGAGACATTCAGCTTCAGCCTCAGTCTTTGAGCACGATACTCACATAGCCATGAAGTTCGTAGTTAAGTCCTTATTAACAAGACTCTCATTTAAAAACGAGTCAGAGGGAAAACATTAAAAAGTCTGAAACAGCGTTAATTACTTGTCACTTCTGGCGGCTACGTCAACGGACACTGCTGGGTATGAGAAGTGTAGAAGGTGACATTTGACTTTAATGTAACATGAACCTAAAGCCACATTTTGCAGCAGACACATTTGATGCAACATACTCTTGAAGGTAAATTTAAATAAAATCTGTACACACGGCACCATCAAACTCATTTTTATCATTTGCTCGTTTTCTGACTCAGTCGTGACTCGTATTCTAATCTTGAAATGCCATTTCTTGTAATCTGATGTACAGACGATAATTTCTGATTTATGGACGACACTCTGTGACACAATACATATAATTTTTACTGTTAATCAGCGCAATGGAATAAAATGTAACTCTGAATCTCACTGAATGCCTTTTCTCTTGCATCTGAATAAAGTGTCATCAGCATCGTGGTCTGTCCTTTTTTTTCCCCGTCTATCACTTGATGATGTAAAAGCTTATTATTATTGTGACATTAGGTGATCTTTATTTCAGCCATAAGGCGCTGCATCAGTGTAACTTATCTGTTCCTGTTCAACTTTCCTAGTACGACATGCCAGTGAGCGAGCAGGCTCGACACCAGGACCCTGGAACTAGTACATCAAAGTGTCTACCTACCCCTGTGTTGAGATAAATGTCCACGTCTTAAGTGAAATCCTTTGAAAACCACAGAACACTCAAGTGGAGTTCTGTGAGATTGACAGAATGAGGGCAGGGAGCAATTACAGACAGTTAAAGGGCATACGTGCTCTAATCTGTCATTGTTGTTACTGCACAGTGCATGATGGGATAAGAAGTAATATAATTTTAAACAATTCCTTCCAATTCTAAACTACATAATGTTCAAGGACTTATGCATGAAAGCGAGCCATCTGCCATCCTTCATTCTTCCCATTTCAGAGCATTTTCAATCAAGCATTGTTCTCTATTATTAGGCCTAATTAAGAGCAGGTTCATTTCATTTTCATTCCTCTGCTCGTGTCTGACCCTGCCCCCTCACTCAGCAAGTGGCCACTGGCTTGACATATGGTGCTACGTATTACCAAGTGTCGACGGGAAGTGAAAGAACGGAACCAACGGACCGAAACCGGCTCCCACACCATTTCATCTTGTCGCACTGGGATCGGGGTTGCCATGATTGCAGTAAGCCAAAACAGTCGTGTGAGAACACCATGAACCCACACGGTCTGTGAGGTCACCGTGCATTCACTGTGTGTGCATGTGTTCACGTGGATGCATGCATGTGTAAGTGTGCACGAGGTGCTCACCCTGGTGAGAAAACACCGTCAGCACCGTCTCGGGGCTGCGTAGGTGTGTTTGCAGCGTTTATGTCTGCATACATGCCCTCGACTCTGTCATGTCATGTACGGGGCTGTTGCGGAGGCAGGCGTCATGTTATTGGAGTTGGCAGCATGATTAGTTCTGTCATAGCGATTAATATCAAGTGCCGTTGAATGTCCCCTCTTCCCGCAGAGCCGGCGCCCTCTCTCAGACACGATGTTGTGGAGCTGCCCTTGTCTGTACAGAAAACTAATCAACCAAACCAAAGTTACATGACCTCTTGTCTTGATCAGAAAAAAAGCTGCAAAGCATAAAAAAAAAATCCCTACAGACATTCCTGTATGGAACCTTAATGTGCTGCTTTGCTCAGAAGGAACAGCTGATAATTCATGCAAATGTGCCCGTTCTGTTAATGTTCTGTCTAAATTGGACATATTTGATAAGGTTAATCATATTATTATGATGCATGCTAACAATCACTCTGCACACGGTCACTGTATATATCCATGATCTGACATCACTGATTAAAGGTGCATGTTCTGTACATCATGTCATCTGTGACAGGCATGGCCTAAATGATGAGCTTCAGCGCTGTATCTGTGCTTATAGGTAATGTGATTCCTGTTCATGTGAGAAAGTCATCCAGTTCTCCGGATGTTCTGGTCGTCTGCTCTATACTGTCTCTTCAGTTCCGAAGGCTTCGGGGGAAAAGCCAAAGGCATGAATATTGTTTTATCTTTGCCGCAGCTACAAGTAGCTTTGCTCAGGTTATAACCGAAGCCTCGAGCAAAGAAGCTTTCGACTGATTGTAGCATGTGATCAGTGGGGAAAATAACGAGTTTTTGATAGCAAATAAACATAAATCCTATATGAAACCCCAAACAGCCAGCACATGAAAGAGTGGGATTATATGTTCAGAGCCGTGCCAAATCCGATTTAAGTCCTCCAGGCCTTGATGCTCCAGCAGCTCAGCACTGTCATAGAGCAATAGTTTCCTCGAGCTATTTCACACCTTGATAAATGGCTAACCGGCTCCCATCATCTGACTGAGAGGAACATTGCGTTTTTGCTGGTGTGTCTTACAGGGAGATGGAGGGGCGGCTGCAGGAGAGATAAACCCAGGTGCGTTGGGGAGATTAAAATCGTGGATTGTCCTTAAAACAGAGACAGGAAGTAAGACAAATAAACAGACCAGCCAGTTGGTCGAGCTAATGTATCAGTAAGCAAATGAGAGGGACAGACCGCTGAGTCCTGTAAAACTGCCATCCACCTCATTACTCTGTCCGCCAGTGAACCAGCGGTCCAGGAAGAGCAGCAGCTTGACCAATGAGCCGCCTCGGTTTGTCCGTCGACCAACCAGCCAACGCTATAAAAACCCTACAGGGTGTAGTTTGTTTTTACTTCCTCTCTCTATCTGCCTCCGACTGCTGGTGGTTGGGAATGAGCTCCGTCTTAGGCAGTTGGTTTAAATCACTGGAAATATCGCTGACTCTGTATTTTACATGGCTATCACTCAGCAGGACTGTGAGGCACGAGAGTCATCCAGTCAGGCAATATTCCCATCAATCCACCTGATTTCATTACCCTTTCTTCCTGCTGGTGCTGCGCTTTGCAGTTCCCAGGTCTGCTCCCTAAAAGATAGGCTATCAACGTTTGATTATCGTGCCCCTGTGACTATTACTCTACCATAGATGGAGCTCTGCGAAGAGGTGAGATGAAACTACATCTACCTGGTTTGTGTCAGAGTGCAAAATCAAAACACAAAAAGAATGAATCTGTACTCTTACGTGTCACCATACATGCACACACAGTATATAAACACACAGGTCTGCAAGCGCGATCCCTCAGTGCACCACATAAACCTTTTCTACCACAGTATCTTTTACAGACCTTGGAGCAGTTACACACTCGAGTACCTCGCTTAAAGGCTCTTCTGGAGGTGCACAGTACAGAGAAGATGTAACAGTTCAACCTGCATAGAGAGGCTCCACTTTTATTTTGCGTTTCTGCATTTCTTTTAAAGAGGCACTCCTCCCATTTTACAATTTTACATCCGTTTACTCGACACAGGGAACGACTCAGCATGGGAAAACAGTTGTTCAATGTCTTTACAGTTGCTTAAAACCAGGGTTTTTCAAAGAAAGCCTGAATCACAAATTGGGATGTGAGCTCAACTTGTCTCAGATTTCTCAAAGTCTAATGCTAATTTGGTGGAGTCATGATGAAAATCTCTAATATTGCTGTGTACTACATCTTAAGATCATACCTGGAATGAACTGAGAATCTTAATAGAGGCTAAATCCTTTTAGTTAACTGAGTTCATAAAGCATGTTGCTTTCTAGAGAAATGCCCTTGAAAGAAAAGCTCCATTTCAACATTATCTTCATTAATAACTCAGTTAATGCTGGAAACTTTAGCCTCCATTTATGTTGAATTTTATGCTTGCCTGTGGACAAATTTCACAGTCTTTCATGTTGACCTGACCTGCTGTGTGCAGACTGATAGACAGTTGAAAGGACTGAATTACTCTGAAGTGTGTCAAACACTGTCTCCATCCCAGTAATTAGTACCAAATTACATCCTCTTTTGCTGAAACCTCCCTTTGAATTTAGAGTTTCCTGTGAGCTCCTTTCTCAGAAACCACAGGAGCCATCAAACCTTTCTGTAATATTTGGTCTAAATTTGTCTTGCAGCCAAAACAAGCTGCACTTTGTTCAGTAAGGTTCGTCCACTTACAACACGACATGGTTTTGTTTTTTCTCCACATCTCCATCTCTACAGTGTCCACCAATTAAAATGTACTGCCTGTTATGCAAATTGTTGAATATTGAGGCAGTGCTACAGACTAAAGTGTACTAGAAACTCAAGAAAAGGTCTGTTTATAATTCTCACTATCAGACACAAAAAGGGCAGCATAATGTAACCGGCTGTACTAACAGCTTCTCATTCTCCTGCTTCAAGTGGATGTCATTGGACTAATTATCTACATACGGTGTAATTGCACCTTTATTCTCATTCTGATGCAAATCGCACATCTTTTCAACTGTCTGAGAACTGAGATTCACTCCAGGTTTATCTCTAAAACCACATTGAACTGATTACCTTGCACAATACAACGAGCATGAAGATATGGAAACTAATCCAGGGTCACAGGATCCTCCGGGCATGCTTGCTTTTTTCTCTGTAATGAAATAAGGACGATATTGCGCCTCCACCACAGTGAAAGTGTCAAGTGGATTTGACCTAAGCAAACCCAGCAGCTTCTGCCAGGATGTGCTATCAGAAATGTAATCTCTGTCCCTGTAGATCTCCATGGTGCAGTGTTATAAATGGACCTTCATCATACCAAGTTATACTCATCAGGTATTTTTCTGCAGAGTGGGTGAGCAACACAGGCAATCAATAGTGACGCAGTCCTCATGAGGCCTCGTTGAATAGAATTTGCTTTGTAGTTTAACGACACATGAAGGTGAACCTCAAAGAAACGGTATTATAACGTATCACTGTGGAAAACAACACCTGTGCAAAAGTCAGGTAATCATTGTTCCCATCAGGGGACTGGAGCTGGAAATAAGCTTTGGCTACAAGAACATATTCAACACACGCTATTGAAACAGATTATGTGATTTACGTTAAATCACCTTTTGACGTTTCTTTTTATTAAAGAGTTTTAGGAATGAATGCACGGAGTATTCCTACTATATGTAAGATGAACAACAACTTCACTCCTAGAAACATGTTAGTTTAAACCCAAAATAAACATTTTATCATTCCAGCCAAACAGTAAACGTATGTGGAATTACAAAGTCACATATGAAGCTGCTGCATCATAACAGGTAATGAATTATGATTGTATTTCTGGCTTCTCTAGCAATATGTCTCTGGCAATGTTGGTCTGCCATTCATCATCTATTCAACAGCTTTTTCATAGCTATGAAACTGTGTTCAGATAAGTCCCACTTCAATATCTCATGGTAATACAGCAGGAGACTGACACTTTTGGTTTTGAGTGAAGTGTCTTGATGTACTGCGATGAAATTTGACACAGACATTCACTGTTACCAGAGGATTAAACCTCATTTTTCACTTTAATGATCACCTGCCTTTTCCTCTTCCACCTCTATTAGGTTCACTATTGGATGGCTGGATCCAACAACTGTTGGATAGATTGCCAGGAAATTGGGCACAGACATTCATGATCCCCTCTGGATGAATTGTAATAACTTTTCATCTACCACCATCATCAGGTATAAATTTTAATAACGTGTGTGTTATGATGATGATGATGATGATCAAATACAAAGTAATGTCATTCCCATCAGCCTCAGCTGTTCAGCACTAAGTACAGCCTCTCAAAAGACAGAATAACGTTGCATCCTGTTATTAAACCTTGTACAATGGTTACACTGACACACTGTGCATAATCATGATCGCGCCAATGAAGCTAATTTTTAATGTGATTTTGAAGGCGAGGACAAAATGTTACAGCCTTTGTTTCTACCCGGTTCATTTTACAGGGGAACACTACCGGAAGTCATCATCCACTTGCTTTGCGACGAAGTTCGAGTGAACCTCAGTATTATTTACGTCTTTTGCCTTCGCTTTTGAACGCTCTACATTTTGAGTGAGTATATTTTGCTTATCAAAGCTACATGATCACTAAGAAGCAGATATTTAGTTAAAACAGCAGCTCAAGTTACGGTTCGAGAAGACTTTTTTGGGCTAACGTCGGCTAGCTAACCTCACGTTCCTGTTAGCCAGAAAGCCATTGGAAGCAACGTTAGCATGCTAGCCGCTTCGAGCGCTAGCAAGCAATTCGAAGCGAGGGAGCTTATGACTTATTTTACGGTTGTATTGAGAAGTAAACTGGAAAGTACTTACTTTCACAATGACTGACATGCTATTGTTTTTTTTGTTTTTGTTTGGGGGGGGGGGGGGGGGGGTTTAGCCACATAGAAATATATGTGGCTCAGGATTTTTTTTCGTCATTGTGCTGTCCGTCTGCCTCTGCATTAACGCATACACTTCTTTATTTCCTTTTGTCCAGAGTCTCAGGGACTCTCATCTCAGCGAGAATGACGGACAGATACAACATCCACAGTCAGCTGGAGCACCTGCAGTCTAAGTACATCGGCACTGGACACGCCGACACCAGCAAATGGGAATGGCTGGTCAACCAGCACAGAGACTCTTATTGCTCCTACATGGGACATTTTGATCTGCTGAATTACTACTCTGTCGCTGAGAATGAGAGCAAAGCACGGGTCCGCTTCAATCTGATGGAGAAGATGCTTCAACCATGTGGACCACCAGCAGACAAACCCGACGATGCCTAGATTACACTGGAGTGAGCTATGGAGGGTTCTTTTCCCCCCTCAGGATGTTTTTGTAGGATGTGTTTTTTTGTTTTTATTATTTCTGACCATAAAATTATGACCCTGCCAACACTGAAAGGACTGTCTTCTTTCACAAGATACCTGGACTCAGACCTGGACTCTTTACATTGCTCGCATGTGGACCACTGAAAAGCATCGTCTTAAAGATGTAAACAGTAACAAGAGACGATGACAGAAAATGTCTACAAACTGGCGTCCTATCATCTGTCAAGTCTTTGCATTACCTGATGAAGCTGTTTTTCTGAAATGAAAGTTCTATTTTGTTTTGATTAAAATTTGTTTTCTCTATGTTGGCATGTTCACATCAAGACGTCTATATTCGATGGTTCATGGGTCAGTTTAGTCCAAGAGTCACCTGCTCAATCACACATTTGTTTGAAATGGAGTCATTTCTCATCTCAGAATCAGTATCCGGACCACATAAACATGAATGGCAATTGTAAGTAAAACCAGCTAATAGTGTTTATACCGTTGTTGGGTCTCGACAAGCAGCTTCAGTGGTTGGTTCAGATTCCCAGAGGCTGTATTGCTGCAGGAGGGTTCAACACCATAAGAGCACTATTGGTCCCAGATCCGGTGAACACGAAGGTCAAAGCATATACTTCATCAAATCATTTAGTGACCTCATGTCCTGTAAATAAATAAATAAGTTTCAGAAAAAAAGATAAGGGAAAGAAAATGACACTAAAAATGTAAAAAAAAAAAAAAAAAATAGGTGCATCAATATTTAAAAAAAAAAAAAAAAAAACAAGCTGAGAAAAAATACTAACTGAAGAAAAATGTGGACCGAAGTAAAAGTTTGGTCACCATTAACACTTAAGATGGTATATAGCGCAAAGTAATCAAAAATTCAACAATTTCTCAACATACGGGTCTTTGATACGTGTTGAAGCTAAAGATCAGTGTCAGATTGTGTTGATAAAAGCTCATATAATGCATATTACAACCCCATTTTCAGAGAAGCTGGGACACTAAAAGGTGAATAGAAACAGAATGTGATGATTTGCAAAACACTGAAACCCCATATTGAATTGAAAATAGAACAAAGATCGAATGTTGAAACTGAGAAATGTCTTTGTTTTGTTAAAATGATATCCTCATTTAAAATTTAATGCCAGCAAAATGTTTTTTAAAAGTTGGGACAAAGAACAAAAGACTGGAAAAGTTGTGAAACACTAAATGAAAAACACCTGGTGGAACGTCTCACAGGTAATTAGGTCAACTGGCAACAGGTGAGTAACCTGATTGGGTATAAAAAGAGCGTCCCAGAGAGGCCGAGTCTCTCTGAAGGAAAGATGGGGAGGGGTTCACCACTGTGACAGACTGTGCTGGCAAATAGTGCAGCAACTGAAGAATAATGTTTCTCAATGTGAACTTGCAAAGAATATGAGGATCTTAATTGTCTACAGTGCACAATGTCATTAAAACATTGAGACAATCTGAAGAAATCTCTGTACATAAGGGACAAGGCTGAAAACCGGTATTAGCTGATTGTGATCTGCAGGCCTCAGACGGCTCTGCGTTGAAAACAGACATGAATCTGTAGTGGACTTCACTGCATGAGCTCAGGAACACTTCAGAAACCATCATCTGTGAACACAGTTCATCGCTGCAGCCACAAATGAAGCTGAAACTTTCCTGTGCAAAGACAAAACCGCATGTAAACCAGATCCAGAAACGGCTCTCTGCTCCAGAGCTTATTAAGATGGACTGAGGGGAGGTGAAAAACTGACGAGTCCAAATTTGAAATTATTTTTGGACATCATGAACGCCGCGTCCTCCAGGCTAAAGAGGAGAAGGACCATCTGCTAATGAACTGTATATTCAGCTTTTGAAGCAGCATATGCTGCCAAGTAGACGTCTTCTTCGTCAGGAAGGCCTTGATTACTTCAGCAAGATAATGAGAAACGGCATTCTGCATGTGTTCCAACAGCACGGCTCCCTAGTCAAACAGTTCGGGTGCTAAACTGGCTTCCTACAGTCCAGACTTGTGACCCATTGAAAATGTTTGGGGCATTATGAAATGTAAAATATGACAAAGGAGACCCCTCAGAGACAGTCGGTCTCCTCAGTTCCCAAAACTCACAGTGTTAAAAGACGAGCTGATGCAGCAGAGAGGTGAACGTGAGCCTGCCCCAACTTTTTAAAAACATGTCAGTGGCATCAAATTCCAAATGAGGATATCACTTTCAAAAAACAATGAGATCTCTCAGTTTGGAAAATAAACTATGAGCCTGTATTTCAAGCTAGAGCGTCGATAACCTCCGGTACGGGTGTAAAGCCTCTCAGCTGCCTGTATGAGCAGCACAGCCGTAAAATTCACTCAAGTCTTTTGTTTGGCCTTGCAGATTTAATGAACCGTTATCCACCTACACAGTCTCTAACACATGCAGCACACTGAGGCACACACACACATTTTGTATCCAATCATACACCCACACATTTAAGTGCACGCAGATCAGCTGTGCATGACCTGAACACAGTGACTGTCATCACCACGTGAGCAGTATATCACTCAAAGAAAAGTCAAAGACCATCTTCATCAGAGGTGAGAAGCAGTCAGTTCAGGCTTTTCTGTGGACCGAAGTGGGAAGCAGGTGCAGTGAGATGTGCGACTAGAAGGGAGGAGCAGGCGCTGTGGTTTGACCTGCTGACTTCAGGTGATTCACTGAAACATACTGCTGGCCAAATTCACACACACAAAAGTACAGACACTTGGTGGGAGAAGGATGCTGTGCGTGACTCATTGTTGGATAGAGACACAAGTCAGTGGGCGCCAAGGAAGTTCTTGTGCTGCGCGTCACGTCTGGGTGTGTGTGTGTGTGTGTGTGTGTGTGTGTTGGAGGGTTTCTTCGTGGGGTAAGTCCTTGCCATCTGTCCTCGCTGTGAGAGTCGTGGAGACGGTGCTGCCAAGTCAGGCGTGAAAGCCACGTGAGGCCTGTTGATGTGCCGTCACAAACACACATAACAACACAGACACAAACTGCTTGACTTGTTCTCTCTGAGACACGAGCACATAAATAGACGCACACTCCTCAGGATCCAGCTACTTCAGTGGAAATGGACTTTAATGGCAATAAATGGCCCGCAGGTGGGTGTACATCGATTATAGGCTCTCAAGTACGGCCATAACTCATCTTGAAAGAAGGCAAGAAAAAGGAAAACATTAATGATGATCTACTGAGAAAATCACCAGCAGATAAGAGGATAGTGACTGAACCGTCTTGAGAAAAGTTGTTCATTTAACGTTTTTTACAGACGTCTTTTTTGACATATGTGTAGTAGTACGACATGGTGGCACTCACAGTGACTTTGGCGCTGTAAAGCTCATGTAACTCATTTCTCTGTGTATTTCACGATGCTGTACTGTCTAATCGATGTTAGGTGTATTTGTTGTACTGCTGTTATGTCGACAAAGACTTGTTTCAGTACTTAGCCTGTTTGGAAATTAGCCTTGCTCAGTGCTGCCCTGTTTGTAGTACTGCAACTGCAAGTTCCATTCCTAAAACAGACAAATTGTACTTGTAATTTTGACATATTTACATAACAATCACAAATGATGCAGCATAGATTCTTTTAAATGCATGAAAAAGTATCACGATTTACTTACTAACACATGCAATGAACACTTACGATACTGCATGCAGTGTTATAGCACAATATGAGTCCTTACTGCAGTTCATTGTTGAGGTGTGTGTATGTGTGCATATGTAGTCAGAATATATATATGACAATGCCACATCTGTACTGTTTCATGACTGTTCATATAGTGCATCAGAAAGCATTATGAATGCATCATAAGTCACTGCGAGTGCCTCCATAATCCACTGTAGATGTAGGAAGTATTACAGGTTTTTGTACAGCAAAGATAAAAACAGTGTAACTCAAACAGCTTATTCCTTCTGGAGTTTTCACGATGACCATAAAACCTGTGTCCTGCCTGTCAGCACACACACACACACACACACACACCATAACTTTTACAGCACAGGGACATTAAAACTGTTCTGCACGCTCATAATCATATGTCTACAGCAACAACTGTTTTGATTAAGTTCTGGAAATAAATGATCATATATAAAATGAGGCAAATTAAGATAGTGAATACCCTCTGAAGCCCATAGCTGGATAGAGGGACCCTAATATTTCTGGAATAAAATGACTTTTGTCCCCGCTACGTGTGAACTTACAGGCCAGAAATATTTGATACTTCATTTTCATACCACGGTTTTAAAGATCTAAATCCAAAAAGTCAAGCTCAAAGTATAAAATTGTCGTATTTGTTTATTTTGACTCAATGGTTCAACTAACTGCTTTAAGTGTGGTCGCCCAAATACAGAATTAAGTTTGATGACTGATCCCCCTCTGCATGTACGGCTCATAATCCTTTGTTACGTGCTGGTATAGAAGATCACACCAGTGGAATATTTCAGCATTTTCACGGGTTGGGTTGTCATGAAATTCGGTGCAGGTGCTAAATTTGTCAGATAAATTAACATTCCCATGAGCAGCTGCACTTTGTGTTTAGTGCTAATTAATTACCATATCAGCATGCTAACACGCTAAACTAAGATGGTGAACATGGGAAACATGATCCCTGTTGAACATGTTAGCACCGTCACTGTGATCATGCTGCCTTAGTGGCGTTAGCGGTTAGCTCATCGTGCCGCTGTGCCTGAGTACAGCCTCACAGAGCCACTGCACTGGCTGTGTGGACTCTTGGCAACAGTGGCATGAAGTCCAGTATAAAGTGTAGATGTCAGAAAGAAGCAGCGGCCCAGTGTTTGCTTTATTCAGGCTTCAGTTACAAGGTCTGAGTCATAAAAACAGCTTTTTGTTGATTTGTTTTCAATAGATTAGATCATTGTCAAAGAATATTCCCTCATTGCATTGACATATTAAAGGGCAATTAATAATCATCTTGGATTGAAGTTGTACCTTATTTCACTTATTTCTAATCTCCAGATGTGCTTAAGATGAAACCTACAGAGAAAATGTGTTGAGCTCTATTTAAGTTCAGCCCTGTTAATGAGAGGCTCCATCATATTGGTACTGAGGTCAGTCAGTAAATGCGTACTTGAACACCTCGCAGCCTCACGCCCACAGCATCGATCTAATCTCACAGGGCGGCTCATTATCACCTCACCTCTGAAAACACCCTGCAGTGCCTCGACGGTCGAGGCAGTTCATCGTGTTCCTTCACGTGAGCCCCTAAAAGCTGTCGTTAGACTGGAAGCTGCAGTGGCCTTGGAGTGTTTGTACTTTTAAATGGTGCCTGACACTATGAATGGCACCTTTTAATGGCCACTTGGCCTTTCTGTGTTCGGCTGATGTGAGTGTCTCGTTTGGCCGGTAGTTCACATCTGCTCTCCCCTCTGTTTACACAGGAGCTCAGCCAAACGATGAAAAGATCCAGGAAGCACATTCACCCTCGTCAAATATGAACGCTCCCACAATCCAATTATCCTTCCCAGCCACCCACCTGTTTTATCTATCTGCCTCAACTCTTCTCCTCCATTGTTCTCCTTCACTAAACTCCCCACTTTCATCTACCTCACTGCTTACACCCCCCCTTTAAACCTCATTTCTTCCTCCTTTTCTCCCTCTTTCCGTTCCCTCTTTCTTTCTTCATCTACAATGCTCACGACTCTGCAGCAGAGACAAACACATGAATATTTTCTGTGAGGCGTGCGTCTGGCACTAAATGTAAACAGAAATCCTGAGGAGTACGCAGAACCTTGATGAACCTTTATGGCAAAATGCTTAATGAGTGTCTGAGCGAGTCGGAAGCAGGTTCATGTAATGAAAGTTTACATTAAAAATCACCTACGGTTAACAAATACGGTTTAAATGGATTTTAAACAGTGTGAGTCTCTTTGAAAGAAAGGTTATCTTCCACACCTCTTTCACAACCTTTCACCTATTTTGGGCGAGAGTGCATGTAATTCGAAGCTGAATGACTGTAATATGAGCGGCATAACAGGGAGGAGTAAACCGCTAATGATCACACTTTTTGGAACCTTGCAGGGTATTAGACTCATGATTAATATCCACCCTTTTCCACTTGAGTAGCAGCCCTGCATTACAGCCAAGACCTCCAGGCAGTGTGCCAGCTACAAAACTGCCTCCCATCCTTCCTGGGAAACTTAATTAACGTGGGCATTGTGTGTGTGTGTGTGTGTGTGTGTGTGTGTGTGTGTGTGTGTGTGTGTGTGTGTGTGGTTTTACAACTGACTTATGGGGCTGAAAAGCTGAAAACTTTTTGGAGAAGACTTCGAGAAGAGGGGCTCAGTTTGGATTTAATGTTTAAAGTTCAGGTGCAAACAATATGACCGCGGTGAAGTTTAAAGTAAAGTTTAAGATAAAAGTGAGGATTTAGGAGGTGAGTGTGGCTCCTCGCAGGTGAAAGAAGTGTGTGTGTGTGTGTGTGTGTGTGTGTGTGTGTGTGTGTGAGAGAGAGAGAGAGCAGGAGGTTTATGAACACTGTGGTCCAGGAGGGCATCTCTCGCATATAAGCACCAGCTGCTACAGTGGTCTCGCTGTCCTCCTTTGCTTTATAAAGCCAATAATCTCCGCTGTCACAATAATATATATATATTGAACATGGGAGCTGCAAAGTCTGCAGCATGAGCAAATCAAAAACTTACATTTACGCCCTTCCTGTCACCGAGCTGCAGCACATATGTACCATAAAAACACGTCCAAAGCCACAGCAAGTTGACCAGATGCCTCAGTGGTGATTCACCTCTTTGACTGTCTGTCATTTCCTACCATCTCTGTCTGTGCAATCTCTCTCCACCTCTCCTCATCCCTCGTCTCCTTCAAACTCTACATCTCATTTCCTTGTCCTCTCTTTAAGGACCAACTCCATTACGCCCACATCCTCTTTAAAAGCTGGCAGGCTTGCTCTGCGGATGAGGCTGAACAGAAAATGAAACTGGATACTTCAGTGGTCATCGGCATAGAAACCTCACAAACAAAGCAAAAAATACACTCGCTGAGAGGTTCAGAGATGTTTGCAGCACTTGCACTGTAAGACCAAGAAATGCCATATGCAAGCAGGCATCAGAACAGTGCAAACAGGCAGCATTCGCAGACCTCACAGGAATATTTCTCAGAAATCTATTTGTGGAAATGTAGTTTTAATGGCAGGCAGCCTAATGCAGTTTGTGTTTGTCAGACTGAGGATGCATTTGAAAAGTGACTCCCTATTCAGGAGGCAGCTATTAGAGTATCTGGAATGGTCTTATTTTGCATTTGACTAATTAAACTGATGTATTTCAACATGCACATTATTTGATTAGAGTTAATTGCACGTGGTTTTATTTGCAGGCAACTGAGCCACAGGGTGAAAAGACATGGGAGGACAAACATGAGCAGACCGAATTAGTCAGTGTCGACGCTCTTATTTTACTTCTGTATACAGCCATTATGTACATTACATTTGCCAAAAAGAGGGACAGACTGGACGTGATGATGAACAGAGTCTGCAGCCATGGCAGCAGCTGTGAGACTGTACTTAGATACACCAGCGCTTTGAGATAAATACTAAAGTAAGCATACAAACATGCTCACAGTCACAGTGTTCACATGCTGATGTTCAGCAGCAGTCATAGTTTATCTGGTTAGAACGCTAACATTGGCTAATTTATGCTAAACACAAAGAAAACAGCTGAGGCTGACGGTCATGGCATTCGTTTTTGTAGGTGTTTAGTCCTAAATTTAAGTCTTTGAGGTTGTTCAGGTTGTAATTCATTCTGACGGAGACACAAATTTCTCTACCAAATTTCATAGCAATCCATCCAAAAGTTGAGGCATTTCGACCTCATGGGGGCGCTAGAGGAAAGTTCAGAGGATCACCGAAGTCCTTAGGATTTGTCCTCTGGGCACAATGAACGTCTGCACTGAATTTAATGGCAATCGATCTAATAGTTGTTAAGATATTTCAGTCTGGAGCAAAGCGGTGAACCGGCTGACACACCAACAGACCCAGTGTCCCCTGAGCCACACCTCCAGCTGTCTAATACAATTACATGTGCATCATCTTACTTTTTACAGGATCTTTTGTCCTTTTGTAACCCAAGAAGAAGCTCGGCGAGAGCCAAAACGGAGTAATTATGCTCTCATCCTGGACAATTTTTCTAAATCAGGGCACACGGAAGGTGATGAGAAAAACTGAGTTAAGGCTTCTCCGTTTTTTTCTAATATCCTACAAAGGCTTAATTGGCACTAATCGCAACAATTTTGGGTTTCCTGATAGGCTGTAAATTTCTCTCATGGCTGTCTTGGAAGCTCAGTGGAAATTAAACAAAAAAATTGGCTCAGTTTTAATTAGTTCATGAAATCTGTAAGGAATGATGTAATGTATTTAAAGATGAAACTCCACAGAGACGTAGCTTCCTGCTCTTTCAGTTTCATGTCTCTGAATTAGGAAACGTGGCCTTCGAGGACTCTGGAATCAGCTCTGAGGAGTGCACCGGCAATAATACAATGATAGAAAAGGGAGACGGGGAATCAGCAAAATTTAACTTACATGCTTGTTGGGCATTGCTCATGTCCAGCTGTTTCTGTGCACAGGCCATTTTTTCATATTGAAGCATGCTGGCTTTTTATAACCATCCATATTTTTGGTAATACCTCTGCCTCTATCTTCGTCTCATGAAGCTCTGCTGCTGCACTTCTGCTGCATGTTTTTACTGAAGTGATTCATGAAAGACAGAAAAAGCACAAAGACGAGACAGATCTCTTTCCACGATTCTTTATATACAAAAACAATGTACAGTTTGGACGTAACAGTAGCTGATTTTGGGGCTATGTGACATCATCCTATGATGTCAGAGATCAATCTCGTGTCACCAATACAGTACAGGTGTTCAGAGTCCATGTGAAATGTCCAGTCGTTTGCTGCCGTTGTGTGAGAAAAAAACAAATCAATGCATTTAAAGTTGGAGGCTTTTTAGTGCGAATCCACAGCGAATCACGATCAAGAAAAGACTACACGTTGAAGATAAAAGGCTGATGACGGCTCTGGTTTGATTTGGGGAAGTGATACAGGAAGCAGCACTACAGCAGCACTCCTCAAAAAAGGTAAACATACTACGAGTTAACAAAGGCAACGAGGCAGTGAACGATTTCAACCGACTCAGCCGGAATCTGAAGAGAAACCCTTCTTGAAATCGTATGTTTGAAACTTTCATTTCATATATGCAATGCAAAGAAATGTGCGGTGGTACATCTACAATTGCCTTCTGACTCTCGGAGGGTTTACTGTGTTTATTTCAGTTCCACACAGGATGAGATGAAACAGACTGCAGCCGTTAAAGTTTTTACAGGACTCGCTCCTTGTGATTAACACTGATCAACCGTCAGCACTCCTCCACAGACTCCACTGTTTCCTCTAGATGCTGTACACATTATGGACTAACACATGGAACTGTGCTCGAGTGTCGGAGGAAAAACTAAACCTTCGATGTAGACGTGATGACGGTCCAGATTAGGACTCCCATTAAGTAGTTTCAGCATTAGAAAGTCGTCTGTTTTAAAAGAAATAACACTGAGCTCCTCTCTGGATTTACACTAACGATGAGCTCCAAAGCTTCTCCTGAGGTCACTTCATTTCAACCTCTCCATTCAGCATTTATAAGCAGCATATTAACACTTCATAAATGTTCTATAATGCACAATGATGTCACTATAAGCAAATATAAAGCCATCTTTAAGTGTTTATTAATGGACTTTGTCACCAATTATAGCTTCTCTAATTTCAGATGCATCCATAACTGGAGTATAAACAGCTACCGAACAACTGAACATGACTGATACCATAACTGATCCTTAGTGTTAAAAAGCATTTATTAACCATTCATACACATGTACAAATCCTTTACAGACTATGTATAAATATGTAGGCGTCACTATATAAGATTCAATAAGCTATAATACAGAACAGAGTATTGATGTTTATTCAACAGTTGTGGATGCTTCTCATGTGGAGTTTAAATTATTAAACACTTAAACCTGCGATAACTGCCTTTTTTGGCCACTTGGGGGCAGTATTGATCGACTGTTTTCACATCCAGCAGTTACGGAGCAACATTATCGATCACTGTTTCTGTCCACCTGATGAATGTAAATCCAATATTCACTCTCTTTTAGCTCCATCTTTGGTCTCTACCAGGTCCTGAGGAAATTTCTGGCTCCTCGGCTGCTAAACGCTGCTGAGCAGGAAGTCTACGGTGGGTATTTTAGAGCTTTTTCATTAAATCAGCTGTCTGCTGCGGCAGAAAACGACACGATGAGAGCGAAGTTGCAGGTTTGAGAGATGAACAATTAGCTAAAACTCACTTTAACGCTCCATTAAGCTGAAAGGAGCTGCAGATTCAGGTGGTAACTGCCTGACGATGACAGACCCTTTCCACCTCATCACAGTTTTCACATTGTCACTTGACACAGTTATAAAAATAGCAGTTATAGCCACTTTAAATGTCTTTATATCTGCTTATACTTACTGTACTTAACCATGTCTTCATTGACTACACATCTTATAAATGCTTAATAGGAGGTGTAAAAGTAATTGTTGATCTAAGATGCACCAGCAAATTTTAATTAATCTCTGAAATAAAAGAGCTTTCTGGTCTTTTATTACAGTATTTGCTGTTGGTGGCTGGACTCGTGATTATATATACTGTTGCTAAACCAATGAAATTTAACTTTGAGCATGTTTATCATGATTATATCTCAGGTTACATCCAGTTTGTTTTCTCTAGTTTGTGCAGGTTGAACTCTGAAGACGGAAAAGTGAGGTAAAGAGAGGATTATACATTGTTTTTAAACGAGTCACCGTCCATGAAATAACCTGCTGCACTGGCACCTGCAGACTTGAGCTGAAGTGGAACTGAACACAAAATAATCATAGAGATATTTATCACTACCTATATAATGTATTGTCCATGTCTATGATCTGTTTAGGAAACAGGTACGTTTCACATGACTTTAATTACTTAACATACTGTGTTTGATATGCTGCCTAGAAACAGCACTTATATGTGTGCTGAACTGTTAATTCCATTATCATTGTCTAAGGATGATATAAAAAAAAGAGAGAGAGAGAGAGAGAGAACTAAAATCAGAGCTTAAAACATTCACATCAAAACTCTATTGTATCATATTGGTAGTAAAATTGATTTCAATGTATGCACATGCTCAATATACATTCTGTACAAAATAATCAATATATATAACAACATAAACATTGACATCATTGAATACTGTTGGTTCTTTTCCATCGCTGTACATCACTTCATGTTACAACCCGCCCGTGTTCAGACGCAGAAGAATCAATCTGTCCTTTTCAGTTATGTTTTTGTGAGAATGACGAGTGTTGTGAAGGTTGGAGATCTATTATGAGAACACGAGCCTTCGGACGTCAGCAAGCTCAATCTGTCAATCACTCTTCAGCCAGCAACTCCGTAACAGTCCAGATATGCTGGGAGGGAATAAATCACCAACGTTTTTACAGCCGCTGTGTGTTAGTACACATGTTTATCTTAAAGGAACAGTTTGATATTTGGGGAAACACTTCAGTTTACATTTTTCCCAGGAGTTAGGTGAGAGGAGCAGTGTCGCTATCATTCATGTCTGTGCGCTAATATGAAGCCACAACCAGCAGGTGATTAGCTTAGCTTAGCTTAGCATAAAGACTGGGAACGGTGGGAAACAGTTGGCCTGGCTCTGTTCAAAGATTAAAGATTAGAAAACGTCAGTGGAATATGGCCACTATGATAATAATAATTTTGCGTGGGTATTGCCCCAAAAGTTGAACAATTCCTTTAAATTCCCACGTTGGTGTTAAATTGTGAGCCAAAAGAGAAAAACAGTGGAAGAGATCTGGATTCAAGGTGCATGTTAGGACACGGTGTAAAAGGGCTACTTGTCACCAAGTCTCTCCTTCCGTTTCTCTCACAGGCTGACAGATTAAATTGCAAAAGCATGTTGGAGGAAATGGAAAATAAAGTACTCTCCACTTCTTCAAGAGGCCACTTGATTGCTTCAGTGGTGCAACTCTCAGTGCATCGATTCATAAAACTTTCATGTGAAATCGACAAAAACCAAACCTGTAAACTTTCGAACAAGAAGACCGACATACAATCAAATCCCTGCTTTTTCTTTGGCACCAGGTCACTCCGAGTCAGAGCTCCAGCCAAAAGCCTAAAATGAAAACCTGACGTCAAAGCCCTCTATACAGCGAGTCCAGCACTTTGTGATCATAGGTTTGCACTTAATATCTCAACACAGGATGAATGACGGCACGTGATGGTCATGCATCATCAGGCAGAGCGCTGAGGGACTACAATTTGCCAGAATTGGTGTAATTTCCATTGCACTTAATGATCAGAGCCTCGGGCGTCCAGTGAACCCTCAGCATCAGCAGTTATAAATATAAACACCCGCAGGTTATTCTTCATGTACATACAGAGCTTCATCTTTACGTTCTATAACTCTTATGATATAATGCCCCCTAGTGGCAATATACTTTAAACATGTCTAAAAATGAACTGCACTATTTCAGCTTCACTCCAGCAGGCACATCAGAGCAGAACAGACTGCCTCGCCTCCCCTCTGATCGGTAACATGGGCACTGACATCGGCGAGGAACAATCCAATCACTCGCATTTCCTGTTACAGGAGGATGCCCATATATGGCCATTTGGCAGTTTATGGCAAGGCATACCTTGGCAAGCACACAAGCTCTTTAGTACAACTGAGCCACAGGGATGAGGGTAATTTTGCCCATTTTTCCTTCCTGGAATCTCTCATTATAAGGCCTGAAAGGAACAAAAAAAACAAAAAACATCATATACCAGCAGGTCCTGGCCATCTACAATAAATAAATGGTTCTAATCCGAGTGCTATACACACCCCTGCTCTGACTATAAATATGTGCAAATGTTTCACTGGTGTCCATTGATCGGCCAGGGCCTTAAGACACCCCTGTAGCTGTCACTATAGACAGAGACACATATCACCAGGTGCAGGAGGATCCCAAAGCAAAGTGGACTGAGCTGTGTACTGAGGGTCTGGAGGGCCGGGGGACCGCTGGGAGCTGTGGACCGGAGAGCTTGTGGTGCTGACGTCCAGCTGGCAGTGAGAGCAACTCAGGGCCGATGAAATCTGGAAGCACAAACGCATGAAAATATAACACTGATCAAACTTTTTCTTTTTTTTTTTTTAGATCTTAAAAAATGTCTGGCTGCTGCTTGCTTTCAAATTCATGTAAGTTATAAGTTCAATTCTCTCTGCACTCTGTACAGCTGTGCAATAGAAATTACAGATCTAATAACACATCAGGCAACCACCGCCTGAGGCTAAAGAAGTGGAGTGGACCCCGGCGTACATCATGACTTTAATGTGGTTAGAGGAAATGGCTTTGGGGAAACCAGAATAATATAAATATTGATTAATGTGAGCTAATAAACAGCAGCAGGATTTCCGTTGATAAATTACTAATGAAGTGTAAATTACAGTCAGAGCTAAGACAAATGGTGGAGGTCATCGACTGCTTAAGTACCTGGTGAACTGTTTGCTGTCTTCATGAACCTCCATCTCTCGACTCTTAAACTCATTCAGCTCCTTACGGATAGCAGCCTGAGGGGTAGACACACACACACACACACACGCACACACACACACACGCACACACGCACAGTCATTTCAGAGGACATTACATTGACTTACATTCATTTCCTGGAGACTTCATCCAACCCTAACCATAACCACTGCCACCTGATCCTAACCCCAACCTAAAGCAAACCTTCAGCTGGACGTACACTACGATTTGAGCCTGTTTCTGACCCGACGTTGGGGCCACGTGACTCATTTCAGAGGCAGCGTGAATTTCAGCCTCATCTGGGTTTGATGCAGTTTTTCCCCAAAAAGGAAGACGAATCTCCACAATGTGACCGTAAACAGATTTATGTCCCACAAGGAGAGTAATAAACGTCCACACACATATACACAAGATGATAAAAATGCACCTGGCAGGACAAGGCCACCTGTCCATCCTACACGCACACACACACACACACACACACACACACACACACACACACACATCCCATCAAAACACAGCTATTACTCATTCTGCTCTAATCAGATCCAGTCTGTGGCCTCTCATTTGGACTTTCTGAGCTCTTTATGCATCCTCTCCATAAATCTGCACTGCTGCAGACCTCTCCTCGGAGAACTACCCACAATTCATAGTGTTATGGTGTGATGCTGACAGACCAAAATTTTACACGTACACAGCAACAAACATATTTGTGTGCCGTGTAGTTCTACACATGACCAGCAGAGGGCAGACTTGATACAGAAACTGCCCTCCGGCACACCCTGAGGGGGTTTCTCCTTCTGTGTGGAGGTTTTCTTATCACGTGGAAGACATTTTTACCATGGACCTGGTACATGCACGCACCCATGTTCTTTCTGCATCAAGACTTTTGGTCTGGGGCTGTTTATCTTGGGTTAGTTTAGGCTAAACCACTGAGTAAATTAAGAGCTTAATGCTTCAGCACACAATGGTTTTGTAGACAATAGTGTTGTTTTGTGCATGGCCCTCTCCTGTTTCAACACCACAATGCCCCTGTGCACCAAGAGCAAATAAATAAGGTTTTCTGAATTTCATGTGGAGTCAACCAGCCTGCACAGAACTCTATCCAGCACCTTCGGGATGAACTGAAGCACTGACTGAAAGCCAGACCTTATTGCCCAACATCAGTACAAAACCTCACTAATGCTTTTGTGGCTCAACGGGAGCAAATCCGGGTGCTGTCACAGCTCAAGGTTTAGGAATTAAATATTCAACAGTCACACATGTAATGCTCCACATGCTTTGTTTAGGCTAATTTGGCATCCTTTAAAAAGATTAGTGTTACAAATTTACAGAGTATGCAGCACTAACTAGTAACAGGCTGATAAGCTTGCTAAGCTAAACAGAATAAAGGAAAAAAGTAGCTAATCATTGAAACAAACTAAAAATCAACATTTAACAGCTAATTAACTGCAGCACCTTGTCAGCGGGAGTGAGCCGTGTCCAGGGTTTGTCCGCCCGCCGGTCGTAATCCTTGGCGTCTGTTACCTCCACATACTCATTAAAACGCAGGATCCTGCGAGCGACTAGTTCTGCCACCGTAGGCCTCACACTCAGCTACACACACACACACACACACACACACACACACACACACAGAAAGAAAGGAGAGAAATTAAACAGCAAATAAACATAAAAATTCAGGAATGTTAGTAATAAGTTATAATAAAATCTAATACACTGTACATGTGTTCACTTTACTATTGAACCCTGTTTTCAGTATTTTAAAACTCTCCAGGAAGCAAATGTTATCTTTAATCACAACAGCGAAAGAGGCAGAAAACACCCACTTCTCAACTTCTCAAGTTTCAGTTCCATCTGTGTCCACTAGATGGACCGATCTCCACACAGAGCATCCAAACGTGACTCACAGGGTGGAATAAAACATATTAGCCGCTAAGTATAGACTCCTTTCTGTTTTCTCTTGCGTGTGTGTGTGTGTGTGTGTGTGTGTGTGTGTGTGTGTGTGTGGTTGGTGTTTACGGCACCTTTCTGGAGAGTCTCCTTTTAATCTCTTGCTTGGCTTCTTGCTCTTCTGCTTCATTTTTTTCTGCATGCAGAAAACCAACAGAGTCATTTCACACCTTCTGCTACTCCTTCGATTTATGACAGCGATATGATTCTCCATGTTAAAGCGTGTCCGCTGTCATGTAGCGGTGAGACTGCCTTAACATTTCAGCCAGGGAGTGCATGATCTGAGTTGATGCATTCTCCCTTGTGGTGTCTTCCCGGATGTACAATATATATGTATATATATACAGTATTTGTGTGAACAGCTTGGCCTGAGACGCTGGTAACTCCTTGTGGTCCCATCAGAGATTGAAATAGAAGCCGTTTGGGATTCATAACACAGAAACCAGTCAGCTAAATCATCTTTCCCATAATCAGGATAACTGTTTAGAACTACTTCGTTCTTTCTGTGTTTCTTCCTAAATGAAAAGCCGCCTTGGTCTTCTAGTGAAGCTGCAAATCAAACTTGTGGCAAAATATCGGTACAAAAATGAACACGCAAGCCAACGTGCCCTGAAGAGTTTGAGCTGCAGTTTTCACAAGAACGTATCAGTGTCAGCGTCACCACACCAGGCAGTTGTGAAGGTGAGGTTCACTCTAGCCGTTTGACAGCTGTTGTATATGAAATTACAGCCTCAAAGAACTGACAGTATCCCCTCATGGATAACCTGTAGTCACAAAGGGAAGAACGCGCTCAGAAACAATGTTAAGAGTTCTTTTGTAGTTTTAATCTTAATTTCCTGTTTTGTAGCCACAGTATACAAACTGGGCTGTTTTTCTATTATTTTCCACTGAACACAAGCAACAGACATGATCTAACTAAGCAGTCTTTAGTCAGATAAAAAGCTATTTGAAATGGTTCAGTTACGCCAACAGCAAAAAAAGGTAACACCCAAAGCTTAAATTCCTCTTTTAAGTCCCTGAAATGCAAAGTTTGCTCAAAAAGCGAGCTAGCACACCCTCCAGCAGGATGATTTAAGTCCTGCTTGGGAGCATGACATGCAAAACATATTGACTGTTTGACAGTCTCTTAAATATTTATCAGGGCTAGAGGGTAGTGTGTGTGTGTGTGCGTGTGCATGTCTGTGTCAGCCCAACTAACGACCTAACTTTTAGTAATGTCGTGACCAAAGTAAGAGCTCCATCAGACCGATTCTGAGGCTGTAAAATAACACAGATCTCAGTGTGACAGACCATTTCGGTTCAGTGTGGGAGACACAAAGCTTCTAGCAGACGGTAATTCATAATCTAGACAGACATATCTGTCTCATCTGTCTAATTAGTGAGACAGACGAGGTCGTATCTGGCAAGCTGCTTCTGCCTCTGACTAAAGCTGGACAGCTGGAACACCACAATACCTGTTACAACCACGAACATCCATTACTTTATGTCAGACACGTAATGTTGTCGTCGCAATTATGACCTCTGTGGGCCTTTTCTTTGTGCAAAAGAATAAAAACGAACATGAATACAACATCACGGGAAATGAAATCTGAATTGTCATTTTCACATGTCAGTTTAAGGAACTATAATCCCCCAACAGTGCTTCTGTTGCGATGCACTACAGCTGAACTAAATATAACTAAAATGTGGCTCTTCAGAAACTGTAGTGACAATTTTCTGAGTAATATCTGAAGCAGGATGTCACTCACTAATTTGAAGCTTGAGAGATGAGCCCAAGGCTGTGTAATATAACAGTGCTTAACAGATCTATCCAGTAAAATCCTCCCTGGCATGTATACACACCCTCACCACGCATCAGATGAGCTGGAGCAACATGCTTTACTTTGAAAGGAAACTTCAGTACACATTTCCATGCAACGCACTTGTATTGATCTTTATTGCGCATCGCATCATCTCACAGTTTGATAGTGTATTTCAGAAACTTACGCTTGAGGATGTTTCTCTGTTCCAGCTCCTCTGTGGTGGGTCTTTGGCTCAGGCGCCTGGAAAGAGAAAACTGTGTTCACATACTTTTCTACACGGAGCAGATAGGAAATGATTTAAACATCACACTGACTTCTACAGAAAAACAACAGGAGTTATCGCGGTAACATTTGTGAAAAGACGTTTCTTTTTTATTTTACACCCTCTTTTGGTGTTAATCCGAAGGCTGTTTGCCACCAGCCTTTCTGCCTCATCTGGTAGAAAAGGCCAAACGAAACTTCAGCACAGATTTTTATTGTGCATCATTCGTGCCAGTACACCGCCCACAGCTACGCCAAGAAATTACCCCACAGCTCCGCCAAATCTGCGACGAAAATTCACACCTAGCTACATTTTCACAGCATGCTGAGCACGCGTGTGTGTGTGTGTGTGTATGAGTGTGTACCTGACTAGTTTGCAGCCTATCTGCTGGCGGAGCTCATGTCTCTCCGTCTCAGAGCTCCGCGGCAGAATGTTTTTCTCCTCCAGCTCTTTCTTACTGGGTCGGTTCCCCAGTTTGATGTTCAGGGTGTCTCGTCGGCGGATCTTAATGGCCAGAGAGCCTGGAACAGAGACGCAGCAGGGAAAAGTAGTCACAGGCTTCTTGGGGCCTTGAAGCGCGACACCGTATTTACACGTAGCAGTAAAACTGGATCTGTATCCGGACACATTATCTGGATAACAAATGATCCTGTGTGTTTACACCTCGAGTTGTTGAGAAAGGGAAAACTTCATAAACTTGTTGTCCCCTCTAAATTCTGCAGTTTTTCCTTTCTTTGCATAAAAAATGCTGTCAGTTTGACCCGGCGTGTTGCAGTACTGGTGTGTAGGCTACTCTCTAATTACATGAATTATATGCATTCAGATACACAGATGAGTGAAGTGCACACTGTGTAACACTCGTTTTTCACGCAGCTCTGTTGAATAATGCATCTTTTGGCATTAGAGGCTTGTCTCTTTCAGCCTGTATCAGTGTTATGTTTTGTATGGATTACTACATTTACACCCACGTACGATCTGAGCACAAGGCAAACCAGACCACCTCCACGTGCGCTCAGGCAGACTGGATTACATTTTACAGTTTCATGTATTAACGTGAGGATGGTTACATCTGATCTGTGTGGAGTGAAGACCAGACCTTCTCCTTCTCCTCCTTCTTTGAGCAGAAACAGCTGATCAATCATGTGAGTTTACTCCATCCGAACTCAATCAAATCACCTCAAGCGAGTGTAAAAACTTGGTTCCTGGCTTCTTCCTGTGGATCTCTGTTACTGTGTGATGTGTTACAAAACTAATGCCATACTGGTTGTGTACTCGTCTTCCTCCTCCTCTTCTTCCTCCTCATCGCGGTACAGGATTGGTCCATCAGAGTCAGAGTCACTCGTTTGGCTGTCCCTGGGCCTGTCGGGGATCACCGTCACCTCTGCCTGCTCCGTGTTAACGCTGATGCCCTGTGGCTTTTCAGCTTGGCGCTCCGCTGACCTTCAGGAAAAAGACAGAATGAGCACAAGCATTTGTTGAAATGCCACAAACCCCGAGAATGACGAAAGTCCACCAACTGTTAATAATCGTTAATAAAAACTGTCAATAATTGTTTAATCATCAGCACTTGTGACTGCAGCATGAGTATGTGTTGACGTGTAACTGTAACAAAGGATGCTTCACTAACTCTTTATTAGATTGTTACCTCAGGCTGCTCTCCACAGCAGTCTCCGATTCTCCTTTCTTCTTCTCCTCTTCTCCTCCCTCCCCTCCTAAACTCCCCTGTTTCTCCCCCTTTGAGCCGCTGTCTGTCTCTCCCTCTGTGAAGGAAGTGTCCTCTGTAGCAGTGTTGATGTGGGGGGACTGGGCCGTGGGTTCAGGGGCCATACCTGGGTGGGTCTCCTCACCCTCAGCAGAGGCCGCGGGAGCAGATTTAGGCTCTAGACCAGGTTGAGAAGCAGCCTGAGTTCCCTCCGTCTCATTCGATGAGGCAGACTTGGTGTCTGAGGATACGGGCGAGGAATTTAACTCCCCAGGCTGGCCAGGAGTCTCTGCAGAGGCCTTCTGAGGTATGGAGGAAGAGGTGGGAGTGTCTGATATCTGGTTGGATTTTGCATTTGTCCCACCAGTCTGAGCTACAGCGCCGGTGTCCTTAGACGCACGAGGACGAAGGGTGGAGGCGGAGGCAGGTGTGGTTTTTGTTGTGCATCCAGTCTTCTTTGGATGGGAGGATTTAGCTGAGGAGGAAAAACAGATAAGGGGAAAATTAGACTTATTCTTTCCTCCAGGTGCTCCAGTTTCCTCTCACTGAAGACGCTCAGGCTACTACTACAAAAACTCTTCAACTCTGAAATCACATTTAGGCCTTTAGGATTAGCCTTTCTGCAGTCACAAATACTGTCAACGCGTTTTTTAAAACTCACTGTTAATATCTTTTTACAAATAAAAAGGACGAAGAAAAGGTCTTTGGGGAAATGTCATAAACGGCCCTTTTTGTCTCAGCTGGCTGGATGGGTGTACTGTGCCTGCGTTTGATGGACACCAGCCTGCAGGCTGAGCCCCTGCAGGGGAATGAGAGAAGTCATGTGCAGACAGAAGCCATGTTTCCATCCAACTGTCAAGCGAATTTGCGGCAAACTTTTGAAATGTCACAAAAAAAAAAAAAAATGCAAATTATGTGTGTTTGTACAGAAGCCAAGAATGGCTGTGCCGGTTATTTCTTTTCAATGCTGTTATCTCAAGGTCACGTGTTAGTTATAGATCTTGAGATAACAAGATAATCATCCTGTTTTCATGAGAAAAAAAGGTTGTTTCCTTTCTTTACTGATAATGCATCAGAGATCAGGAGTCATATTGAACAAATAGTTAGTCCTCGTGACAAAATTCTGAGACGATTCTTAAAATTATGATGTTTTCTAAGAACTTCTGGATCCTGGTAAAGATGAAAGCTATGTTAGGACTACTGTTAGGAGTAGAGAGGAGGACTTTTAAGAGGCTTAAGAGTCCCTGAAGCAGAGAAGAAAATGGTGCAAAGACAAAGAGGTCGGAGAAATATCCTCCAAACACTGAGTGAGTTAATGAAACGCTACAGATTAGCTCTGCAGGGACGTTTGTGCTCGAACTCATTGGAGATGCACTCACATCTCCAACTCAACGCAATAACGCCAGAAATCAGAAAAAACTCATGACAGCTGAGCCATTTTTCCTCCGTTAAAGTAACAGGCCTATCAAATAGTAAGTATTTACTTTCCTTTAGCAGGAAAGCTAATGTGGGTTGTTGTTCCAAGTCTGTGGTTGTTGTGGTGTGTAGCAGGCAGCTGTTAGTGTGTCTGTCTGCAACAAATAGGAGAATATCTAAGCTAATACTGACTGAAATGGTCCTGTAAGTGTCTGTGGAGCGTCTTTGTGTGCTAGTAAAAGCAGCCCAAGGAAAATGGTGAACTTAAGAGTAATGAAACAACTTTTGTCCCACTTTCACAACAGCTCTACATAAACAGAGGCCTTCAGAAAAGAAGTATGAACATCACATGCAATGTTCTGCTGAGCTCAGTGTTGCTTAGTTTCACTGTGCTGTAGGTTAAAGAAGCACGCACACACACACACACACACACACACACACACACACACACACACACACACTAGGTGATGATCATGCCCGAGCATCATGCTATCAATCAAAACTATGAGCTTGTCATTTTATGAAGGCTAGAGCGACCGCACTCACTCTCATGTGCTCTCATGCAAGCAAAAACACACACACACACACACACACACGCACACACACACACGCAGTTGTACTGTAGAGGCCTTTACAGACACGTTCAATAAATCTTCACTTCTGCTTTCTCAGAAAACAGACAGAGAGAGATCATAAACAAACCCCTCCTACAGTTACTCACTTGACTGGAAATCTCTTCTAACGAGGAAAGGACGCTATCAAGAGGGAGAAACAGGGAAACGTAGCCACTTGACAGGAAATCGACTTGACTAACACTTCAAAACTTCATTAGGGAGTGCGCATGAAGCCAGGGAGCATGGATGCAGATGACTTGATAATAAATCTTCTCCCCCTGAAAACAGTGAAACAAGCGTATTTTCCATGCAGGGAGGCGGGCAAACTGGCTTCAGTCCCAACAAGCTGAACTTACCAATCCCACGACTAGTGTTGTTAGTGCCCCGCGGGTTAGCTTTAGCTTGACTGGATGAGCCTGTCTTGCCTGTGGTTTTAGTGGCCTTTTTAGTCCCCGAGGCACCGTCTCTGTGCCTGGTTGTGGCTGCAGTGCCACCTGCGAGTTTGGAAGAGGCGTGCGGGGTGGCACTTTGTTGTTTTTTAGCTTGAACCTCTCGAGGTCGCACCTGGTTTGCCCCGGCGAGGTGTTTAGTGTCACACCTCTCTGAGCAGATCAGAGGAAGCAGGAAAGAATAGTATTTAGAGGTTAAAATAGAAACTGAAGCAAGGCCATCGCGCACAGCTGTGCAAACAGACGCACAAGTGGACATGCAAACAGGGGAAGAGATACTGAGGGAGATGAGTTGGGCGAATAATGATTAGAGAGGATGTTTGATCTGTTAGTCTTCAGCAGCTTTTTTTGTATCACAATATCAGGCTTGGGATTTCACAGATAAAATGTACCCATTAACCTTCCCCATGCTCCAGTGTGAAGGCATGTGTGTTCTCCTACTTTATTTGCAGTGTTTGTTGCCTGGGCCCTTCTGATTATTGACAAATGAAAAAACAAATGGCTCTGAGTTCAATGCTAACAGGGTTGAGATGAGAACAACACAACACTTAAGCAGCATCAGACGGGAGAACAGCGGCCTGTCTCTTGAGAGAGAGAGGGAGGGAGGCATTAGGAGTTACGGCTCTTTCAGGCTATGAATGCCTGCTGCAGGCTGATATAATGGGAATATCTATTTGAACACATTAGACCTGGCCAGAGATCCCACAGGGGATTCAATGTCAGCCAGAAAACTGCCGCCGATACAAATTCACTCTATGACCAAGAGGAAGACTTCAAGGCACCCATCTAAAAAAAGCTGCAACATTAAGTTTGAGCACATAAAAAGGGGGTTGTTAAAGGACTGTGAAAGTCCCACATTTCCCTGTAACATGACGTCTTTCAGCACTTTCTGTTTGGAAGAGTGAATCCATAATTACACGTATATTTGTTCAGACAAATTGATTCAAGGATTATCTTAGTTGCCTACAGGACACATCAATACTAGTGTGGATTCAGAGTATCTCCGTGTGCCAGAACTGGAAACTATAAATTTGGTGCACAACATTTATATGCTTGAGGCGTAAAACAGCTTCAACATGATTAAAATGAGATGGAAGTGAAAGAGCCTCTTTGTAAGTTTTCCCTCTTGTTTTTTTGCCTCTTGCCCTCGGAGTGTCTTTGTCCCCTTATTTTTTACTTCTCTGTGTAGATTATTCTTTATTCAACCAACATTGTACCAACATCAGTATCTCGAAGCTGGCTTTCCCCTTTGGATATACATCCAAGGTGTGACTGGGAGGTTTATCACATTCAAGAGAAAACAAAACCCTGAGCAATGTTCAATATGCTACTGAGAAACAATAAAGCAGCTAGTACAGAGATCCAGACGTTGATGAATGCCTGAAAAAAGCTCATGTTAGAGCCAGATGTTACCTGTTTTGTCCTCAGCGCTGACAGGCCCGGCGGCCTGCCCCTCCAGCTGTGTTTCTGGAGACTCGATGTGAACTTTGACCTCCTCTGATGTCGCGCTGGATGTGGCATGACCATTTAGATTTTCTCTGCTGATTGTTTCCTCTAGAAGATAAAAAACCTGACTGTTAGGGAAAACCTCTGCCTGTTGGTAATGTCCAGGTGCTTGAAAGCTGCTGAAAGCTTAAATTTGTATCCGGAGTTCTGACTTGACTGACATTACAACAAACACAATTTATCACATCTGACAAAGTCGGACTTCAGCCTAAAGAAAAATGTATTTAGTTCATATAAAATGAATCATTGAGGAAGCAGTCAAGATGGACAATCTCACAAATGACTCCATGTGTGTTCATAGGTAACTGAAATGTTTTGAGCTGTGACTTCAGCTCCATCATCCTCCACACATTTGACAAATGGAAAAGTGAAACTAAATAAACGAATGAAGAAACATGCGAATGAATCATCAGACGAACCTTGGTCAGGGATGAGAACTCCTTTCCTGATGAGCTCCTCCCGCGTTTGCCTGGTGGAGATTTTTCTCTCCAAAACTGAAAGAGGTAAATCACAGTCAGTGTATGATTCAGTGTAAGATTCATCTAGCTGCAGCAGTTAATTCACAGAGTAATCTACGAAAGCATTGCACAACGGCTACTTTCCTCCTCTTATTGCGACAACTTCCCACGCTTCACTGCACGAAACGGGACCACAGATCGAGCAATAGATGAGGAACTACACCCACTCTGTCACCCTGCTACAGCAGTTGTAGCTGTTTTTCTCTTAAACCTCTTCAGAAGGAATCAATCTGCCTTGTTCACAGTGAGATCTGTCTCTGATCTCTGATCTGCTTTTCTTCATCGTATTTTGAACAGATGGTTGGATGAAACAAGGGATCTGAAGACGCCATCTTGGGATCTGGGACATAACAATGGGCATGCTCAGTGTTTTCTGATATCTGTAGAAAAGAATCGTTAGATTGAGCCGTACACACAAAGCTTGGACCGGTTTTGTACACATAACACTGAACAGACTGACTTCAATGACCATGTTTGTTTTCACTTCCAAATTCGTGGTTTAAATAACAGGGCTTTATTATTATTCAACACTGTTTTATCCCTTTATTAAGCAAGGGATTACTGGGAACCAAAATCCTCATCAGAGGATGCTAATCGAGAGGAGAAAACACTGGTTTGAACTTTGACCTCAAAAATGAAATGGACTAACGACTCTGAGTATTGCACAAGGACGAGTGGCGCATGTGATGCCCCTGAGTGTGGAGAGAGGAGGAACCATGAAACACTGAGGGTGCAGAAGTTCAGCCACTGAATCTCCACAAGCTCCAGGCGTGATGCTCTCTCGCTGCCCCCCGGCCTCCGACGTCCAAATAATTAACTTGTGGAGAGAGACACTGATTTGTTTTTCGCTTCACACCTGGATAGTCGCCTGAAACCAGCCAGAGGGACATGGAGGCATGAAACCAACATACAGATACATGATGCAGAGAAGGTCAGATGCACCTGGCAGCTGAGAGCGAGTCTCTGCTTTTTGTATCTACTTCTGTCCCTTTTTAATTTCCCAGCCAACGCTTGAGGAATGAATCAGTGAGAGCTGCAAACAAACCGTTCACTCTTCTCCTTTTAAAGCTCTTCTGGGGAGCAACGCTGCTCCTGTTCATATTTAATGCTCAGCATAAATCCAAAAGTCCACGGCATGAGGTTGAGTGAGGATAGCACATCAGACGCCGCCCATCACTTCTTCATCAAGTCATTAAGACACACACAAGACGGCCTACCTTTGGAAAGATCCTGGAACTTGTCGCTGGTCTTCTTCTTCCTCCACTTCCAGGGTTTGAACAGTTTTCCTAGCGACGACAGCTTGCCTCGCTGCTGCCGTGATGCATGGGCATTCTGGGTATTGGCGGCGCTGTCCACCACCACATCGCAGCTGGCCAGTGAGGATGATTTCTCCAACCCATCGACTACAAGACACACATGCAGGAATACAAAAATTTAACATCCAAGACCACGAGTGCTACAGCTCTCTATATGCGCCAGAGGGTTTTTTGCCTTGTGATACTAGTACACATACTTCATATCTATTTATACATCACATCGTATAAATAAACAACATGGAGTATTGTGGTAACAGCTAATGTTGGACTTAAACGTGTTCAAACAAAGCCATCTTTTCACTCGCTCATACTGCAATAACTCATGATACGCTACTATCAGGACCCCCCCACCCCACCCCCCCAGGACATGTCATGAAAGTACACTGCGGCAACAGTACGGCAGTGGTTACACAAGATTTAGTTTTTCAAGATGTTTAACATGATGCTGCCCAAAAAAACATGCTTATTTATCAGTCACTTGTTTCTCTTTACAACCCAGCTTTAAACAGCTCAGCAGGAATATTATTTCTAACTCTGTCTCTGTACAGTATTTGTATGTGTGTGCTTGTGTGTATGTGAGTGTGTGTGTGTGTGTGTGTGTGTGTGTGTGTGTGTGTGTGTGTGTGTGTGTCTTGGCTAGATCCATGTCCTTCCACAACTCCTCCTCTTCCCGTTGGAAGATTAGAAGTGCTGTGAACTTTCTGGAATACTGCAGACGATGTGTGAATGGTGTGTGTGTGTTATGTGAATGTGCATGTGTGTGCGTGTGTGTGTGTGTGTGTGTGTGTGTGTGTGTGTGTGTGTGTGTGTGTGTGAACCTGACAGAGGAAAAAGAGTTGGTGTGTGATTCCTCACATTCAAGCAGAGGAAGGTCTTTGTTTGTTCAGCTACAGAACAGCAACTGCTGAAACCTCCTGACTGTAAGGAGCCCAGCAGGGATCAAAAGTTTATCATTTCTGCATCCAAACTCTAAGTAGTTTTCCCCTGAATCTCATAATCTGTGCCACTGAATTACTAAATTCATTCCCTCAGAGGGCGGAGGGGGTTATAGCAGCAGCTAGGAACTCAGGCCAGCTGTTGTGTCTGGTCTGGTCAGTTAACAGCAGGTTAGGATCCGTGTTTTAGACGAGCAACAACCTCTGAGTGCATAAGCGCCAAAAAATGCAATTCCTCAAGTGGCCACTTGAGGGTGGCTCCAAAGGCAAGTCAATCTCCATGGACCCCCTTATTAAAATGGCCAACTTTACAGCAGAAATTAACCCGTTTACAGTCTAAATTCCCCATTCACGACAGCTCTACGGGGGGTATAAAGGCTTAAAGTTATGTATGATTAAGGGCATGGCTGCTTTCAGTGACAGCTAGTAGATCTCAGTGAACAGGCTTCAATCAGTCCACCTCAGCTCCATGTGAGCATACACACAGAAATAATTCTGTGACAGTCAAATACTAACAAAACTCCTCACAGACCAGCTGATCTCAGCTCGTGTCCGTCTCAAAAACCACTGACAGAAACACAATAAACGTTGGTTAAAAAGGCAACGGAGCCGCTTAGGCAGCAACAAAGTCAGCAAAAAGCAAAAGTTGGCCAGATGATCCAGACATTCAGCACATTTTCGACAATAGGAAGGAAGGAATTATTAGTACGGCCATTTGACTGATAGAGCCAAAACCACTGTTTGAAAGCTAAATAAAAATAGTAGACTGTATTATATCAAATGTAAAGATACGCTTGAAGGCATCTGGTGGTCTGCAGGAGAGTTAACTTCTCATCAGCCTAAACTAAGAAGTGGGGCTCCTATAAGGAAAAGCAAGATACTCAATGGATGCAGTAAATAAAGTGTTAAAGCAATAAAGTATTCATTGTAAAATCACAAGATGGCATAAAACTATGCAGGTGTGATTGCTCTCTAGCACATTTTCCTCACCTTATGACCCTGACTGCAGCAAAAAAAAACAAAACAAAACAACATTCACATACACAACATTGCAATTAAGAGCACGAAAACTAAGAGTGAAGACATGGAAAATGCAGTGCGGAGCCCAGCGCATGCTCTCCCAAGACACCAATTTAATTCTGTCTCTCGCATACACATATACATTCACACACACACACACACACACACACACTCTCATTTCCTGTTCCTGTGTTGATATCAAATCGCAACAATAGGTGCATTTCAGCAGCTGCTTTGTGCTGCTAATGATGGGAAAATCAGTAACAGCGATTATCATCACCATTAGCCCAACTATTAAACCTCTAGTGGGAACCAAACAGGGACAATGGAAGGACTTATTACTCGCAGAGAAGAGAAACGAGAGAGAAAGAAAGAAGGAAAGAGAAACAGTGAAGAGGAGCGAAAGAAAGACTATTGTTAACTTTAGAGAACAGAGAAAGAAAATAGGAAGAGACAGAGAAAGAGATAGTGAAGTGACGAACACCTGATCATCTGCTTTCTCAAGGAATCCCCGCATTGATACGACAAACTGCGTACTTTGAGAAAAAGGGAAGATTTGAGAGTCACGCACGCCATGTAGCAATACAGGAAATGGATATTTTAGTAAGCCTACATTCCTATGACACACATGCAGCACATACGTTCACAATGTGAGCGTTCACCTGCAAGCAAAGCAACTTTTTAAGCTAGTAAATCTACATTTACACACACTTTATTACACTATCAACTGATCCTGGCCCCATTCAGTACAATACAACCTTTATTTCCACAGAATATCCAGTAATCATGTCCTCTAGACCAGTGTTTCCCAAAATGAAGAGGAATCTTTGGGAACTGTTGCTTCAGACCCCCCTCAAAATGAGACTATCCTCCCATTAAGGACAGCGTCGGTCATTTCAGAAAGACATGCAAGGAGCAGAGGAGGAAGTCAGGTGACGCTGTCATAGAGCGACAAAGATCATGTGGAGGGGAGGTCGGGGTGGACGGAGGGTCTTGTTTCCTGTTTCCAGCCGACAGTCAGTGTTGGTTGTTGTAAAGTGTGACCTCGACTGTACCCTAACTTACTTATTAACCTACTTACTTTAACCCAAGCTGTGATCTTTCCCCACCATAACCAACTGACTTTAGTGCCAAACCCTAACCACAGCGGCGTTAAGCTGATGCACTTCTCAACCGTGATTTGCTGATGTTTCCTGGAGCACCGCATCCCCGAACGACAAGGCAGCATCGTGCTCACCCACCCGCCCTCATTGCCCCCTTCACACCCCCACCCCGTGAGAAATAAATACAGAAATCCACTGTCAGCAGCAAAGGAAATGACGGCATGAACGAAAGAATACAATACAGTGAGATCAAAGCCGGAGAAGGACAAATGGGTGAATGCTGAAAATTAAAATCCACTCGTCACAAACAAGAAATGCAAACGTTCGCAGCTTTACGGCAATCCTGCATTTCAGACGAGACGGATCCGTCCAAGAAAAGCAAAGGATTTTTACCGAAATAGTACTGACTCCAGCTTTTTAACTGCACCAGTGTGGCTCCAATCCACCTCAGGTCAACTCGGGGATGGTTTTATGTATTACAACTGCTGACTCGACGGCTCGATTCCACACTGGATTTCACACAGGGGCGTTTTATTTTGAAACAGATGACTCGCAATGTCATGCTAGAAGCGTGAGTCAGGATTTGGATATACAGCAGCTGTGGAAATGAGTGGGATCATCTGAAAAACTGCTTGAGACACAACAGACATCTCAACAAAGAAATCCCACACAGAACTTGTTCAGTGAGCTGTAATTATTGTTCCAAGGCAACGACACGCTGAACAATGTGTTAAACTAATCAACCAGTTGAGCCTTCTGTTCATTTTCTGGTATGGAGGGCATATACAGCCTGGTACAACACTGTGAGGTTAAAGTGGGTTTGGATTGTGACACAGCCATCATGCTTTTCTTTTTTTCAGATGTTATAGCAGGGACATGTGTTGAGGAGGAGGGGAAAGGGAGAGGCTTCCTTCCTTCACTGCGAGTCACCGGGGAGGGAAGAACCAGACGTCACGAACAGAGGAAGAGGGATGGAGGGGGAGACAAAAGAGAGGAGAGACGGGGAGAAAGAAGGGGAGAGGTGGAAACTGAGGTGGGGCAGCAGAAAAAGGAGGGCAGAAACGGGGGAAGGAAAGACGAAGAAAAAAAGGCAATATGAGGTGTTGGATGGGAGCGGAGGGAGGGGCGACGCCGGGCATTAGCTGCAGTTTTTAACACTTGGGTCATTTCTTCCAAATCGTTCTCCAAAGCAGCCCAGAGAAGCTCAAATCTGCACAACTCATGACACTCACAGGACCTGGCAGCTCGTATTAAGAGCTCAAAAACTCAAGAAGGAATCGAACAGGAAACTGCAGCTTCAAAGTGTTAAACAGGGTCATAACTAACGAAGGCTCAGATGATGATGAGGATCACGTTTATGTTAATGATCTATCAATAAGACCTCAACAGAGCCACTTCCCTCTCCCGTTCTCAGGACTGTGGATTCAGCATTTAAAGCACATTATGTAACCTGTAATGCAGCCATGTAGAGCATGGAGATCCTCATCATCGCCTCAGGTTCCTATGCGCGCATGCATGTTGGCTTACGTGAGCTCCAACAGTTTGGGGTTTACTTAAAATGCTGACAGCATCATAAAAAAAAAGTGAGTTCCACTTTTCGTTTTCATCCGGAGACCTCTGCCGCTTCCTGTGCCTCACTGCCTTAAAGTGTTCCCATAAAACACTACAACAAATGTGAAATGTCTACTTTTATAGCTCACGGACACACTGAGGACTGCAGATGGTGAGAAAAAACTAAGTATGGAGGTGAAGCACATGCTCACACTCTTGCACTTAGTGGAAATAAAGTTTATGTATTTTGTTCTTGCGTTTTATCTTTTAAGGCTTTATGGTTCGTGCCACAATGTGTTACAGTGTGTAAACTTGAACACCTGAACTTAATGTATGACGAGTGATGTTTTCAAGGGTCAGGGTGCTGACATATTAAAGGAGAAATGAATGTGAATACCACAAGGTCGACAAGGTCAGTAGCTTTCAATCACATGATACAATCGTCTTCAGCAGGTGGAGTCATAGATATGAGGACGGTGCTGCTCCAAGACCATGTGAAAAGCTCAAAAGCTCCAGAACGGCTACAGAGTGGATGAAGTTATACACGCTAAGCATCCAATGCCAACTTTCCTCAAATTTCTAAATGCAGTTCTCAAAGTACTGAGGTTAATTACTCAGCCCAAAACAGGAAATGAAACGTCACTGAATGGTTTCATGAATATGAAAACAAAGAGGATCATGATCTTAAAATCCACCTGAACACGTGGGAGATTCTGGGTTGATGTTGAGACGCCATCATCTTTGCCATCATCATCAAAACAGCAATCGAGGCAAGTGTTTTGGAGGAATCGTGTTCAACCCTCCGAGACCTGGACAATCTGTGGCAAGGAGAAGTGAAGCCGCCACTTCACTGCTGGTTTTACTTTTATTTTGTCACCAATCTCTACACTTAAACGGCTGATTCTCTTGAAGCAGTGGTTCATAGTCCAGTGGTGCGTATTAAAATTCCGGTTTTCTATTGCATCAAGTGGTAAATTGTAGTCATTTGCATTCACATTGTGCTGCAGGTGTAATACAGCCCTTGATTTGAAAGTGAGAACCAATTCTGGATGACCCTCGGTCACCAGGACTGAGATTAAGAATATACCAAAAAGGATGTGAGAGTTTTTATATTGGTGGCATCTATAAAATACCCAAATGAGAGATCTACGCAGCTGTGACAACTAGACCCAAAAGCTGTAAATAATAAGCTGTTATTGAGATGTTGAGATAATCATTTTACAAGCACCAACGCCAAACATTTGATGGCTCAGGTGAGGATTTGCTGCTTTTTCTTTCTCTAACTCTAACGATTAAATGAAAAAGTAATGGGCTGCATAATCTGGAATGAAAATAACTGTTGGTTGGAGCCCTAGATTAGCTGGTTAATCAATAAACAGAAGAAAAACAACTATTTTGCTAATCTTTTAAGTAATTTTCCAAGCAAAAAATGCCTGTCGTTCTCTGGATCCACCCCTTTAATTATGAATAGTTGCTGCTTTTCTCTATTTTACATCGTTGCACACTGAATATTTTAGTTATCTTTGATTACAGCATCTTTGGACCGGAGAAAATGTGAACAGCGCTTTTTTTCTTCAGTTTTGCAACTGTCAAACCTCAACTACAAGTGATGAAATTTCCTGTGAAGCCTTGAAAAAAGGTAAATACGCCCGCTTGCTGACTCAGACGTGATGTTGTCTTGGTTAATGGGTCCCTGACTGTGAATTAAATGTGAATCCGCTGCTCCAGACGGGCTGCAGACACTCTCTGCTCTCTCTTATGGGAAAACAAAGCGGTTCAAATCTAAGCTGCTCTCCTTCAGCTCATCTGGACTCACGTCAAACCGGCTGCTAAATACATAAACTCTGATCAAACAGTTCACTTGGAGCCAGCAGCAACAATGCAGCTTTATAAACAACTCTTTGGTTACACAACACATCCTGCTTTAACGCTAGCTCTTTCACTCTTGGGTAACACAAGCAGCGATAAATTTAGAAACAGTCACGGAGCGAAATGATGCGAGTTAGAGTTCATTAAACGCAACATATCAAGTTAGCTAACGTCCCATTAGCATGAGCCCGTTTAGCGCCTTGTTAGCGCTGAACTGCGGGGAAGTAACATAAATAATCCGTCAGATATGTTTGAGAAAGACAGCAAAAGTGAGCAGACATCCTGGGTAAAGATAGCGGAATGAGTGAGACTTGAGGGGAGGGAGCGCACACACTCACCGCTCGCAGACTGAGACACGGCAGACACGGCAGTCTGACCCATATTCAGCTTCTCCGGAGCACCGGGCCGGACCGAGCCCCCCTAAAAGCCCACGATCACGGCCTTCTATCACCGCACGAATCCCGCCCGGAGCCGCCGAGTGAGTTCATTTCGAGAAGAAACGGCTTCACACCGTGATGGCTGAGTCGTTGGAAACTTGGTTCACTGTCTGACTGGGGCGCTACTACGTCGTAACTTCCCCTCCCACCTCTTCTTCCTCCTCCTGTGAGCGGCTCAAGAATGCCGCTCATTCCTCCGGCCAGATTAAAGGCGCTGCTGGGGTCAAAGGGTGGCGGGGTCCGACACCATAAGACATTAGTTTGCACTGGCCAAGATAAGAAAATAAAGGGCTGGAGGGTTTAAATGAGTGAGCATATTCACTGTGGACAAAACAGTAATGGTGGAATGTAACTTAGTACATTTACACAAGTAGTCTACTGTCC